>NC_056737.1:81348325-81676450 GCF_019279795.1 Protopterus annectens
CATACATTTCATTTTTGATACTGGTGTTTGGGTATATTAGTGTAGTTTATTGTGAAAGTTGCTTCACCTTTGTGCTTTTTTGTCTGCTTACGGGTTTCTTTCCCACTAGGCCCCGTTTTCGCCCTGTCCTGCATTCAATTGTTTGTGTCTTTAGTCATTTTTTTGTCTTGGTTGCCTTTTAATAAAGAGTTTGTTTAAGTTAGAGAACCCTTTACTCAGCCCGTTTTAGTTAGAGGACTTAACCGTTTCTTTGTGTGTCATAGTTAGAGAGTGTCGTTTTACTTAGAGACTTTTCCTCTTACCAGAGGAGACCATCGTTTAAGTTAGAGACATCTCTGGTCCCTTGTTCCCTTGTAGTTAGGGTTTGTTGTTGCTTAGTGTTCGTTATAATTAAAAAAAAAAAAAAAAGTAGTAGTAAATATTTTGGTTTCATTATGTCAAAGAATACTACAGAGGTTAAGCCTTCAGGCTTTAAGAAGTGGTGACAATTGTAGTCAAAAAGTGTCCCTGACAGGTGGACACACCAGTTGTGTTTACTGCTTGGGGTGCTGTCCATCTTCAGAAATCGTGCTCGATATGTCATGGTTTTAGTTCTACGGTTTTGCTTGAATGTAAAAACAAATGAATCATCAGGGGGTTACTTAAAGTTCCCTTTTCCGAGGCAGTCGAAGGGAAACAGAGTTCTCTTAAATCAGACAAATCCTCTAAAAGAGCATCTTCCTCGGCTTCAGCTTCGGTGCCATTGAGAAAGCAGCCTAAGGAATCGACATCGGACCCGAAGGCTATTGGGCCCGAGATATCTATTTCATCAGTTCTACCTGTGACTTCGGAACCGATAGAGATTTGTAGCCGGAGCCGATCCCCTGTATTGGAGACGGTCTCATTGATGCTACATTCACCTATCCCTTCAATCCACATCAGCCAAATCTTCAGTCCACTCCTCTCGATCTTCCAGGGGTTTATCTGATGATGACGTGGAGCGGGTGGCAAGGAAGCTCCTTCAGATGCCAGGTGCTGGCCAAAATTCTCTCGTGCCCTCCCACTGTTGAGCCATCTCCAACAGTTATTACCGCCCTTGAACCAATTCCTCCTCCAACCCAACTGGTGGCTTTGGAGCCAGAGTGTTTGGAATCGATAGTAGTGGAACAGTTGGAGCCAAGACCTGCTCCAAGATCTTCAGCTCCAACTTCTGCTCCGACATCATCGGTGCTGTTGTACAGTGAGGGGTCCAGAGACCGATGCTCCCCCATTGGGTCCGGGGAGGAGAGTCGGACCGATCAATTGTCGGATCCAAGTCTACCTCTCGGGGTCTTGGCGCAGGTTAACTCAGCACCTACATCGGCCCTGGAGCCTGCGGTTTTGGTTTGGGGGCAGTCCCCTGGCTTTTTGGAGCTGGGGGCTCCCTCAGAGCAAAACTAGGGTGCTTTTGAGGTCATGAGAGTGCGGTCATCTCAGGCAGCTCCCCTCTCGGATCCAAACATTCCTCCCCCAAATGTGCCGGCGTCTGCATCCTTACCACCCCCTCCTCCCTGGCGTAGAGACTCTATGTCACAGGACACCCAAGGGTAAGACCATTTCTTCAGAAGGGAGGTCCCGAGGCAGAAAGTATGTAAGAGGAAACATATAGAATCCCCTGAGTCTGTCACTTCAGACACGGACTTAGATGATTCAGAAGGGTCCCCACAGTCACTGTCTGAGTATGTCTTCTTTTCAGACATCCTTGAGATCCGGAAGCAGAGAGGTAGCTGGAAGCCCTTCTGAGGATGAGTCCATATACCTGGAGGCATTTGGGTCTCAGCCTTCCACCTCTTGGGTGTCTCTGCCTTTCATTCAGTTTATGGGTGTAGTTCATAGGTGTGTTCATAGGTGTGTACTAGGCTAATGGCCCTGGAGCCTTTACAAGCCTAGCCCATAGGATTACCCTGGCATTGTGCCACCTAGCCTTAGTTCCTAGTGCCTCTGTCGAGTAGAGCCGCTGGAGTGATCCCCGGGGTGAATTTTCTATTTTCCATCCACTCATTAAGATTTCTCTTGAAGAGAGCAAGTGAGGTGCTCTGCTTGACATGTATGGGAAGTCTATTCCATAGCATGGGCAGTCTCTGGGTTATGAACCTGTCCCTCCAGCATGTTCTGTTGATTGTGGTAATGAGGTTGAGGTCCCTGGAGCATGTGGTATAGAGGGATTGGGATTTCTTTAGATGTAGCATTTCTAACTGAGCTGGGTCAGACATGGCTTTGTAAGTTAAGCAGAGATTGCCTCTAAGTAGGCGATATGAGACAGAGAATAGTTGGAGTTTTTTGAGTCTGTCCATATAGTTAGTCGAAAGGCGTGGGACTCTCCAGAATCTGTAGAACCTGTTCCCAGGAGGCCCAACAAATTTATAACTGCCCCGCTTGACGAGGAATTCTTTACCAAAGGTGTCCTGGTAGATGTTGTGGTGGTGGCGGGCACCAAAAAGGAGTTAGCTGAGACTTCATCTCTCCATCCACTGAATAATGTATCTCGTATGATGAACAAATATGGAAAGCGTATGTTCTCGTCAGCAGCCTTTACACTCAGGTCACTGAACTACTTAACCCATTTTACCAGAATCCAGAGGGATTTCCTGAAGGAGCTAGGAGATACCCTCATAGATCCTACAGCTGGGGGGCATCAGACAAGGTGCCCTCTCAGCTTGTGACCTTAAATTCTATAGTCAGTTCCCCCATGCGGCTTATCTCATATGCAGCCAATGGAGCGAGTAGGGCAGCAGGTACAGGAATAGCTCTGAGGAGGCATTCCTAGATGCGCCTTTGCGAGTTTGCTGATCCCTTCAAGTCTTCCTTCATTGATGCCCCTTTTGACAGCTTGTCCTTGTTCAGGCCAAAAGTTAGAGACTCTGACCAGGTGTGAGGAGGAAGGCAAAACTCTGTCTGCTGCAGGAGTATGTTTATTTCCCTCCCTACAAGGCCTTACCCCAAAGGCCAGAACGGAGGAAAAATGTAGTTCTGGAAATCCCGAAGAGCTTCGCCAGATGCACATGGTGATTTTTCCCTCCGGGGCAGAGGGAGAAATAACAATGGGAGACACCCACCTCGTGGCAGAGGGGGACTTCAGAATCAGGGTGACAGAGATACGTTCTCAGGCAGACCCTTCCAGTGCACCTGAAAGGAGGCCCGACTATCCACCTCTGGAGGCAGTCGTGGGCAGACTTTCACTGTACCCAAAAGCCTGGCTAAACATCACTCAGGACAAATGGGTACAGTCAGTAATATTCAGGGGATACAACATACCTTTCTCCGCCCCACCCCCACAAACAAGATCAGTCCCAGACATTCCACCCTGTCAATGGGATCAAGCAACCCTAGAGATACAAAGGTTGCTAAGAAAAAGAGTCACCCAAGAAGTCCCTACAGACCAAATTGGATCCGGGACTTAGTCAAGGTTCTTTTTAATTCCAAAGAAAACAGGGGACTGGAGACTCATCTTGGGTCTCAGCAGGCTGAACAAGTCTATAAAAAAATCAAAGTTCCGGATGGTGACACTGCAGTCTATACTCCCTTTTCTGGGGAAAGACAACTGGATGTGTTCAGTAGATCTTCAGGATGCATACTACCGTATAAAAATGGACAGGCGATCCAGGAGACATCTACGCTTTCGCTCGGGAGCCAGTCATTAACAATTCCGAGTTCTGCACTTTGGTCTCACTACAGCCCCCAGAGTGTTCACCAAATGCATGGCAGTAGTCCCGGCTCACCTGAGGCATCTAGGATTCTGGGTCTTTCCATACTTAAGACAGCTGGCTCCTCACTGCCACCACCGAGCATCTACTAACCAAAGCAAAAGACAGCACCATCTATTTATGCTTGGAACTGGCCATTAAATTTCGAAAAATCTTCTTTGTTGCCGTTGCAGCGTATTACATTCATAGGAGCAGACTTAAACGCACAAAACATGGTAGCAAAACTGCCTTAGGACAGAGTACAGATGCGTCATCAAGTCTCCATTTTGCTTTTGAGAAGGTAGGTTCTGGCAAAGTTCATTTTAATGGTTTTAGGCAGCATAGTGGCAGCCATAACACTGGTACCTCTGGCACATTTACACATGAGAGTCCTCCAGTGGTTACTTTTTGCTCAACGGTCCATGCAGGAGTTACCCATGTCCCACAAGTTCATCATTACAGACTCCTGCAAGAAGGACCTACACTGGTGGCTTCAGTCCAGCCAGGTAGTACTGGGCAGACCGTTCACTCTTCCACAACTAGTAGCTATAGAGACCACGGATGCTTCCCAGATAGGGTGTGGGGGCATTATCTGGGAAAGACAGTCCAAGGAACTTGGCAAGAATACAAGTACCACTTGCACATCAGTGTCCTGGAGGTGAGAGTGGTGCTTTTAGCATTGCAGGCATTCCAGAACTCTCTTCCAACAGGTACAATTGCAATACAGATGGAAAACATGTCAGTAGTGTGGTATATCAAAAAAACGAAGCAGAAACAGATCCTACCCCCTTTGTTGAGATGCTCAAAGAATTTGGCAATGGGCAGTCTCCTCTCAACGCTTTCTGATTGCAGCACATATTCCGGGAAATACAACATAATAGTGGACAAATTGAGCAGAGCAATCCCAATACCTCACAAGTGGTCCCTGAAACAGGAAATTGCAAACCAGAGTTTTTGCAAATGGGGCCAGGCTTACTGCGATCTCTTTGCCACGTCCATGAACACCAAATGAAGAAGCTACCTTGCCCTAATTCCCCCTCGGGGGGGGAGTCACCAAGGGCTGCACTTGTTCACGATTGGCCCCCGGGATTTCTTTATGCCTTTCCCCCCTTTCCAATAATCCCCAAAGTTCTACAGAAAGCCAAATCATTGAGCTGCAGGTTATGCCTGATCTGGTTCCCCTTCCTATGGCCCCATCTCCAAGAAGAGCCTTGAATTCTGGACCCGGTTCCAGATCTTCTGACTCATCCAAATCCTCAAACTGACAGCTTGGCTGCCCCACTTCCAGTCTCAGCCAGGCTTCCAGACATTTCTCCTGCAGTGAGACATATCATAGTTTTGTCTCATAAGACGACGCCTAGAAAGCTTTATGCTAGCAAATGGAAAAGATTTTCTTATTGGGCTTCCAGGAATCACATAGACCCTTTCACAGCCCCTGTAACTACAATTGTAGATTTCTTGGCAGAACTTTTTAATGAAGGTGCAGCAGCAGCTACCATACAAGTGCAATTGGCCTCCATATCTAACTACCACTTAGGAGACATGGGGTCTAAGATAATATTTCATAAGTTGTGCAAAGCCTTCCTGAGAGGTGCCTTTTTACTAAGGCCTTCAATAAGAGAACCACCACCTTCTTGGGACCTAAACTTGGTTCTGACTACCTTGATTCTCCCACCATATGAACCAACTTCCTCTTGCCAGCTAAAATTTCTAACATGGAAAACAACCTTTTTAATAGCCATCACTTCAGGTAGAAGGGTTTCAGAACTTCAAGTTCTAGCCATACTCCCCCCTGCTTAGTCTTTCATAAAGATAGAGTCTCTCTTAGAAGCAATCCTTCATTCCTTCCCAAAGTGTGTTCAGAGACCAATTTGAATCAGTCCATCGACCTACCTGTCTTTTTTTCCAAACTATGGCAACAAGGCAGAATATAAGCTTCACTAACTGGATGTCCTTAGGCAGTTATGCTTCTGCTTACACAGAACAAAGGAGTTTAGAAAATCTGATCAGTTATTTGTCTCCTTCTCAGAAAACAAAAAAGGTGTACCAGTTTCGAAAGTTACTTTGTCAAAATGGCTAACTGACACCATTACCTATGCATATAATTCTCAGCATAGACAACTGCCAGGAAAAAGTAAAGGCCAGTCAACAAGAGCTATGTCAACATCAGCCGCTTTTCAGGCTAGACTGTCTATGGATTCAATTTGTGCTGCAGCCACATGGATCAAACCTCATACGTTTATCTCTCATTACAAAGTAGACATGGCCTCCCGGAACAGAACTTCTTTTGGTTCTACTGTTCTGAAGAGTTTATTCCCTTGAGCCACCCAAGAAAGAAGGTGCTAGGGATGCTGTCTCAACCAGCAAGAATGAAGGGGAGATAGGACAACATATCATAAAGACATGTACTCACCATAACGTTCCATATTTGTTGTCCATATTTTCGCCTTCATTCTTGCGTCCCACCCTCCTTCCCCCAACCTTTGCTCCTGGAGGATCGTGAGGAAGTCTATAGGTTGGTGAATTGTGTTCTCTGAGTCCCTTCTTGTCTCATGAGATATAGACTAATAACTATTTTCTTTGGGTTTTAGCATAAAATCTTCAAAATTGGTCAGTAATTTGCAAACAAGATCTGGGTAATCTTCCCTAAGCATGATAGGATAGGGTGTATCCTCGAGTCGGTGGAAGCTCTCGAGCTTTATTGATAGGCCAGGTCAGAACCAATGCTTGGTTCCGAACCCCATCCAGCAAGAATGAAAACGAGTCTATGGATAACAAACATGGAACGTTATGGTGAGTATGTAACTTCTTTTTTCGCAGAATCCATTCAAACCCTACCTGACAACCAAACTAAGTCTAACCGTACCCCTTCTGAACCAAACCAAAATACTTCCCCACGAAACAACTCAAACCATTTTAAGTTAACAGCAGTCCCAACCTATTATATCAAAAAACTACTGAAAAAACTAAAGCTGACCACTTTGGCTGCTGACAATCTCCCTGCACATTTTCTACAAATTGCCTCAGATGCTGTCTTTTACCCAATAACTATACTTGTAAATAGATCATTAACTGAATCCTATGTCCCCAATATATGGAAAATATCACACATTCTGCCCCTCCATAAAGGCGGTACCGCCTGTGAACTTACTATTGCCATCCTTTCCCCCCTGTCTAAAATACTGAAAAGAGTAGTTCACTCCCAAATTATAGAATGCCTGCTATCTCACAATCTCCTATCCCATACACATCATGGCTTTCATCCTGCACATAGCACCTCAACTGCACTACTATCCTTCACAAACTTAATCAGTACAGAAATAACTCCCAAATTGTGTCAGCCATTTTCCTAGACCTGTCAAAGACCTTTGACATGGTCAGTCATTCCAAACTTATTAGTGTCCTTACCTCCCATAACGTTAGCAATACTGCCATTACCTGGTTTCAAAGCTACATAACTGGCCGACAACAAGCCGTCCATTGGCAACAGTCCCTCTCACCCCTCCTGTCAGTCACCATAGGGGTTCTACAAGGTTCCATCCTTGGATCCCTACTTTTCTCTCTTTATAGCAACCAATTTCACTCTGCCATTCCACATGCCAATATAATTCAATACACTGATGACTCTACCTTGATTTGCTCTGCCTCCTCCCTCAATAATCTTCACTGTATCACCCAAGACTCATTCCTGTCTGTTGAAACCTGGTTAACAAACTCCAACTTATATTAAATCCCTGTAAAATAAAACTTATGCTCTTCTGTCCCTCTAGACATACTTCTTCCTCATCAACCTTCCACATCTTCTCAAAAAACAAAACCATGATCAGTCCTACTCCCTATACCAAACTGCTTGGGGTTACAATTGACAATAACCTGAAATTTGATCTTCCTATAGACCAAAACATCAAAAAGTTCATAAGAAACTTGGCCTCCTGTATAGAAATAAAGAATTTCTAACATGCAGTACTAAAAAGGCAATAGCCAGGACACACTTTCTATCAACACTCCTCTATGCATCCCCTATCCTTACAAACCTCCGCAAAACTGACCTTGCCAAACTTGAAACCTGCTACAATAAAATTTCAAAATTTGCTTCCTACAAGTCACATCACTGCTTATCACTCCTACAACTTGATTGGTTAGAACTCCCTTTGCTCCTTCAATTTAATCAACTAACTTTAACTCATAAAATTTTACACCATCCAAATAAGACCTCTGCCCTCAAAGATATTATTCAATCATACTCTGCCTCTATATCCCTTCGTTCCAACAATAAACTTCTTCTCCAAGTCACCAAAGCAAATAACATAGCAGGTGAGACTCACTACTCCTACTGCTTTTCCAAACTTTGGAACTGCTTACCAAATTCACTTGTTACTGCTATCTCATCTAAACAGTTTAAAATGCTTCTAACAACCAACCCACCTTGCTAACTCCTGGCTCTGCTCCTGTTACACTCCAGGGTAAGCCCCCTCCCTTATCTCTTTGCTCCTTAATCCCTCTTCTCTCCCTTCATCCTTCACTACATTTCACCACTTCAGAAAACCTGAACTCTCATTTCTCCCAGTAAACTATTACCTGGAACGCCCTTACTTTTTAACTTGGGCACTCGGTTTGAATTGTTGTCTGTACTAATTACTTTGTACATTGTTAATAACTACAATTCACATTGTGCTCCTGCTATAGTTTGCATTATTTCAATTATTGTATTATAGTAATCTTTTGCAGTTTTTTGTTGTGCTTATAAGTTTCAATTACGTTGTTTCTTAACATACTGTGTTGTTATTATTGTATTATACTGGAGCTTTTCTCCCCGGGCATCCACTGAAAAAGGACTCATGTTAATGTATTGTAATCCCACATTTATTTGACAAGTTGCTGGTTTTATTCCTGTTGATCTCCATCTCCTAAATCCAGTGTGCTTTATTTCCAATGCACTCCCAGTTCTAGTCAACTTTTGTGCTTTTTTCTCTCTCATGTATTTTCCATTGAAACATTCGAAGAGTTTTCACTGTCACAGTCACTCTATGATCTTTATTACCAGAAGAACAAGAAGCAGAATCTCTCTCTGTTTCATAGCACACTTTTTGTTGGGCAGACTTTTGTATTTCCTCCTTAGCATGCTCTGCATCAAAAAATGATTTTTGTCAATCCAGGAAGGAATATTCTGAAAACAGCTAGGTACAGCAGTTTGAATCTCATGCCTGCTTCTATACATTCCTGATTAATGGAATAAATTTACTCTTCTTCTGCCTGGTGTACGAGTAATCATTTTCCATAAACAGTCTGTCTCCCACTTTTACTACTTTGCCCTTCTGCCACAGTTTTGTCAGAATCATCTCCTTCTGCTGGTAATCTTCACTATGAAAGGTCTAAATTGCTTTCCCATGGCCAGGTTTGGAGCATGCACACAATTTGCCCTTTCAATTAACAACTCCTGATGTGGATTACCAGTCCAGTTGCTTATCTGTGCTTTCATAAAATTAATGCAGTCTGTTCCTTCCAGCGTCTCTAGTGCAGCAGCAAATCTCAGATTTTCCCTATGTGCTCTGTCCTCTAATTCTATTATTTTTTTGAAATGTCTCTTCTTGAGCAGTCTCATATTCAGCCAGCCTTTTCTTCATTTTGACTTCTGATGATTGCATTTTTATCACCTCATCTGTATATCCGTTTAAAGCTTCTTCCATTTTTTCGAGCCTTTTGGTATTTGAGTTGATATATTCCTTCAGTGATTTGTTTATTTTAATCAGCTCTGAGTTTGTTTAACTTATTTTTCCTTTAGGTTACTGGAAGTCATATCTCACACCAAAGCTGGAGCTTGCACTGCTTTTTGCTGAACAGCTGAAGAATTCTTCCCAGTCACTGTTTTTCATCACCTTTGCCATTGATTTTCTTTGAGTTTCTCTGAATTTCTTTTTTGCTGCCATCCAAGCAGTGCATTTAATAGCCATTTACTGAAATTTACCCAAAAATATGAGTTTACTGGGTTTCTCTTCTAAGTTTTTTTCACAATGGGAGAGCTGAATTTAAACTGCTACTCAATGTGCTCCCATCTTGGAAGTCTCACATTACAGTCATTGAGTATAATACCCTTTTTTGCTGAAACATGCAGCAGCTGGAATGCCCACAGAGATACCATACTGAAAGGATATATGGCCTAAACAGTATGTCCTACATGTAATTACTTCAAGCCCCGTCACAATATTTGGTATCCTATAGACTGCTAAAAGGTGACTTGTTCCTAGCATACAAGCCATCCTGCAACCCAGGACTGATGGATTTACTGCACATCAGCAGGTTAAATGGCATCAGAAATACTCTGTCTAGAGATTTAAACCTCTTCTGCAACATGAACAGAGCACTTTGGAGGGACAGGTATATATCTCAGAGGATACCACTGCTCTGGAACAGAGTCTGCATTCACATAAACAAAGCTCAACCTTATCCATATTCCAGCACAGCTTGGATCTGTGGATGGGAAAATAAAATTTAGCCCAGGAGTGCCCCTTGTACTACTACTAATGGATAGAAGCAACACCTAAATGCTTTTTCCAATGTATGGGTTCTGTCAAATTTGCTACAGTATTATCCTACTTATTCTCATTGTGGGTAATATACAATTATTCGGCATTATTCACCATGGGATGGGTAAACACAATTTAACACCAAACAGGAAAGGTTAATTCAAGCCCCAAAAGGGAAATTGGCTAGGGTTAAAATTGCCTACAAGGGCAGATAGCCTAGTATTTAGCTATGGCATTCCTCTATTGGAAAACCCTGTTTCTAATGGCTGTAATGTGATCCAGAAGAGTTTCAGAATTGCGAGTTCTGTCTTATAAACACCCATACATATTTTTGACAGTGTTAGGGTATCCCTGACACTAATTCTTCCTTCATGGCAAAAGTTGCTACTCAGAACCATTTTAGTCAGTCCACTCAGCTACCAGTGTTCTTTCCTGAAGTTAACTGCGGAAGAGTACCAACTACATTTCCTAGTCATGCACACCAATTTACCTAACTCTCAACTTCCATTTAATCTTTTATCATCATTCCCAACTACCTTTCCTGCCATAAAGCTTTGCACTATATTCATTCATAGTCTCAGCCCCTCCTTAACAACACCTATATATTCTACATTTTATCTTCTACTTTCCCTCCCCCCAAAAACTCACTTCTTCATATTTTACCTACATTTATTTATTGCATTTGTTAACTGGGAAAGTCCACTGGACCTAGAAATAATCCATTTTCAGTGGAGGCCCGGGGAGAAAAGCTCCACAAAATTACATACATTGAAAATATTCATACACATAAAATATTAATGCATTTAAAGAATATCAATCAGTAGTATTGCAGTCATGGTAAGATAGACTTAGTAACTGGTGTACCTTCAAATCACAGTGTAAAATACTAAAATAGACTTAATAACTGGTATATATTCTAACCACACATTAGTATAATATACATCTTGAGGAACATAGCACAGGGGAGTTAATTTTAGTTTGAGACTAGAGGGCCAAGGAGGGAAAGAAAAAAGCTAATGTGACAGGAGAGCAGAAGTTAAGACTGAGAGAAGGGAAAGGAAAAGATAGCAATAGAATAGTGAAGGTGAGGCAGGGAGGAGATAAGTCAGGTGTTGGGGTTATGTATTTGGGTGCAGGAGCATAACCATTGTGAGGAGAGATATAGTTTGAGGGATTTCTTAAAGAGGCTGGATTACTGATAGTTCTGAGTGAAGGGGGGGGATTATTCCATAATTTGGATACAGTGCAGGAATACAACATTTGGACAGCTGAGAGCTTGGGTTTGTCAGTAGACAGAAGCATTTTGTTTTCGGACCTGAGGTGTCGGTTAGGATGGTACATAGTGTGGAGGAGAGGGAAGGGCAGGTTTCTGGGTAGTAGATTAGCTTGTGGGCAGTGGTTAGTTTTCTAGAAAAGAGAGATAGTGGGTGGATTCTAGCCAATTTAGTTGATGCAGACAGGTAGAAAATTTTGCATTAGTAGCAAGTTTGGCGACTTTGTTCTAGCAAGACTTTAGCTTTGTTCTCAAGGAGGACTGTAGATTGGTGAGGACGGGAGTGCCATATAGCAGAGTAGGAAATAGGAAGGATGAGGCCAGGGCTTTTTTAGCAGAAATGCTGAGAAAATAGTTGTGCCTATACAGGGCACCTAGTTTTTGATTTTTTTTTGATGTTGCTGAATATGTGAAACTTAATCTGTCATCAATGATGACACCTAGCAATTTGTAAATAGAGACAATTTCAATGATAGTGTTGGTTTGGGAGCAAATGGAGAATAGTGACCTGTCAACAGAGTTAGATGTTGTGGGGGTAAAAAGTAAAAGTTTTGTTTTATTTTGTTTTATTGGAGTTGAGGGTGAGATGGTTCTGGGACATCCAGGTTTCTGTGCATGAAAGCACTTCTTGGGTGAGATGTAGTGCAGTGGCAGATTTAGAATAGCAGATGATAGTGGAGTCATCTGCATATTGGATAACAGTACTATGGGTAAGAGTGGTATGAAAGTTAACAAGTATGCTGAATAAGGGGGCACCCAGTATTTAACCTTGGGGGTTATGAAAGGGGAAGAGGAGTGTTGCTATATAGTAGATTGCTGCCTATTACTGAGGTAATTAGTAAACCATTGTAGAGTGGGGGAAGATAGGCAGAGTTTAGTAAGCAGAAGGAAGTGGGATATGGTGTCGAATGTCTTTGATAAATCAAGAAAAAGTGCTAAGACTAAGGAGCCAGCATCCTGAGCCCTGTTTACTGTATCCAGAAGGGAAATGAGGGCCGTGTTGGTGCTATGACCAGGCCTGAAGCTATGTTGAGTGGGAGTGAGGATTTGATGTTTTATCAGGTGGCTGAGCAACTGAGTATGAATACATTTCTCTAGTATTTTTGAGATGGGGAGAGAATGGAAAAAGGATGGATGTTTGAGATGTCAGCGTTATTGCCACCTTTATGAAGTGGAAGGACAAATGCCTTTTTCCAGGTATCCAACATTCTTTAATGGACATGTTGAGGAGGATGCTGAATAGGATATGCAGTGGGGGATGCTGAGAGTTGCAAGTATTCAGCGGGTAAGTTATCTGGGGCGTTGGTACAGGGTTTGAGTTTGAGAAGTATTTTTTTAATGGAGATGGGTATGGGTGAGAGTTTGAAAGCAGGTACAAGATTTGAAAGGGAAAGTGTTAATGGTTTACCTAGTGGGTCAGTGTTGATGGGAGGGAAGGTGGTAGTAAGTTTAGTAATGGTATCGATGAAGTATGTATTAAATAGGGTGGCTAGCTGAGAGGGTGATTTTTCTGGATTAGGGCATGGGTTACTGTTAGATCCTGGGTGGAGAAGGGAGTTGATTGTTAATCTATGTTGATCTTGGATAGCTTGGAAATATTCTTTTTTGTTTTTGATAACTAAGCATTTGGCCTGAAAGTGTTTGTTTTTTTTTTGCCAGATTTTCCAGGCTTTGTCCCTAGAGGACATTACTTGCTTAGTGGACTTTGTAAGCCAAGTAGCATGTTTTGCCTTGACCGTCTTTAGCCGGACTGGGGCAAGACTATTTTAGGGCCCTGAGAAATGTAGAATTAAACTATTGTACAGCTTCATTGAGTGGGAGAAATTTTAATGGGCTACAATTAGTGTTTTTCAGGATGTCATTGAAGGTAATTGGGGAGATGTGGGATAGACCTCTGGAGAGTCAATAGTGGTGTATGTTAGGTATGGAGATGGTCTTGCATATTATGAATGCTGGGGAGTGGTCACTTATACTATTTGGGTGTGTCCCGGAGGAGGGGATTTTTTTCTGGGTCTGAAACCAAGATCCAATCCAAGATTAAGCCTTTGTTTTTCTTATTGTTGGGTCAGGTAATGTCAGAGATTAGCTGAGTATAAATATGGAGGTTAATATCAGAAGAGGGGTTATTATTGGTGTAATGCCCATGCCCTGGCCCAGAAATCAATGAGCCTCAATCCCCACCAATAACACCAGAGAGGACATCTCATATTTGAAGGAAAGGATAACAAATGCACACAGTAAAGTGCAGTTTCCCTTAAGAGCACACAGAGATCACAGTCAGTCCAGGGCTGGTCGCTCCCTTGCTCTCCAGGTCCCCAGTAATACTCCCCACTGGCACAGCTATAAGGTCCAGATCTCAGCCAGCTGGGCAGCTAAAACCTCCAGTACCCTCTCTGTCCAACCAGTGCTTCGTGTCCCTGCCCAAGTAGCTGACACACACACACTTTGAGATAAGAGTTTATACAACCACACAGACGCTTCTGGGGAAGGCTGGCACAGGGTCTCCAGCTGTACCCCTATTACCCAGTCTATACAGTAGTACTGCCTGCTTCCACCCAGCTAATATTTATCAGCTACTCGAAGGCCCTTAAAAGGGTGTCCAATTATTACTGTACAATATTATGCAATTGGTAGTATAACTAAACAATCAAGGCTTATTAGAGTGACTTGGTACAGTAATCACATTAAATATGCAATGTACTCTAGAGCTTAAATTATCTCTACACAAAACAGCCACAGTTGAAAGGTTTTAAAACATTTAATAATAAATAATAAAAACACCAGACAATACGTCTTACTACACAGTGCTAGTTAAGACTTCAGAGATCACACAGAAATACTTAAAATAATTCAGTAGTACAGTTCTGACATCACAGAAAAATGCTTAGTCTAATCTTTCTAGTTTCTAGCTATTTCTAAAAAAACACAAGTCTAAGATAAACTTATATAAGAGCAAGACAGTGCTGTGAGTTGGATGGTCAAGACAAAAATGCTTAGTAATTTCTGGTTCTCTCTGTTTAAATTGAAATTGCAGTTCTTATTCACATTACATTATTCTTCACACTTTCCTGGGGTTTCCAGGCTACACATTACATCATTCTTCACACTTCCCTGGGTTCCCAGGCTAACAGAAACTGCATTTACATTCTCAACATCTCATTTTGTTATCTTGCAGTTGTTTTTTTCCAGTTCCACATCTAACACTATTTCTTTACATTTAAGACAACAAGCCTGTTGCATTCATATTTACAAATGACAGAATTATCTGCAAAATTCTATCTGGCTAGGCTGGCAGCCTTCACATTTCTCTCCCTGGAGAACTCAAGCTAGTTTTTCAAGTGACCCTTGAGAAACGCTGCTTGAGAGGGTCAGGTCTATCTGAGTACACCTACCCCATTCCCTGTCTTGAGAACCCATCTGCACTGGCATTGCTAATCCCACTGACATGTCATATGCTTGCAACCCCAAACTCCATCTTAGCAACTTGACATTTTGCTGGCTGGTTCTGTTTAACCATGTTACGGGATTGTGATCTGTCATAACAGTGAATTTCCTTCCATACAGATAAGGCTAAAGTTTCTGCAGTGCCCACACTATGGCTAGACATTCCTTTTCTGCAGCTAAATAGCATTCCTCCCTGGGTTGGAGCCTAGGACTGAGATAAACCACTGGGTGCTCTTCTCCAGCCCCCACCCTTTGGTTCGAAGCATCCACCTGCACAACAAATTCTTTGCTGTAATCTGGACTGGCCAACACAGGGAGTCCTCCCAAACCTTCTTTAAACCTCTGGAATGCCTGCTCACATGCTGGAGTCCACACTACCTTATCTGGCCTGTTCTTCTTTGTCAGGTCTGTGAGGGGAGCAGCTATGGTACTATAACTGGGGACGAACTTTCTGTAGTACCTGCTGTCCCTAAAAATGCCCTCACCTGCTTTTTAGTAACAGGTGCAAGCCATGCCTGAATGGCTTCCATTTTGGTAGGTTCTGGCCTTATCTTACCACTCCCCTCTCTATGTCCTATGTAGGAGACTTCTGCCATACCCACCTTACATTTGCTCGGCTTGATGGTCAACCCTGCCCTCTGTAGTCTGCCCAGCACCTCCCTGACATGCTGAAGGTGCTCTGGCCAGGAATGGCTGTAGATGGCAATATCATCCAGGTAAGCAAGAGCAAACCCTCCTGCTCCTGCTAGGATATGATCTGCCAGCCGCTGGAAAGTTGCTGGGGCATTCTTCATACCAAAGGACATCTTGGTGAACTCATACAAGCCAAAAGGAGTCACAAAGGCTGACTTGTCTCTAGCACTGGGGGTGAAGGGAAGCTGCCAGTAACCCTTGGTAAGATCCATGGTTGTAAGATACTTAGCCCCACCCAGCTGCTCTAGGGCCTCATCTATCATAGGCATGGAGTAAGAATCTGACTCTGTGTGACTACTTGATCTCCTGTAGTCCACACAGAACCTGGTGCTGCCATCCTTCTTTGGCACCAGCACCACTGGGGAGGCCCAGGGACTGTTGGACTCTTGAATCATCCCTAGTTCCAACATCTCCTGTACCTCCTCCCTCAGAGTCTGTTTGACTCTCTCAGGCACTCTATATGTGGCCTGCCTAATAGGCCTTTGGGGTCCTGTATCCACCTGGCGCTACCCCAGGTGGGTGCACCCTGGTTTCCCACTGAACATATCCCCAAATTCCCGCAACACTGCTCGGATTTCTCGAACCTGGGTCGGAGATAGCTGCTGGGACATTGTTACCCCTTCCACTGAGGTGTCAGCTTGAGCCTCACTGAGGAGATCAGCCCCTAGATCTCCCTCAGATGACTCCTGCAATCCACTGCAAATGCTCAGCACAAGGCCTCCCTATCATGGTAAGGTTTCATCATGTTAACATGGTACAATTTGTGTCCCTGCTTTCTGCCAAGCAGTTGCACCATGTAATTAACATCACTTACCTTTCGTATCACCTTGTAGGGTCCCTCCCAAGCTGCTTGCAGCTTGTTGTGTCTGACAGGAGTGAGAACCATTACCTGTTGCCCCACAGCATACTGTCTAGCTCAAGCATTCCTGTCATACACCACCTTTTTCTTTCGTCGGCCTTCTGCCAGAGTCTCCTGGGCCAAGCCCATGAGTTCCCTGAGCCTTGTCCTGAGGTTTAGGACGTATGCCACAACAGACTCCTTGTGAGACTTGTACTCACCTTCCCACTCATCTCGTATTAAATCTAGAGGTCCCCTCATCCTATGCCCATATAGCAACTTAAACGGTGAAAAATCTGTGAATTACTGGGGAACCTCTCTGTAAGTAAGCAACAGATGGGGCAAATATTTGTCCCACTCCCTCTTAAACTGTTCTGCAAATGCTCGTAACATGGACTTGATTGTAGAGTTTAACCTCTCAACAAGACCATTAGTTTGGGGATAGTAGGGGGTGGTCTTCATGTGCTTCACCCCACAGGACTTCCACAGCAGGTCTGACATGAAATTGGCACCTCCTCTTCTTCTTCTTTCAGCTTTTCCCGGTTAGGGGTCGCCACAGCAGATCACCTTGTCCGCTCATGACTGGCAGTGGAGTTTTATGGTGTCGAGTTGCCAGCCTGGCACCCAACCTTCCACAGAAGGCACACACACACACACACACACACACACACACACACACACACACACACACACACACACACACACACACACACACACACACACACACACACACACAATTTAGAGTGTCCAGTCCACCTACAGCATGTCTTTGGGATGTGGAAGGAAACCGGAGCACTCAGAGGAAACCCACACAACCACAGGGAGGACATGCAGACTTCGCACAGAAGGCACTCCAGCCAAGAATAGAACCAGAGAACCTCTTGCTGTGAGGTGGCAACACTAACCACTGCACCACCGTGGCCGCCCATGAAATTGGCACCTCTGTCAGTCAGTATTTAATTTAGGAAATCTACCCTGCTGAAAATTTCTAACAAAGCATTTGTCACCTTCTCTGCCTCAATGGAGGACAAAGCCACTGCCTCAGGGTATAGTGTAGCATAATCCACTACCACTAGGATATACATTTTCCCTGTGGAACCTGGGGTACTCAGAGGACCCACAATATCCAGAGCTACCTTCTGAAATGGCTCCTCAATCACAGGCAAAGGCATCAAAGGAGCTCTCACCTTGTCTCCTGCCTTGCCTACCTTTTGTCACTGCTCACAGGTCCTGCAGTACCCTGTTACATCTCTGGAAATTACAGGCCAATAGAAGTTCTGCATAATACGCCTCTTTATACGCTTTATGCCCATATGACCTGCAAAGGGAATATCATGGGCTATGACTAGAAGCACCAGATGATAGGCTCTAGGCACTACCAACTGCTGTACTCTCTCACCTTCTAGCCCTCCCTCAGGGGTCCACTCTCTGTATAGTAACCGTTTGTCCCAGTATACAGATTCCCTTGAGAACTGGGTGCCTCCATAGCTACCTGCCTCAGGCCATGCATTGTAGGGTCTGAGAGCTGAGACTGTCTCAACTCTCTCCTTGTAACCCTTCCCATCTCCCCTTCCACAGGACGTCTGGCATCCTCTGACAGTGGTGCCTCACTGTCAGCCTGGGTACTACTGCTCACCTCTACCTTTGCAGTCTCTCTGTCCAAGAGAACATCAATACCCACAAGCAACTGTGACTCACATTCAGTCTCACTACTACAGAGTAGTTCCCCCCTGAAGTAACCACCTCACCAGTCCTGGCTACAAGTATGCAGTCTGTCTGGGTCTCTCCCAGGCTATCAGACCCACATGCTTGTCTCCTAGCCTGACCTTGTGTAACTGCGTAAGCACATAGTACTGCCTCATCCATATCCTTCCCTATCAGGACATCTGTAGGATGGTAGTTCAGTACCCATGTTGTCTCAAGACAGCCTACTATTGGCATTTTGTCTTTCCCACTTACTGGCTCCCTCACTTTTTGTTCCCCACCTTGCCTGCGTGGACACCAGTATGCCACATGGCCGCACTGGTTGCATTCAAATCATTTAACCTTAGCTCCTGGACGTGTACCTGGACTAGTGGCTTCCTCTGCTACTGGCAGATTTTGTTGGGGCAGTCTGTGCTACCCACCATGGGTTCCTTTAGACCCATGAGCAGTACTGGGGGTCCCTTTCCTGTGCAGGGCTGCCATGCTTGCCAGGTATAGGTCTCCATTTTCCCCAACTCATCTGAAGTAGCACATTGTCTATCAGCTAACCAGATCCTCATGTCCTCAGGCAAAGTGCTAAGGGCTTGTTCCCTCACCAAAAGGTCTGCCAGCCCTTCAAAAGTGGTGACCTGACATCCACTCACCCACTTATAGAAATAAGTGCTCAGTCCAGCAACATATTCACACACACTTTTATCTGCCTTGCGTCTCTGCTCACAAAACTTTTTCCTATACGTTTCAGGTGTTATTAGTTTAAACAATTCTAACAAATGCTTTTTAACAACAGTATAAACAAAACATGCAACATCAGACATTTTTGACAAAACAGTTACAGCTTTACCATGGATTAAGAGGGTCAGGAACCGTACCCAGAGCCTTTGTTCAACACTATACTCTTTGCATACCCTCTCAAACATATGAATGAAACTATCAAAATTATCCCCCTCTTTAAACTGTGGAAGACATTTAATGACCTGTTGTGCTTCTGGGGTCCAGTTACTCCCTTCCCCATTACCTCCATGACTCTGGCGAAGAGTCAGCATCTCCTTCTCATGCTGCCTCTGCCTGTTTTTTTTTTCCTTAGCTTCCAGCCGTAGCAGTTTCTCATTTTCCTCAACCTGCAAACGTCACAGTCTTTCATTGTCCTCACTCTCTAGATGCCTCTGTCTCTCAGTTGCTTCTGTTTCCACATGCCTGGCCTCCAACTCAAGTCTCTTTAGCTCCAGATGGATTTTTATGTCCTCTGTAGAAAGGTTGAGCTGTCCATTCTCCGAGGGTATTTTATCTCCACTGCCAATCTGATTGTCCTCCTGGTTACTGTTTTCTGATGCAGCTGTAACCAAGGCTGCAATCAGGTCTACCTTAGTCAGGTTTCCATGCAACAGTCCCCTAGCCTGGCACATCTCAGCAAGCTGGCTCCTTGTCAGCTTTCCGTACTCCTCTGCTGACATGCAGTCTGCTCACCCTGACTAACTAAGCTAACAAAAGAAATAAAACAATTGTGATCTGAACTCTGAGTATTCACTGCATGGCTGATTTAGAGTACAAAACACCTTCAAAGCTCACTGTACACAAGCTACAGCAATTCACTCTACCCACACCACTACAAGCCAATTAGTGTTTTCCCCCATTTAATATGTGATGTGGATATCCCACCACTGCCACCAATGAATATGTGATGCCCATGCCCTGGCCCAGCAGTCAAGGAGCCTCAGTCCGTACTACTAACACCAGAGACGGTGTCTCATATATGAAGGGAAAGGATAACAAATACACACAGTAAAGTGCAATTTCCCTTAAGAGCACACAGAGATCACAGTCAGTCCAGAGCTGGACGCTCCCTTGCTCTCCAGGTCCCCAGTAAGACTCCCCTCTGGCACAGCTATAGGGTCCAGATCTCAGCCAGCTGGGCAGCTAAAACCTGCAGCACCCTCTCTGTCCAACCAGTGCTTCGTGTCCCTGCCCAAGTAGCTGACGCACACACACACTTTGAGATAAGAGTTTATACAACCACACAGACACTTCTGGGGAAGGCTGGCACAGGGTCTCCAGCTGTGCCCCTATTACCCAGACTATACGGTAGTACCGCCTGCCACGACCCAGCTAATATTTATCAGCTACTCAAAGGCCCTTAAAAGGGTGTCCAATTATTACTGTGCAATGTTATCCAATTGGTAGTATAACTAAACGTCAAGGCTTATTAGAGTGACTTGGTACAGTAATCACTATAAAGATGCAATGTTAAAATAATTCAGTAGGACAGTTCTGACCTCACAGAAAAACACTTATTGTAATCTTTCTAGTTTCTAGCTATTTCTAAAAGAAAACACAAGTCTAAGATAAACTTGCATAATAGCAAGACGGTGCTGTAAGTTGGATGGTCAAGACAAAAGTGCTTAATCTTTGGTTCTCTCTGTTTAAATTGAAATTGCAGTTCTGATTCACAATACATCATTCTTCATACTTTCCTGGGGTTCCCAGGCTACACATTACATCATTCTTCACACTTCCCTGGGTTCCCAGGCTAACAGAACATGCATTTACATTCTTAACATCTCATTTTGTTATCTTGAAGTTGGTCAGGAGGCTGAGCAATAAAAATACATTTGCATGTTTAAATCTGGCAATTCAACTCTTGGTTAAGACAGTAGCAAGAATTTCTTCATCTAGACCCTTCGGCACCACTGTCTACATCAAAGGGTCACCACGTGCTTTACTTTGGTCAGTAGAGTGCACTATTGTCACACTTTTTCCAGTTCCACTTGTAACACCATTTCTTTACATTTAAGACCACATGCCTGTAGTTTACATTCATATTTACAAATGACAGAATTATCTACAAAATTCAGTCTGGGTAGGCTGGCAGCCTTTACAATTGGTAATATGTAGCTAGTTCATAATGACATCACCTAGGATGATGGTTTCATTTTTTATTTTGTTGGTTGCTCAGGCAAGAATATCTTCCATATTATTGCCTGGGGAAATGTAGATGACTATGATGCAAAGGGTTTTGAAGTCATTAATTTTAGAAATGAGACGAGTAGCTCTGCAGTGGACCTTTTTTATGTAGTCTTATCAGTTCTGAGGCAGGAGTAGTTAGAGGCTAGAAATTCAGATTCTTTGATGTATGGTTTTAGCCAGGTTTTAGTGATGGCGGTAAAGTCTGGTTTATGTTGACTTAACCATCCATGTAGTTGAGGAATTTTGTTTCTAATGCTTTGGATGTTAATGTTTTGATAGCATTTAATCGAAAAGCAAAGCATTTATTGTGTTTTCTGTTCTGTCTGTGAAAAAAATTAAAAAAAAAACAAAAAAATATTCTTGTTCTCCTAACTTTCCTGGCTAGTTGTTCCAGTGATCAGGTTTTGCTGATCCCTGGGCTTTGTCTTGGTTCCTGTACTTCTCCATCTTCTTTGTTTGGTCAGGGGGAAGTTTCTTTACTCACCAGTGGGAGTGGGGAGTACTGAGCTGCCTGTTTGTCCTCAGAGGAGTGGTTTAAGACAGTAACTTGTAATTCATTGGCCATTTTGGGTCATTTCCTGCCTTTTCCAGCCCCCTGCTATAAAGCACGCTTTGGCAGGCTTTTCTGGCTGTAGAGAACTCAGCACAGCTCCTTGTGGTATCCAGCAGAGTTCCTAGAGCAGCAGAGAACAGAAAAAGCATCTTTCCAGATTTTAAGTATTTTTCTTGCATTTTTCGACCATCTGTGTTATTCGACGACTGTTTCTATTTTATAGTGGTATTACCTGTTTTTCCTGTTTTTATAAACTTTAATTTTGGTTGCACTTCTTAGTTTAAGTTTGCTTAAAGTTAAACTACAGGCTAATACACTCAAGTGTACTAGCTTTTGATAGCATTTAATCGAAAAGCAAAGCATTTATTGTGTTTTCTGTTCTGTCTGTGAAAAAAATTTGGAAAAAAAAAAAATATTCTTGTTCTCCTAACTTTCCTGGCTAGTTGTTCCAGTCATCAGGTTTTGCTGATCCCTGGGCTTTGTCTTGGTTCCTGTACTTCTCCATCTTCTTTGTTTGGTCAGGGGGAAGTTTCTTTACTCACCAGTGGGAGTGGGGAGTACTGAGCTGCCTGTTTGTCCTCAGAGGAGTGGTTTAAGACAGTAACTTGTAATTCATTGGCCATTTTGGGTCATTTCCTGCCTTTTCCAGCCCCCTACTATAAAGCACGCTTTGGCGGGCTTTTCTGGCTGTAGAGAACTCAGCACAGCTCCTCGTGGTATCCAGCAGAGTTCCTAGAGCAGCAGAGAACAGAAAAAGCATCTTTCCAGATTTTAAGTATTTTTCTTGCATTTTCACCATTTGTGTTATTCACGACTGTTTCTGTCTATTTTATAGTGGTATTACCTGTTTTTCCTGTTTTTATAAGCTTTAATTGTTGGTTGCACTTCTTAGTTTAAGTTTGCTTAAAGTTAAACTACAGGCTAATACACTCAAGTGTACTAGCTTTTGATAGCATTTAATCGAAAAGCAAAGCATTTATTGTGTTTTCTGTTCTGTCTGTGAAAAAAATTTGAAAAAAAAAAAAAAAAAATATTCTTGTTCTCCTAACTTTCCTGGCTAGTTGTTCCAGTGATCAGGTTTTGCTGATCCCTGGGCTTTGTCTTGGTTCCTGTACTTCTCCATCTTCTTTGTTTGGTCAGGGGGAAGTTTCTTTACTCACCAGTGGGAGTGGGGAGTACTGAGCTGCCTGTTTGTCCTCAGAGGAGTGGTTTAAGACAGTAACTTGTAATTCTTTGGCCATTTTGGGTCATTTCCTGCCTTTTCCAGCCCCCTGCTATAAAGCACCCTTTAGCGTGATTTAGCGCGGAGTTGCCACTAGAGCAGCATCGGGCAGCGCCAGTTTAACTCATTCCCACCAGTGCAACTCTTTGAGGTGTGTGTTTTAACTCTCTTAGGTGGTGTGCCCTTGAAAAATTAAAGTTATTTGCACACGGTAAAGTTAACAATAAATACTGACAGAGAGCTCAATTCAATATACAGTTGTGTTTGCCATTATGTATGCTTCAAGATAAAATATTAATGTACCTTGTATGCTGTATGTTGGGAATTAATGCAATTATGAACAAGTAATATCTAGAGTGATAGGTAGAGTAGCACTAGGTAACTGCAGATGCACCCATCAGGCTTCACTGATGAGTTAACAAGGTTAAACTTTTTCTGGCTCCATAAAGTCTGTTCTTCATTTTTTCCCTTAGAACTGCTCTACTAGTAACCTAAACAGTATATCCCTTAACTAAAAAGCGCAGCACTTGTTCCTAAAAGTTTTTTCTGGGAAAAAATAAATAAATAAATAAGCTCAGCACTTGTCTTAAAAGCATCTTCCTTGCAGGTTAAGCACTCCTATATTATACAAAGTCCCTCACTTGCGAAACCCCCCCAGGAGTACCCACTTCCTTACTAAGTCCTCTCTTATTCAGTCTCTAACTAACTTCTTAAATTTCTAGCATGTTGAAGGGCCAGATGCTGGCGTCCTCTCCTGCCCAGTTGGTGAATCTGGGAATATTGAGGCAATGTTACAATTGCCTCATGTACACAGACAACCCTCTCCTCCTCCCACATAACACAAATACTTGCGAGAGATGCAGCTATTTAGCCAAACTGGAGGCTGAGCTCTCTCAACTTAGGACTGGCAAGACCAGACAAGAGGAGAAGGCAACTACACACACCACAAAGCCAGCCTCACATAATGCTACCACACCACTGAATCAAACACATAAACACACAAAGACTTACTCGGAGGCTCTGAGTAAAAATTTACCTAAACAGCAGAGGCCTCCAAAGCAGACACCCAAGCAACTGCTACCTCAAGACACCCCACAAGCAGCACATAAACCACAAAATCAGTGTGCAAAGCAGTCACAGCCCTTAAGGCCAAATACAACACCAAACATACTTGTCATAGGTGACTCCATAGTCAGACACACTGACGTCCCACTCACCAGGCTGAACAAGGAGAGGGTCACAGTAAGCTGCCTATCGGGCGCTAGAATTCGCCACATAACACAAGCACTCTGGTTACTCCATGGCAAGTACAAATATGACACAGTCATTGTCCATGCTGGTGTGAACGACTTGAGACATACCTCCCTGGACTACATGAAAAGAGACATAGAGGAGCTCTCTGATTATGTAGCCCAGGCAGGTATGACCCTGACCTTGAGCAGTATCCTTCCTTCACCAAGAATGATGCCACAATATAGAGACAAGATGATCAGCTTTAACAATTGGCTTAACTGCTGGTGTCATTCAAAGGGGATCCAGTGTCTGTCTGCCTGGGATGATATGCTTGACAAGCCACGCTGCTTCACAAGGGACGGCTTGCACCTGTCACCCTGGGATTCGGATATTGGCTAAGGCTCTTGCCACCCCCATAGTGCCTTTTTTAGGCAAGGCTCAAATTCTAAACCTACCACCCTAGAAAACAAAAATGAGAAGAAACTGAGGGTAATGCTGCTCAATGCCAGAAGTCTAAATCTCAAAATGCACGCACTCGAGGCCCTTCTCAGTATGGAGAACATCGATGTCTGTGCTGTAACTGAAACCTGGTTCAAGGCTCCTGAGAGCACCCCGGCACTATCAGGTTTTACCTCATATCATGCGTTCCGGCCCCAAAACCTGGACCACACCACAAAAGGAGGGAGTGTATCCATATTCATAAAGGATACCCACACCTCCAGGTTGGTGGCAACGCACAAAGCTTCGGAAACGATCCAGGTGCAACTTAACCATAGGCAAAACAAAACTGTTCTACAATTTGTAGCATGCTACAGGCCACCCTCTCAAACTCAGGAACCCCACACAGCCTTCCTGAAGACACTGGAGGGTATAAATGTATCTCCAAACACCATCATATTGGGTGACTTCAACTACATGAATATAGACTCAAGCCCTAACTTTCTAGCTCAACGGTTCCTGGAGTTCATAAATTCAAATGCCATGGAACAACTAGTCACTGTTCCCACGAGAGGAGAAAATATACTAGATCTCATTATCACAAACATGGGGACAAAATGCTCCGCACCGGAAGTATATCCCTCATTGGTGAGATCTGATCATAAACTAATCTCACTGGAAATCCACATCCCGCCCCCACCCCAAACAAAAAAGACCACAGTGAAAAACTTCTCTAAAGCAAACTTCACACTACTCAAGACTGATGTGGTATCCTTCAAGGCCCTTGAGCCAGAGGAAACCACAACCCAAGCTGCGGAAGCCCTTACAAATGCGTTCTATGAACACCTCCAAGACTGCATGGATCAGGCAATCCCAAATAAAACCAAGACTCTCTCCACTAAGGGCAGACGTCCAGTCTGGTGGACCCCAGCCATTAACAAGCTTTACAATAAGAGGAGAAAGCTATTACATGATAAAACAAAATCCATTAAGGGGAAGTCACCCCTGATCATTCTTAATAAAAAAATACAAGCACTCATAAAATCAACTAAGGCCAGTTTTGAGAGAAAAATTGCTATGGATTCAAAAGACAATCATAAGGCTTTTTTCAGCTATGTTAGGAACCTGGGTGGAAACTCCCAGATATGCTCAGAATTAGTCCAAAATGATACAAAAATCACTGAACCCATAGACATTGCCAACATACTGGCAGACAGGTTCAGTGCAAACTTCACCTCCCTCTCCCCCCCTAAAGGAGAGATAACTATCCCAGCGGAGTGTAGCCTCCCAGACATCTCAAATGCGCAGGTGAAAGCTGCTCTCTCTAAAGCTAAAAACGCAGCATCAATGGGACTGGATGGTGTCCCCGGCTGTGTGCTACACGAGCTCAATGAGGAACTAAACCCGCACATAAGGCAGGTGTTTAATCTCAGCCTTATCACAGGATACATGCCCAAGGAGTGGCGTACGGCAACTGTGGTCCCACTCCACAAAGGCGGTGCCTCTACGGACCCTGGTAATTACCGCCCCATAAGCTTAACAAGTCTAGTCTGCAAATCTATGGAGAGGATCATAATGGAGTTCATAAACAAAGATATAGGGGACTTGCAGACATTGGACCCGTCCCAGTTTGGCTTTTTCAAGGGCAGATCATGCCTTTTGAACTTGGTCGACTTCTTCGAAACAGTCACCAAGGCCATTGATGAGGGAAAGGCAGTCCATACAGCCTACCTTGACCTTGCAAAGGCTTTCGACACAATACCCCACTTGGGTATTGTAGAAAAACTTACCAACTTAAATGTAAACCCATATGTCACAAGATGGGTTGCAAACTGGCTTAAGGACAGAACCCACAGGGTTAGAGTCGCTGGCGCTATGTCAGACTCCAAGCCGGTCACAAGTGGTGTCCCACAGGGCTCGATGCTTGGCCCCCTATTGTTCGGCATCTACTTCTCAGAAGTACAGGCCAACGTGAGGACTTTGGCTGACAAAGTTTGCAGATGACTGCAAACTGGGCGCCATAGTGGAAAGTGCATCAGACACGGATATCCTTCAGAGGGGACTCACGAAAACTGATAGCTGGTGCCAGAGTCATGGCCTGAAGTTAAACGCCAAAAAATGTATAGTCATACCCTTTGGGAAAAACAAGGTAACCCCAAGCTACCATATAGGTGGCAATCCTCTAAGCACAGAAGAGGTTATCAGGGACCTGGGGACCCAGGTTGACAGTGGCCTTTCTTTTGACACTCACGTTGCTAAAGTGGTTAGAAAGACCTTCTACATTGCCCACCTGATCATGAAGGGATTCACATCCAGATCTAGTGAGGTCATTGTTCCCCTGTACTCTTCACTTATCAGACCAATGATCGAGTACAATGCCCCATTCGGGATGTATCTCACCCGACATCTGCAGCAATTGGAGAGACCCCAAAAGTCCCTCACCAAAAGGATAAAGGGACTCCAAAATCTGTCATACGCTGCCAGATTGAAGAAACTCCAGCTCTATTCAGTCGCATACCGTCTGCTCAGAGGTGACATGTGCCTGACATACAAGGCCATGTCCAACCAGGAATTAATGGACATGTTCCACCTCAAAAAATCCAAATCCACCAGAACCACTAGAGCAAGCGACTTAAACCTTAGCACGGATATAAATAGGATGTGCTGGAGGGATAGATTTATCACTCAGAGACTCCCTATGCTGTGGAATAGAATCCCAGTCCATGTGAGGCAGAGCACCTCGCTGGCTCTGTTCAAGAGAAATCTTGACCTGTGGATGGGAGATCGTAGGTTTACCCCGGGAATCATCTCTGTGTCACTGCTGGACAGAGGCACAACAAACTAATGGGCACAGTATTTTTTTCATATAAGGGGTGGCGTAAGCCACAAAACTCTGGGCTAGGCTTATAAATGTCTTAGGGCAGATAGCCTAGTATAAACCTATGAACCTAATTGTAGTGAAGTTTAGGGATTTTGTGGAGCCAGGGGAGTTATAAGAAGTAGTGGAAGGGCCAGGGTTATGATGCGTGTCACTACACAGGACTAGAATATTGAGGATAGGGAAATTGATAGGTAGAAACTTCTTTTTTGGGATACGGAAAAAAATTTGGTTGTGGTAGTATGGAAGACTATGGTGTGAGGAGAGGGTGATGAGTTTCTTATGTAAAATTAGATCAGTTTTATAAAGACTAGAACAGACTGTAGAGTAGTTGGGGAGGGTGTTAAAGTGTGATGTTGTGGAAGAGGATGGTGCAGGAGGTAGGTAGTTTGTGTGATATGATGATAATATTAGAAAGAGAGAGAGGTAGATAGTAAGAATGGGAAAAAGATGTTGAATGTGACAGATATAACTGTGTAGTATAGGATGAGAGAAAGTTTTAAGATGAAAGTTGCTATGTAAGAATAAGGATAGGGGAAGTATAGTTGGACGTAGGCAGTGAGTAAAATGTGGCTAGGATTACTGGGTTATGGAGGAGGGTGGTTCTAAGGGGTGGAGGAGGACGTAATACAAGGTGTGGAGGTAGGATATTATAAGATGGGATCTAAGAAGAGAGGAGGTGGAGTGGTGTAGGGACGTGATGAAGATGGCTGTGAGTGTTGCAGGCGGTGAGATAGGTGGGATGAATTTAGAGGAGGATTGCTGTGATTTTTAGGATAGAAGTGTAGGTGGGATGAGGGTAGGTATAAATGTAATTGATGTGGGGGTGGGTGAGAATGGAGGTAGGGTAGGGGAGCGGAGTGAGCCAGAGTGAAGTGAGGGTGAACGGAGTGGGTTGGCTCAACTGGATGAGGTAGGAGTGCTAGAAATAATCAGCCAGGTACCGTACTGGTGTACTGGTAATCAGGTGAGTCTGTGTATGGCAGAAAAATAAGCTTTAAAGGGTAGAATTACATGTAATTGCAGAAGTACACTCCCGTATTGCTAAGGGACATTATGCTTGTAGTATCCAGGACAAGGAATAGATGTATTCCTGATTTACTGATGTTGAAATATACTTTAATTTTCTGTTTTCTCTTTATTTTGCCTTCTATTTTACTTCTTCCTTTTCTTAGTTCTAAGGCGTATATACATTCTAAAATTCAAGTCTTTAAACCCCCTCTATTTTATTACATTCCAGAGAAAATACCAGGACAGCATAACTCTCTTCCATCATAGCAAGTAATTCTACTTACCCTCTATCAGCTTGCAGACTCAACCACCACTAAATATCCTTCTGTCCTGCAACTTCTTTTTCCTTCTTGATCCCTACTCCCCCAGTACATGGCAACTATATCATGCAGATTCCTTTTCTTAATCATGCTACTCCTCAGTTTATCCACTATTCTTCTCCTGCTACTGGGCCATCTCTCATCCTACCATGACTCTGTAATAGCTATCACCATCTCTCCAACTCTGTCCCAACCAGCTTTTCATATTTCCTTTCTACGCATTCAACACATCACACCAAACATATTTACAGATGTACCCTTCATCTTTATTCCAAATATAAACTGATTAGCTCCATTTCAATTCAAACCAAACAAAAATTAAGCAGAAAAATACTTTCCAAAAATCAAGTATCAGTAAATCCTCAGTATAATAAAATCTTTCTAGGAGGAAACATTCACCCTATTCCTGACCCTACTTATCAACGTGATTATTAAGACAATTCTCTTCCACACACTACTTTAACCTACAACAGTTAATCTCCAACCCAGTAATTTTACTTTTGCTGCCATAAATGTTAGAAGCAGTAGAAATAAAACTGCTGAACTACATGCTTGGATTACCCAACATAAGCCTGATATTCATACTGCAACTAAAACTTGGTACACCTTCCATCTGTAATGTCATCTTTAATTACTGTATGAAAAGGAAAGGTGGTGGTGGGCGTTTTAATATGTACCAGCAACTATCACATTTCCCCTTAAAACAAACCAGTACCAAAATTAATTTTAGTAGAGCTTATTAGTTTCATGAAATTAAACAGTTAAAAGCAAATATGTATTGCTCTTCTTTACATCCCTCCTGGCAACAATACAACTGTACTGGGAGATATCATACATTGGATATCCGTAACAGTTCCACAAGAACAAATGATTCTAGGTGATGTGAATATCAGTTGGTTGGACTCTTCTACAGGTGGTGTGAACTTGCTACCTCTAATTAGTAGCACCGCACAGTATAGCAAATACAGCAATGTCTGACTGTCTCACTGATTATCTCCCAATCAATATAATATACAATATATATATATATATATATATATATATATATATATATATATATATATATGTATATATATAAACTTATCCTCTTTTTGTAGATTTAAAACTGAAAGAACAACTGCAACTGGTCAAAACTTTTTCAAATGATATAGGAATATCATTTGGTTTTGATAGATGTTCAAAAGCAACCTTTAAAGCACAAAAGCTGCAGTACAAAAAATATCAGTTTGGGACAGGAATATGATATAAAAGAACTTGAGCAAGAGGGAGTATATAAATATTTGGTAATTGTTGAAGGATTAACAATAAAATATTAAACAAATGTGAATAAAACTTAGTAAGAAATATTTTAGACGACTTAAATTAATAGTAAAAACAATGACATCCAAGAACGAAGTCCAAGCACTGTTTTTCCTGTCGTAGCTTAGTTTTGGAGTGATTGATTTGCCCCAAAAGGTGTTGGATAGGTGTGACAGCATAACAAGAAGGATGCTTCTTGCTCATCAAATGATTTATAAAAATCACTGCATACCAAGACTATATATTCCCCATTCCGAAGGAGGTATAGGCCTTCTCGAAATTGATTACATGTATAGATCTGCAATCGTGGGACTGCATACAAATCTGCCGACCTCACAAGACCCAAATGTAGTTAAAGTTTTGAAACATGAGGAGAATAAGTCTAAGACTATTTCCCTGCTTAGTTTAGAAGAAGCATATTGGTGTCAGGTGGGAATGGAAATCAGGCAGCAAATGAATGTGCCAAAAAAACAAAATAAATAATGTAAGGTGAAGGATCAGATGAGAAGGCAAGAAATGTGTTAATTGCGTAAATGTAGTTGCAAGTATAGAAAATGCTTGGAAGAACCTCATGCTGATCAGGGTCAAATGCAGGAATGGTTTAGGAGAGGTGAATTTAAACCTTCCAGAAGCTCAACGGAGTGGGAGACGGATGACAATCAATATCCACCCTTACCTCAAGCTCAAAAGCTTCAATATTTATGTCATAGTTTTCAGAATGGAAAAAGAACAGCGGAATCCGAATGAAGTCCAGGGGATGATTTTTCGAAACCAATACCAAGCTGCCAGTCATCAAGGAGCTTATCAACAGCGTAACAAAAGCACTCGATAGAACTCAACTTTTTTCTTGTGGCTTTGATATTTTTGGTGAGAATAATGTTGTAAATTTGTCCCATGTTAGTTTTAGTGAAGTTCAACTATATATTTTAAACAAAGGTCTTAAATTTATTCCTACAGTCATGCCTAGACCTTATATGTTTAATACTAAAGTTTATAGGATGTGTTGGAGACTACATTTGTTGAATTATTTTTCCAAAGGTGCTTACAATGTTTGTTTAGATGAAGTTTCTGCTTTAGATGAAGAAATTAATGACTCTGATGACAGTTTTTATTCCTGTGTTTCTGACACAGAAGATTTAAATGGTTACTGTTATCTGGATACTACAGTTGTAAAGTGTCATAGTGATTTCATTCTGCCTTTTTTATATGAAGGCATGCAACAGTTTTCAGCCATGGTTAATTTCTCTTTGGAGCATGCATACAGGGAGTTTATTACACTAAAGATTTGGTTGCTTACAATTTATCTAAGAGTGAAAGAAAAGTCTTAAAGGAGATGGGGAAACAAAATGAACTTATTTTTAAGCCCTCAGACAAGGGCAACGAACTAGTGGTAATGCATGCTAAGCAATATATGGATATGTGTATGGACCATCTTAATGATGATAAAGAGTATTCTAAAGTGACATTATGTGAATATCAAAATGGCAAGAAAGAATTTCAAAATTTACTTTTCAAAGGATATAGATTAGGTTACTTTACCAAATCTGATCTAGAAAAGAAATTATATAATGATAACAATTCCATGGCTTACTTTTATTGCCTTCCTAAGCCACATGCAAGTATGTACAATCCACCAGGTAGGCCCATCATTTCAGCTACCAATTATTTTTTACATAGCATTGGAATTTTTCTTCACAATTATTTATTACCTTATGTTATGAAATTACCATCTTTTATCAAAGACTCTCTTGATTTTCTAGATAAAATTAAAGCTACGGAGTGGACAGAAGATATGTATTGGGTCTCCATTGATGTTAAAAGTATATACTTCTATCCAGCACTAACATGTTTTGGAAGCTGTAAAGTTTTTTTCTTGGAGACAGTCCACTGCTTAATTATATACTAGAATTGATTGAATTTTGTCTAAATAACAATTATTTCTATTTCTGTGAAGATGTTTATGTACAAAGAATTGGAACAACTACAGGGACATCTTTTGCCCCCATATATGCAAATCTTTTTATGGGCAAGTATGAGGTAGAATACCTGTATAGACACCAGTTCTTTAGAACATATGTTGTCTCATATTATAGATTTATAGATGACCTGGTGTTATGTAAGGTTGGTTTTGCAAATCTTTGTTTTTTTATCAAAGATTTGGATGTTAACAGATTTCAAATTACATTTGATGGGCTTCAGTATGGCCAAACAGTTAGATTTTTGGACATACATCTTACAGGGATAGTTGGAAAAAAAGGTAAGACTAGAATTCATTGTAAATTTGATAACAGCAACCATTTTCTTCATAGAACTAGGTGCCATCCATCTCATTTATTAGATTCTCTGCCCTTTGGGGAATTACTTAGGGTGTATAGATTGTATAATGATAATAAAGAGCTATTTAAAGAAATGTGTATTACAATAAATATGTTCCTAAGAAGGGGCTATTATCTTAAAGATATTTATAAAGCGCTGGTTAAATTAAAAAATATACCAGTTAATAAAAATAGCCACACTATCATTTATAATAGAAATTTTATTTGCAGCAACTCCATGGAAGATCAACAAGAACGAAGAAAAATGTATATATTTATTTCTTATAATGTTTTTTTCTAACAAACAAGTCAAGATTATTAAATATTTTGGGCTTTTTTTACTTAAATTTAAGGAGTTTTCAGATTCATTGTGTAAATTTCCTATTTTTTTATTAGGGGCAGAAACATACAAGATATTATTGTTCATAACAAGTTTGTTAGATCTGTAGATAACTTATGTAAAGCTATGGCTATGTTGGGAACTGGTGTCTGCACTAGATGTTCGGTATGTAGGCATTTGGTTAGCTTTTTTATGCCATATTAATGGTATTCCTTTCAGTCCTAAGGGACATTTTTGCCGTTTATCAACTAATATTAATTGATGTTCTTCGTGTTTCACTGTTGCAGTCATTACATTTGGGTAATCTGCTGGCAGGTTGCCCTCAGTCGGCCTGATTAGCAAAGTCTTGGGTCCTGCGTTGGTTGCTGTCCCTTCTTCATGATGTCAGGTCATCAGGGGTATAAAACATACAGCCGACGCCATTACATCAGTCTTTCTTGCCGTGCGTTGCCCGAAGCAGAAGCAGTTCACAAGTGTCGGTCGGCCGACTCCTGAAATTTTCGTTTTCGAGTTTCAGAACCAACGTTTTCAACTTAAAACTAAGTACTCCATTGGGGAAACTTTTTCTTGCTCCTTACCAATGTCAGTAAAAGTTAATAATTGAATTACTTGTGGAAAGCAAATACCTCATAAAGATTTTCATTCGTACTGTATTCCTTGCCTAGGCCCTGACCACGATGTACCTTGCTGTCGGTTTTGTGCTTTATTTAATCAGCGCATTATCCTTCGTAGGTACATTTTTGCCTCTAAATATTTCGGTTCTCGGTTTAATTATCCAGAAATGTCGGTTAGCCATACGACTACCGGGATTCCGAAAAAATGCAAAGATAAAGACAGAGACAGGCCGCTGTGGTCCAAAATGGCCGACGACGCTTCTCCTAAGCCAGTTGCCAGTTTGCCAGTACTCAGTAAGGTGCTTTCACAGCCCCTAATACCGCTACTTCTGATTCGCAGGCCTTTACTGAGACCCATTTGGAGTCCGGTATGCCACGAGGTGCTTCACCTATGGAACCCGTGGATGTCTTTACCTTGGATGGGTCCGGAGCCGCCGTGCAGGCACCGGCTTCTGAGGGTGTATTCAGACCTACAGACTTGTATATTAAATCGACACTGCCTTCTTTACTAAGGCCTAAAATCTCAATCTATGTCTAAAAAAACAACGCCCAGGCCACATGTTCAGGCCCCTGTGCCTAAAAAACAAATGATCAAAATGGCTGAATATCTAATTACTCTAATCAGGGGTAGTCAACCCCCCCCACCCACCCACCCAAGAGGCCTAGGGCTGAGCTTGATTATCAATCTTCTGATCAGGATTTTGTTTCTTCTGACTCTTCTAATGACCTGGATTTGTCCATTACTACTTATGAGGATTCTGATGCAGAGGATTCCATTCCCTCTGCTTCCCTTCCTGAGGATTTTTCTTTTGGAGAAACTTTACTTACTTTAAGGGAGCATTTCCGTTGGGAAAGTCAGGAATTTTCTGATTCAAAAAAGAGGCTTAGGGATTTCCTTCTTCTACCTCAGCATAGGCCTTTGGCAATACCTCCTGTACTAGACATTGTTGAGGATGTGTTCTCGGAATCCAGTTTGGCCCCTGATTCCTGATTGGTTGGTGGCATAATTTTGTGTGTTTAATTTTATTTGCTCCCCATAAGGGGGGCACCTGACATCTGGGGCAAGAAAAACTGATGTAATGGCGTCGGCTGCATGTTTTGTAACCCTGATGACCTGACGTCACAGAAGAAGTGACAGCAACCGACGCAGGACCCAAAACTTTGTTAATCAGGCCGAATGAGGGCAACCTGCCAGCAGATTACCCAAATGTAATAACTGCAACAGTGAATACACTCGAACATCTACATTTATGGTAAGTGTACACAACTGTACTTTCTTAATTGGCCATGCAGTCTCTTCTATATAGGGGAAACAAAAAGAGCCTTTAAAATGAGACTGCAGGAGAACATTAGGGACATTAAATCAGAAAAGATTCAAATTCCAATTGCTATGCATTTTAAAGTATTTAATAATAGTAACCCTGCGCTTTTAAAAGAAAGCATCTCAGAACAGATTATTTGTTATGTTGGTGACTGGTGTAAAAAAATAAGAACAGGCTTTTGTATAAAGAAAGTATTTATTTTTTTAAATATGGTACTTTAAGCCCTAATGGGCTTAATGTAGAGTGTAGAGTGTACATGGAAACATTTGATTTAGTTTTTTGTGAATTTTCGTTTTAATGTATTGTAATGGGTTTATTTTAAGATAGTAGTTTGGATATGTGATAGGTTAATTAATTGACTCATTTTTGGTAATTAGTTTCTGAGTATATTTATTTGCACTAATTTCTCTTGATGTTGTACTCCTGGAAGGCATTTACTGCCAAAGCGCTGGAGAAGAGCATTGATGTTCATCGTGTTACACTGCTGCAGTCATCACACTTGGTTTATCTGCCGTTAGGCGGTCCCGCAGTCTGCCTGACTTCCAAAGTCTTGGTCCGGCGTCGGTTGCTGTTGCTTCTTCCCTGACGTTAGTGCGACAGGGGTATGAAAGAGGCAGCTGATGCCATTTTCTTCTGTCTTTCTTGCTGCGCGGTGAGCCACAAGGCTCTTACAAGCCAAGACAATGAGGTGCCACAACCCAGAAAGGAGGAGAAGACAGGTCTCAAACTATCAGAAGACAATCACAATGACTTGCCCCTCAGACTGCCAAGCAAATCACTCTTGGCAGCTCCCTTGGGAGGAAAACTTGCACTTTTTGCAGACAATTGGCACATCATCACAAAAGACAAATGGGTCCTAAATATTGTAACTCAAGGATACAGGGTCCACTTTCACACTTTACCAAGGATAAAAGGAATGCCAAACCTGCCATCAAATCAACGGGCAGAGGCTCAAAAACAAATTACAGCACTCATGGACATGAGAGCCATTCAACAGGTTCCTACACAGGAGCAAGGACAAGGATTTTACTCAAGACTCTTTCTGGTTCCCCGAAAGGACAAAGCCTGGAGACCCATTCTGGACCTTTCAATTCTAAACACATACCTGGAAGTACCCAAATTCAAGATGCTCATACTACAGCAACTTCTTCCCATGCTGGGCAAGAAGGCTTGGCTAGTAATGTTGGACCTCAAGGAGGCATACCTGCATGTCCCTATCAGATAAAATTGCAGAAGATACCTCCGATTTATAGCAGGTACAACTCATTACCAATTCTCTGCACTGCCCTTTGGCTTATCTACTGTGGCCAGGGTCTTTCTGTGCCTATTTTTGTTTTATTAAACAGTTTTTCAGTATATGGTTTCTTTTTGGGTCTGGCTGTTTGTCGTATACGGGAATGGAAATCAAACCAGAAGTAGATAAAAATCAGGCAGCAAATTAATGTGCCAAAAAACGAAAGAAAGAGTGTAAGGTGAGGGATCAGATGAGAAGGCAAGAAATTTGAGAAGTGCATAAATATATATATAAATATAGTTGCAAGTATAGAAAATGCTTGGAAGAATCTCATGCTGATCAGGATCGATTGTAGGAATGGTTAAGGAGAGGTGAATTAAACCAAAAGGCGAAAGTTTAATGCTGGAGTTTCAAGATAATAGACTACATACACGTTGGTTTACAAAATCCATTGAACATGTGGGAGAAACAGACAAATGTAGTTTTGTAAAACAGAATTGGAACCAGTCGCACATCTTGTTGCTGGTTGTGATATTCTAATGGCAGAAGGGCTGTATACTGAAAAGCAGAATAATTTGGCAAGGCTGTTGTATTGGGGATTCTGCAAGCATTATAATATTGAAGTTACTGGAAACATGAGCCACAAAGCATTATAGAAAATGACGTTTATATCACATGGGATCACCCATTCCCAGCATTTAAAAAAATAGATGTGAGAAAACCAAATATAGTAGTACATGAAAAAAAGACAAAAGTAGCATTGATCACTGAAATTGCTACACCCAGTGATTACAGTGTCTTATGCACAGAGAGACACAAAGTCATAAAATACCAGGATTTGTGGCAGAAGCGAGGGAAGTGTAGAGGAAGGATACTCTAGTAGGAGCAATGGGTCTTATTAAAAAGGATTTACAGTCGTCCTTAAATATGTTACTGATGTATGTAACTCCATACAAATTGCAGTGGGAGTCATTATTGGGGACATTGTGGGTGCTGCGACGAGCACTTCTGGCTAACATCAAAGACTGAAACAATACTAATTTCATGAACTTTAATCATACTTTGAATTAGGAATGGGCTACATTCTCATCATGGTATTAATAACCCAAAAGACTTGGAGAAATTAAAAAAAGGAAACAACCCTTATAAATGTAGCACATGTAACAAGAGGTTTATATGTAGGGATAGCCTCACAGTCCATGAGAAGACTCACACCTGCCTTGCCATTAATCCATTAAGCTGTTTACTTAACAGCTTAGGCCATGGCTACAATTTGGCTTCTAGAAAACAACAAAGTCTAATGACTTCTCATCTTCTCTTTGTCAATGATTTAAAACTGTATAGCTCATCAGATGAGGAACTGAAAGCACAGCTGCAGGTTGTCAAAACTTTTTCAGATGATATTGGAATGCCATTTGATCTTGATAAATGTGCAAAGGCAACCTTTAAAAAAGGAACACTGCAGCACTAGGAAAACATAAGATGTTATGTAGTCCTATCATGGCTTAATTCTTGCTGGATGGGCTCGGAGCCGACACCTCGGCTCCGACTGTGCCGATACTAAAGCTCAAGCTAGGCTCAAGGCTATCTCCTATTTCATGGTGCACCAAGGCAATTCCCCAAATCTCATTTGCCGCAAAAGCTTCAAGGTTGTCTCCTTACTGGCTCATTGGCTAAGTGAAATATTTTGATTTTTTTTTTTTTACTATATCTCTTCACTTTTCTCATTAATAGTTTTTCCCTATTATCTGAGTGATTGTCGTGTTTGCTACCCTGTCCCTTTCTTTAAGGATTGTACGGCCCATTTTAGTTAGAGGGCCATAGTTGCCCGTTTAAATTAGAGGGCCTTTCTTCTCTGTGTGCTAGTTTTATCTCCTTCTGTTAAAAAAAAAATATATATATATATATATATATATATATATATATATATATATATTTTTTTTTTTTCTTACAGTTGTACTATTGTTTTTGTTATTGTATTTATTTTTTTCTTCTCAAAAGCAAAATGTCAAAGGATAAAGATGGAGAACACACAGAAATCAAAAGCGGCGGAGCCGAAGAGTTCTAGCTCTGATTCTGCTTGTTCAGTCTCTGTGCCATCTGTTTCATCGGCTCTGAGACAATCATGTCTGTCGAGACACTCACCGATCTTGGAACCCGTTTCACCAACTTTAAGATCTGTTTTGGAAAGGAGGAGATCTCCATCTGTCTCCACCCATTCTTACAGGACACTATCTGATGAGGATGTAGAGCGGGTGGTGAAGAGGCTACTCTGTGACTCGGCAAGAATTTTAGCTCCTCCGGACCCAAAGGCTTTAGATCCGTCCCATCCTCAGTCTACTGTTCCTCCTAATATTGCTTCTCTCTCAGAATCTAATGTTTTGGGTCATTTAGTGCTGGAACACTTGGTTCTGAGAACTCTTCCTGCTTCCTCGGAGCCAATAACTCTGACTTCATCAGCTCAGTCTGGAGCCAAGGGGTCTGAGAGCCAATGCTCTCTGGTTGACTCCAAGAGGGATAGTCACCCTGCTTTTTCTTTGGATCCGACCCTCCCTCTCGGTGCTTCAGCTCGGGTGAGCTCGGCTCCCACTTCCGTTTCGGAGCCTGCTCCTCTGGTTCAGAGTCGACCATCCATTTCCTTGGAGCGGAGGTCTTCTTTGGAGCAGGGTGGTAAGGCTTTTGAGGTGATAGAGTGAGAGCTTTGTCAACTGCTAGAGCCCTGTCATTGGACCGGATGTCCCTCCAGCAGCCGGTAGCAGCCTCTTCTCACCTGTCTGCCCCATTGGAGGTGTCACCTCTTCCTAGACCTCCCCAGATTACCCCACTGGAGAGGTCCCTCAGAAGAGAGTTTGTAAGAGGAAGCATATTAACTCATCTGAGTGTGTTACTTCTGACACTGATTTGGCTGAGTCAGAAGGGTCCCTAAGATCCCCCTCTGAGGATGTCTGTTTTTCAGACATCCTTGAAATCCTTAGTCAGAGTAGTGATTGGAAAACCTCTAACCCTACTGAGGACAAATCAATGTACCTTGAGGCTTTTGGTTCCTGACCTTCCACCTCTTGGGTGACACTGCCATATGACCAACTGTTAGGGGGTCATATCTCGTAAAGCTTGGAGCTGTCTGGACACAGTGGAGCCTGTCCCGAGGAGGCCGAATAAATTTATTACTGCTCCAGAAGACAAAACATTTCTAACCAAGGGAGTACCTGTTATGGTGGTAGCAGCAGCCACAAAGGAGGAGTTATCTGAGACATTCTCAAATATCCATCCTCCTAATAAAGAGTCTGGGATGATGGATAGGTATGGAAAGCGTACCTTTTCTTCAGCAGCCTTTACCTTACAATCGCTGAATTACCTGTCCCATTTTACTAGGCTTCAAAGGGATCTCCTAAAGGAGTTGGGAGATACCCTTCAGGGTTCAATAGCTTTGGGATCTGCTGACAAGGTATCTTAACAGCTCTCCACCCTTGCCTTTGTTGCTAACTCCTGCATGAGGCTGATTTCCTATACAGCTAATAGAGCGAGCAAGGTGGCCGCAGCAGGGATCCCTCTTAGGAGACATTCCTGGATGCTTCTATGCAATTTTACGGAATCCTTCAAGTCTTCCTTTACCAATGTCCCCTTTGATGGTTCGACTCTTTTTGGACCTCAGGTGAAAGTGACTTTGACCACGTGCGAGCAGGAAGGGAAAACCTTATCTGCTGTCAGTCCGTTTCTCCCTTCCTTCCAGACCCTATACCCCAAGGGTCAAACAGGAGGGAAAATGTGGTTCCGTAAATCCCAAAAAGGTTTCCCTCAAGCACAAGGTCAACCCTCCCCTAGAGGCAGAGGGGGGAGGTTATATTGGTAGGCGCTGTGCTTGCGGCAGAGGGGGTCTGCAACACCAGGGTGATAGAGATGCTTTCTTTGATTGACCCTTTCATCACCCCTGAAGAGTTGCCTGACTGTCCGTCTCTGGCTACAAATTTCCCAAGATAGATGGGTACAAAATACAATTTCTAGAGGTTACCTCATTCCTTTTGTTTCCGATCCCCCTATAAATCAGTCTTTACCAGATATTCCACCCAATCAAATAGACCGTGCAATATTAGATGTTATCTCGTTGCTTCAAAAAAAGAGTCATCCAAGAAGACCCACAGAGCAAATAGGATCCAGAACTTACTCACGATTCCAAAAAAGACCAGGGACTGGAGATCAGTTCTAGTTCTCAGCAAGCTAAACAAGTCTGTAAAAAAAGCGAGGTTCCGAATGATCACTCTACAGTCAATTTTTCCGTTTATCGGAAAAGACAATTGGATGTGCTCCATAGATCTTCAGGACATGTACTACCACATCAAAATGGACAGGTGCTCCAGAAGACTTCTACGCTTTTGGCTGGGAGCCAGTCATTTTCAATTTTGAACACTGCCCTTTGGCCTCACTACAGACCCCAGAGTGTTCATCAAATGTATGGCGGTGGTCAAGGCTCACCTGAGATGTCAAGGATTCCAGGTGTTTCCATATTTAGATGACTGGCTCCTCACTGCTACCACCAAGTACCAACTAATCCAAGCCAGGGACTCCTTGTGTGCCAGATTAGGAATTACAGTAAATCTAAAAAAAATCTGCCTTATCTCTATCGCAGCACTTTGTCTGCTTAGGCTCAGACATAGACTCAACTACTACCATGACAGCAAAACTGACACCAGAAAAGATAGAATCATTGCACAACCAAGTCTAATTCTTGCTGACCAAAGACAAAGTACAGGCCAGGATAGTTCTTCAAGTTCTAGGGACTACGGCTTCCACCATTCTTTTAGTTCCCCTAGCCCATCTACACATGAGAGTACTTCAGTAGCTACTCACGAGTGGTCCCTGAAAAAAGAAGTTGCAAAAGAGATTTTCCACAAATGGGGCCACCCTTGCTGTGACCTATTCATCACGTACATGAATGCCAAATGCCGCAACTACTTTGCCCTCATTCCCCATCTGAGGATGACACCCAGGGATGCTCTAGTCCACAATTGGCTTCCGGGAATTCTTTATGCTTTTCCACCCTTTCCTCTCATACCCAGAGTGATTCAGAAAGCAAAACTGTTGGAGTACCCTTATCCTCATTGCTCCTTACTGGCCTTGCCAAGTCTGGTTCCCCTTCCTGTGGCCGTATCTATTGGAGGAACCATGGATTCTGGAACTATCTCCAGACCTTCTGATTCACTAATCAGGTCAGTTCCATCCTACCATCCAAACCTGAAATTGATAATATGGCTGTGTGACGGTTGGGGAGAGATGGGCGAAGGCTGCCAGCCTAGTCAAATAGAATTTGATACATAATTCTATCAACTGTATAAATAAATGTAAAATACAGGCATGTTTTCTTGATAATAAATGTAAAATATAGGCATGTTTCTTGAGTGTAAACAATACTGTGAAATGTGGAACTGCAGAATATGTGACAACACTGCACTCTACTGGCCCAGTGAAGCATGGTATGACCCTTTCATGCTAGAATTCGGCTCCACTGCGGCTGGATGAAGGTTTCATGCCCATTGTTTTAAGGCTAAAGTTTATGACCAGAATTTAGATGCGGAATGTGCTTTATTGCTCTAGTTTCTGTTAGACTATACATGTGAAATGTCTTCTATTGTTATTGGTTTCTGTGCAGGTGTTAGATTGCTAAATAATGCAGTTTGTTTGCCTGGGAAAACCTAAGTGTCAAAAATGATGTAATTTGGGGAGGGACCCAGCAAACATTTTTGTTATTAATGTTTAAATACTATTTCTCACAAGAGACAGAAAGCATTTTGACTTTGGACTTCCAACTTACCAGCACTCTGTCTTGTGCTGACATGTAAGTTTTAACACTATGATTTCTTGTAGGAATAGTTAAAGCTAGTAAAGATTAATTAGGTATTTTTCTTTGAAATCAGACCTGTCCTACTGTATTATTTTAAGTTTCTGTGTGATCTCTGAACTCTTAGATATCTCTGTGGTGTAGTAGTTTTGTCTTGTGTTTTAATTATTTATTATTAAATATTTTTAAAATCTTCTACCTGTGGCTGATTTGTGTAGAGATAAGCTCTAGAGTGCATTACATATTTATAGAGGTTATTGTAATAGGCCACTCTAAAGTAAACCTCGACTGTTAGTCATACTACCATTGGATAATATTGAACAGTAATAATTGGACACCCTTTTAAGGGCCTTTTAGTAGCTGATATTAACTGGGTGGTGGCAGTAATTACTACCGTATAGTCTGGGTAAAGGGGCACAGTTGGAGAATCTGTGTCAGCCTTTCCCAGGAGTGTCTGTGAAGTTGTATAAATACTTATCTGAAAGTGTGTGTGTGTTGTGTCAGCTACTTGGCAGGGACATGAAGCACTGGTTGGACAGAGAGGGTACTGGAGGTTTTAGCTTGCCTGGTTAGGCTGAGCCCTGGACCCTATAGCTGTGCCAGTGGGGAGTCTTATTGGGGACCTGGTGAGCAAAGGAGCAACCAGCCCCAGACTGACTGCGATCTCTATGTGTACTTAAGGGAAATTGTACTTTACTGTGTGTATTAGTTATCCCTTCCTCTTCTAGGATACGACATCCCTGGTGTTAGTGGTGAGGATTGAGGCTCCTTGATTGCTGAGCCAGGGCACGGTCGTCACAAGTGTTTGGCAGTGGTGAGATCTGCTTCACATACTAATTGGCTTGTAATGGTGTGGGTAGAGCGAATTCCTGTAGCTTATGTACAGTGATCTCTAAAAGTGTTTTGTTCTCTAAAACAGCCACACAGTGTATACTCAGAGTTCAGATCACAATTGTTTTATTTTTTTCTGTTAGCTTAGTGTTAGTCAGGGTGAGCAGGCAGCATGTCAGCAGAAGAGTATGAAAAGCTGACAAGGAGCCAGCTTGCGGAGAAGTGCCAGGCTAGGGGACTGGTGCATGGAAATCTGACTAAAGCAGACATGATTGCAGCCTTGGTTACAGCTGCACCAGAAAACAGCAGCCTGGAGGACAATCAAACTGACAGTGGAGATAGAATATCCTCAGAGAATGGACAGCTCAGAGAATGGACAGCTCAACCTTTCTGCAGTGGACTTAAAAATCCAGCTGGAGCTAAAGAGACTTAAGTTGGAGGCCAGGCATATGGAACTAGAAGCAGCCAAGAAAATGAGGAGTTTACAAGCTGAGGAAAATTAATGGCAGAGGTGGCATGAGAGGGAAATGCTGACTCTTGGCCAGAGTCATGGTGGTAATGGTGAAGGGAGTAACCGGACCCCAGAAGCACAAAAGGTCAGTAAATTTCTTCCACAGTTTAAAGAGGAGGATAATTTTGATAGCTTCAGTCATATGTTTGAGTGGGTATGTAAACAGTATGAAGCTGACCAAGGGCTCTGGGTACGGTTCCTGACCCCCTTACTCCATGGTATAACTGTAACTTCTTTAGCAAAAATGCATGACACTGACTGTTTTGATTATACTGCTGTAAAAAGATATTTATTAGAATGTTTTAAGCTAACACCTGAAATGTATAGGAAAACGTTTCGTGAACATAGATGCAAGGCAGATGAAAATGTATGTGAATATGTTGTTGAACTGAGCACTTATTTTCATATCTAGGTGAGTGGATGTCAGGTTACCACTTTTGAAGGGGTGGCAGACCTTGTGGTAAGGGAACAAGCCCTTAGCACTTTGCCTGAGGACATGAGGATCTGGTTAGCTGATACAGTACTGCTCATGGGACCAAAGGAACCCATGGTGGGCTACACAGACTGCCCCAACAGAATCCGCCAGTAGCAGGGGAAGCCACTAGTCTAGGTACATGTCCAAGAGCTAAGGTTAAAAGTTTTGAATGCAATCAGTGGGGCCATGTGGCATACAGATGTCCATGGAGGTAGGTGGGGAACCAAAAGTGAGGGAGCCAGTAAGTGGTAAAGACAAAATGCCAACAGTGGATTGTCTTGAGGCAACAGGGGTATGGAACTACCATCCTGCAGATGTCCTGAAAGGGAAGGATTTGGATGAGGCAGTACCATGTACTTATGCAGTTAAAAGCAGTCAGGCTAGGAGACAAGCATGCAAGTCTGTTAGCCTGGGGGAGACCCAGACAGACCGCATACTTGCAGCCAGGACTGCTGAGGTGGTTACTTCAGGAGTGAGCTACGCTGTAGCAGTGAGACTGAATGTGAGCCACAGCTGCTTGTGGGTACTGATGTTCCTTTGGACAGGGTAACTGCAAAGGTAGAGGTGAGTAGTAGCACCCAGGCTGAGAGTGAGGCACCGCTGTCAGAGGATGCAGGACTTCCTGTGGAAGGGGAGCTTGGAAGGGTTACAAGGATAGACTTGAGAGAGGCAAAACTGTCAGACCTTACATTGCAAGGCCTGAGGCAGGTAGCTAGGGAGGCACCTGATTTTCCAAGGGAAGGGGGAATCTGTATACTGGAACAAAGGCTTACTGTACAGAGAGTGGCTCCCTGACGGAGGGCTAGAAAGTGAGAGAGTACAGCAAATGGTAGTGCCTAGAGCTTACCGTCTGGCACTTCTAGCCATAGCTTATGATATTCCCTTTGCAGGTCATATGAGCATAAAACGTACAAAGAGGTGTATTTTTCAAAACTTCTATTGGCCTGGAATTTCCAGAGATGTAACAGGGTACTGCAGGACCTGTGAGCAGTGCCAAAAGGTAGGCAAGGCAGGAGACAAGGTGAGAGCTTCTTTGATGCCTTTGCCTGTGATTGAGGAGCCATTTCAGAAGGTAGCTATGGATACTGTGGGTCCTCTGAGTACCCCAAGTTCCACAGGGGAAAAAGTATATCTTAGTGGTAGTGGATTATGCTGCAACTGTACCCTGAGGCAGTGGCTTTGTTCTCCATTGAGGCTGTGAAGGTGGCAAATGCTGTGCTAGAGATTTTCAGCAGTGTAGGTTCCCCAAAGGAAATGCTGTCTGACAGAGGTGCCAATTTTATGTCAGACCTGCTGGCTTGTCTGTGGATGTCCTGTAGGGTGAAGCACATGAAGACCACCCCCTACCATCCTCAGACTAATGGTCTTGTTGAGAGGTTAAACCTACAATCAAGTCCATGCTACGAGCATTTGCAGATCAGTTTAAGAGGGAGTGGGACAAATATTTGCCCCATCTGTTGTTTGCTTACAGAGTGGTTCCCCAGGAATCCACAGGTTTTTCACTCTTTGAGTTGCTGTATGGGTATAGGGTGAGGGGACCTCTAGATTTAATTTGAGATGAGTGGGAAGGTGAGTGTGAGTCTCACAAGGAGTCTGTTGTGGCATATGTCCTGAACTTTTAAGGGCATTTTATTAGCTGATATTATTAACTGGGTGGTGGCAGTAATTACTGCCGTATAGTCTGGGTAAAGGGGCACAGTTGTAGAATCTGTGTCAGCCTTTCTCAGAAGTGTCTGTGAAGTTGTATAAATACGTATCTCAAAGTGTGTGTGTGTTGTGTCAACTACTTGGCAGGGACACAAAGCACTGGTTGGACAGAGAGGGTACTTGAGGTTTTAGCTTGCCCAGTTAGGCTGAGACCTGGACCCTATTGGGGACCTGGTGAGCAAAGCAGCTATCAGCCCCAGACTGACTGTGATCTCTGTGTGCACTTAAGGGGAATGGTACTTTACTGTCTATGTTAGTTATCCTTGCCTCTTTTAGGAGATGACCTCCCTGGTGTTAGTGGTGAGGATTGAGGCTCCTTGATTGCAGGGCCAGGGCATGGTCGTCACAGGCTGCTCCAGTTCCAAGAATAGCCAGGTGTATATCCCTTTCTCCTACTGTTAAACACATCCTCATTTCTTCCCACATACCTTCCACCAGGAAATTATACTCCTGCAAATGGAAAAGGTTTTCCATTTGGGTGGCTAAACAAGGCATAGTTCTCTACTCAGCCCCCATAGAGTCTATCCTATCCTTCCTCGCATCTGTTTTTCAAGAAGGAGATGCAGCTGCTACCATTAGAGTTCAGTTGGCTGCCATCTCAAATTATAATTTTGGGAACATGGGAAATTCTATTATGTCCCACTCTTTATGTAAAACCTTTTTGAAAGGAATTCTCCTTCTCAGACCTCCAATCAGGCAAACTCCGGAGCCCTGGGACTTAAACTTAGTTCTGACCTCATTGCTTTCTCCACCATTTGAACTGTCTTCTTCATCCGACCTGAAATTGTTGTCTTGAAAGATATTGTTCTTAGTAGCTATAACATCTGCTAGGAGGGTTTCAGAATTGCAAGCTCTGACCATTCAACCTCCATATATTATATTCCATAGGGACAGAGTCTCCCTAAGAAGTAATCCTTCTTTCCTCCCTAAGGTATGCTCAGAACATAATCTAAACACAAGTATTGAGTTACCAGTATTATTCCCCAATTACAGTGATAAATTAGAATACAGACTGCATCAATTAGATGTCCATAGAATTCTCTGATTTTACCTGCACAGGACTAAAGATTGTAGGAAATTGGATCAATTGTTTGTTTCCTTCTCAGAGAAGAACAAAGGTTTGCCCATTTCCAAGGTAACTCTGTCTAAATGGCTTTCACACTGCATCTCATTTGCTTATAAAAATGTTGGGAAACAACTACCTGCTAAAGTAAGTTGCCATTCAACTAGAGCAGTATCAGCTTCATATGCCTTCAAATCAAAACTCCCAATTGATACCATTTGTGCAGCTGCTACATAGGCAAGACCTCATACTTTTGTCACTAATTACAAATTGGATTTGGCCTCCCGGGACAGGTCATCCTTGGGGCCAACTATGCTAAAGAGTCTCATTTCTTGAGCCACCTGGGATAAAGGTGCTGGGGACGCTGACCCATCCAGCAAGAATTACAGTGAGATCGGACTACATAACATTAAGAAGTTATGTACTTACCATAACATTCCATGTTTGTAGTCCATCTCGCCTACAGTCTTGCGTTTCACCCTCCTTCCCCCTTCCTGTATCCTGGAGGAAATGGTGGACTATCCATTATGCTGTCTGACCTTGTTATAGTTGTCTGTCCACATGTCATGGATAGTAAAACAAAATCCTTTTGTTTGTGTGTACATAGTTATTGACAGTATAATCACTATTAGGTATTTAGTTACTTTCTTGCAAACAAGATCTGGAGAATTCCCATGGTGCACCATGGGATAGGGGATAGCCTCGAGTCAGTAAAAGCTCTCGAGCTTTAGTATAGTCCGAGTCGGAGCCGAGGTTCAGCTCCGAGCCCATCCAGTAAGAATGTAGGCGAGATGGACTATAAACATGGCATGTTATGGTAAGTACATAACTTATTTGGGACAAGAATATGATATAAAAGAACTTGAGCAAGAGGGAGTTTATAAATACTTGGGAATTGATGAAGGGTCAGCAATAAAACATAAGCAAATGCAAATAAAGTTCAGTAAGGAATACTTTAGAAGACTTAAATTAATCCTGAAAACAGCATTGACATCTAGGAACAAGATCCAAGCCATAAATCAATTTGCTCTTCTTGTCCCAAACAAAACAAAAGACTCTTTGTACCAAAGGCAAGCGCCCAGTCTGGTGGACCCCAGCCATAAACAAGCTCTACAACAAAAGGAGAAAGCTACTACAAGATAGAGCAAAATCCTTAAAAGGGAAGACACCCTTGATCATTATAAGTAAAAAACTACGATCTCTCATAAAATCATCCAAGGCAAATTTTGAGAGAAAAGTCGCTAAGGACTCAAAAGACAATCATAAGGCCTTTTTTAGCTATGTTAGAAACCTAGGAGGAAACTCCCAGATATGCTCAGAATTAGTTCAAAATGATGTAAAAATCACTGAACCAACAGACATTGCCAACATACTGGCTGACAGGTTCAGTGCAAATTCCCCCCCCTCCCCCCCAAAAGGAGAGATATCTATACCAGAGGATTGTAGCCCCCACAAACATCTCAAATGCCCAGGTGAAAACTGCTCTCTCCAAGGCAAAAAACACAGCATCTATGGGACCAGATAGTGTCCCCGGTTGTGTGCTCCACGAACTCAATGAGGAATTAAACCCGCAGTTAGGGCAGCTGTTTAATCTTAGCCTCACCTCAGGATACGTACCCAAGGAGTGGCGTACGGCAACTGTGGTCCCACTTCACAAAGGCGATGCCTCCACCGACCCTGGAAATTACCGCCCCATCAGCTTGACAAGCCTGGTCTGCAAAGCTATGGAGAGGATCATAATGGAACTCATAAATAAAGACACAGGGGACTTACAGACATTGGATCCAACCCAGTTTGGCTTTGTCAAGGGCAGATCATGCCTTTTAAACTTGGTTGACTTTTTCGAAACAGTCACCAAGGCCATTTATGAGGGCAAGGCAGTCCACACAGCCTACCTTGACCTTGCAAAAGCTTTCGACACAATACCCCACTCGGGTATCATTGAAAAACTCACCAGCTTAAATATAAACCCATACGTCACAAGATGGGTTGCAAACTGGCTAAGTGACAGAACCCACAGGGTCAGAGTTGCTGGTGCCATGTCAGACTCCAAGCCTGTCACAAGTGGTGTCCCGCAGGGCTCAGTCCTGGGCCCCCTCTTGTTCGGCATCTACTTTTCAGAAGTACAGGCAAACACAGGAGGATTATGGCTGACAAAGTTTGCTGATGACTGCAAACTGGGCGCCATAGTTGAAAACACATCTGATACAGATATCCTTCAGAAGGGTCTCATAGAAATGGATAACTGGTGCCAGAGCCATGGCCTAAAGTGCATAGTCATACCCTTCAGGAAAAACAAGGTTACCCCTAGCTACCATATAGGCGGCAATCCACTAAGCACAGAAGAGGTTATCAGGGATCTGGGGACCCAGGTTGACAGTAACCTTTCGTTTGACACTCAGGTTGCCAAAGTAGTTAGGAAGACCTTCTACATTGCCCACCTGATCATGAAGGGATTCACATCTAGATCAAGGGAGGTCATTGTTCCCCTATACTCATCACTCATCAGACCAATGATTGAGTACAATGCCCCATTTGGAATGTATCTTACCCGACACCTGCAGCAATTGGAAAGGCCCCAAAAGTTCCTCACCAAAAGGATAAAGGGTCTCCAAAATATGTCTTATGCTGCCCGACTGAAGGAACTCCAGCTCTATTCAGTCGTTTACCGTCTGCTCAGAGGTGACCTGTGCCTGACATACAAGGCCATGTCCAACCCAGAATTAATGAACATGCTCCACCTCAAAAAATCTAAATCCATCAGAACTACAAGAGCAAGAGACTTAAACCTTAACACGGTTATAAATAGGACGTGCTGGAGGGACATATTCATCACCCAGAGACTCCCTGTGCTGTGGAACAAAATCCCGGTACATGTGAGGCAGAGCACCTCGCTGGCTTTGTTCAAGAGAAATCTTGACCAATGGATGGGAGATCGCAGGTTTACCCCAGGGATCACCTCAGTGTCACTGCTTGACAGAGGCACGGCAAAATAATGGTCATAGTATCCTTCAAACTTAAGGGGTGATGAAAGCCACAAAACTTTGTGCTAGGCTTATAAATGCCCTAGGGCAGATAGCCTACTATGAACCTATGAACCTATGTCCTAACTTATAGTTTTGGAGTGACTGACTGGCCCCAAAAAGTGTTGGATGCATTGGATATTAAAATAAGAAGGATGCTTCATGCTTACCAAATTATTTATAAAAATCAGTGTATACCAAGATTATATTCCCCTCTCCGAACGAGGGATGGGCCTCCTTGAAATTGATTATATGTATAGATCTCCAATCATGGGACTCCACACATACCTGCTGACCACACAGGATCCAAATGTAGTGAAACTTTTGAAACATGAGGAGAATAAATCTAAGATGACATCTCTTCTTAATTTAGAAGAAGCATATAGACATCTAGCAGGAATGGAAATTATACCAGAAGTAGATAAAAATCAGGCAGCAACTGAATGTGCTAAAAAACAAAAGAAAGAATGTAAGGTGAAGGACCAGATGAGAAGGCAAGAAATGTGGAAAAAACATAAATATAGTTGCAGGTATAGAAAACTTCTGGAAGAGCCTCATGTTGATCAAGAACGAACACAGGAATGGTTAAGGAGAGGTGAATTCACATCAAGAAATGAAAAGTTAATATTGGCAGCCCAAGATAGTGGGCTACGTACAATCTGGTTTACAAAGTCCATTGAACATGTGAGAGAAACAGACATATGTAGGTTTTGTAAAACTGAATTGGAAACAGTCACACACCTTGTTGCTGGTTGCGATGCACTAATGGCAGAGGGACTGTATACTGAAAGGCATAATAATGTGGCAAGACTGTTACACTGGAGATTGTGCAAATATTATGGTATCGAAGTGGCTGAAAAACACTGGAAACATGAGCCACAAAGAATAGAAAATGATGAAGTTTATATCACATGGGATCACCCAATACCAATAGTTCAAAAGATAACCAGATATAGTGGTCCAAGAAAAGAAGACAAAAGTAGCATTGATTATTGAAATTGCCACACCCAGTGACTACAGTGTCTTGCGTACAGAGAGACACAAAGTCATAAAATACCTGGATCTGCAGGCAGAAATGAGAGCCATGTGGAAGAAAGATGCCCAGACAGTTCTAGTAGTAGTAGGAGGAACTGGTCTTATAAAAAAGAATTTACAGTTGTATTTAGATATGTTACCAATTCATGTAACACCGTACGAATTGCAGGAGGAGTCATTACTGGGCACACTGCGGGTGCTCCGAAGAGCACTTTTGGCTAACGTCAAAGAGTGAAACAGTACTAATTTCATGAGCTTTAATCGTACTTTGACTTGGGAATGGGGTCCATTCTCGTCATGGTATTAGAAACCCAAAAGACTTGGAGAAATTAAAAGGGGGGGGTCCGAATGGTGAGGTAAGTCATTAAGCAAAGGAGAGTAGTACTGCTGAAATTGAATTCATCCACAAGTCTTGGTGAGAACCTTCACAAGAAAGACCCTGTTTTTTTTTTACTAAATCTCACCAAGAAGACACTGATATATAGAATCCAGTGTAATAAATATAGGAGGCACCAGACCAAGGCAGGTGAAGATAAAGTTTTAATCCACAAAGAAAGTACAGACAATGGTGAGCGCTTTCGTAGCCAGAGCTACTTCAACAGACAGTTAAAATCATTACTCACTCATATTTAAAAGTTACAAACAGCCAATCAGAATCAAAGTTCAATTAAAACAATACAGAACTATTGAGCTATAAATTAAAAACAATATAATAATCATTCTTAAGGTGCCAAATCTAGTCTGTAGTTCTAGAATAAACCTATAAAATATATTTAAAATTACATTTAAAATTTTTTATCTGCGCAATGGTTTATGATATATAGACTGTATTTATATAGCATATATCATAGGTAGAAGTAGGTCAAAATTTTAAAAAGATAGCTGGGTGCACAATACCCAGGATAAAAAAGTGCCCAGTCCTGGTAGGCGCACTGGTGCCAGGACTGGAAAAAATGACAATGTACAATCCTCAAAATGCAGAAACATTTTTACAATGGGGCCAGGCCAGGCTCGGGGAGGATGGCCCCCTGTTGTAGAAGGAAGTAGCAGTCCACAAAAATGATGGCCAGAAAAGAGCCATAAAGGTGATAGAGTGGACTACTGAGGGTAAGAAAGAAATTATGTATTTTTACTATTATGCAAAAAGCCCAGAATTTCCAGACACAAGATATACAAAAAGATTGAGAGAAATTAGAGGAACAAAAAATACTTCCACAAGAAAAACTGTCAGAAGCTTCAGATAAAAATTTCTGGTCATTAATACAACTGATTTGTGAATAACAGTATGTAGACCAAGCAACTTTGATCTGTTTGGAAAAAGAAGCTTCTGAGGATGTGTGAAAATATAAATAACAAAACCTAGATATGTTTGAAAAGTATAAAAAAGAAATATGGGCATGGGAAAGAAACAAATATTTGATACGATGAATACGATGCAATATTTAGACAAAGGAGAAATCAACATAAAGAAGGCAACCCCAAAGATATTCGAAGAGAAATACAGACAAAGGCATCCAGACATGGAAATGTCACAATAAAAAATTATCACAAAGAGGGAATGTAGAAAAGAAGATTAGTAAAGTAGAAGTAAAAAAAAAAAGTTGAAGTTATGGAGTGCCTGCAAAGTTGAGGGATTTGGTGCAGAAGGTCTAACACAGTTTACATCACAGCATGATGGAACAAGTCCCCAAAGGTAGGAGAAACAGGAAGATCAGGAGACATCTGAAGAAGAAATATGGACATGGGAAAGAAAACGAAATTTAATAAGGTGTAATATCTATGCGAAGGAGAAAGCAAAACTGATCAATACAAAAAGAGTAGCACCAAAGATATTTGAAAAGAAATATAGGCAAAGGAATCTGGACATGGAAAACGTTACAAAAAAAAAATAAGACGACAAAGGAAAAGTAAAAAAGTAGATTAATAATGAATAAGTTAAAAAAAATTGAAACTGAGGTTATGGAGTACCTCTGAAGTAAGGATTCAGTGTAGAAAATCTAATTCAGAAAGCACCACAACAGGATAGAGCAATGGACCTCCAAGTTAAGGGAAAACAGCAGAACAGGAATTGGTCAGGTGCCATATGAAGATATTTTGGAGCCTTTCGTAGGAAACCAGTATACAAATTCACTTAAAGCTGGACAGTAAGGGAAAGGAGCAGGAAACTGTGGAAACTCTGACCTGGTCAATATTGAGGAATGATAGGCCAGTGGATGGCACAGGATAAAATTGAAGAGAATGTGCCACAGGAAGATGCAGTAGAACTTTCTATAGAATGTCTGCTGGAAATGGAAAACAAAAAGTTTACCCTCAGTTTAGATGAAAACAAGCTAAGAGAAGAGTTTCTGATTTAATAGAGACAGATAGCCATATTAAGATCAATGAAAGAGATAGACTGCACAAGGTCAATCAAATCCAAAAATCCAAAAAGTCAGATGTTTGATAAAACAAATGAACACAGTAATTGTTCCCACAACAGTTTTTTCCTATGTAGTTTGCTCCTTCCCTTTTCTAAAGATCCCAGTTCCAGTTGTTTTATCTGTGTTACTATATCACATTCCAAATCTGAGGGTGAGTTCATTAGAGGGTTGAATTTGCATCATTATAAGGTTCACTGGTTTGCAGAACGTAGGTGGGGAGCCAGTGCTATTCGATTGTTTCATGTTCAAGAAGGCAGTTTACTTTAGCAGAGTGCTCCTAACCTCAACACAGTGAGCTGGAAGGAAAGTTCAACATTCTGGGCAGAAAAAGGATATGCCAGTATATTTTCATTACAGCTGCTAGTCGACGGGGCAAACGTTAAATATGAAGAATCTCCATTGCTTGTTTTGTGGTAGAATGATGACCACTGTCATGTTCCAAAACATTTTAAGCACCACTTAGAATGCTTTAGCACTGGTTTGGTGATTAGGTTCAGGCTGTTACAAGGCCTTCACCACATAGGTTATTGTGAGTGAATAGATATTGACAGTAGTAGTTACATTTGCCTAGAGACTCTCAGGATAAAGTGACAGAGATGAACGATTTCCTCATCTGATGTCACTGAGCAGTTTTTAGCTGACAGGATCTTTGCATCTGTTTGTATATGCCTTCTGTCAAGTGCTTAATCGGCATCATTCTAGGTTACACCATCTTACATTTGAGATGTACTGCAAATAAAATGGAAAGATTAAAAAGTCAAATTGAATTAAAGAAAACTTGGAGTAAACTTGCTATTTACTGTCAGTACGTATGTTGTCCAAGCCATACTAGAGCCTCTTTAGTTTATTAGAAGCTTGCAATCATTTTTCTTATGCTTTTATTGTATTTTCTCAGGTTTGCAACTGTAAAATATGATCGTTCAGCTAAGAACATTAAAAACCAATTCATGCATCTGACAAATTACAGTGTTAACAAGAAGAGCAGCGACTATGTCAGGTACTTTGTTTTTATTTGACTGTTTACACTTTTTTTACTTGGTATTTATCTCAGTAATTACATGATGTTCATTGTTCACTAATGTAGCCCTCATCTGTGCAGGAAGCCTAAATGTAGGCCCAGCTTCATAGTTCTGCCTTCCCCTCTGGCCGACTCTCTCCCACTCAGACGCAAGGATATCATTGGTATGTGTCATCAGATGATGCTTTTTTAGAGCTTTCTTGCCTATAACTGAGTGACTGTTGAGTGTCATCAGTCAAGCTGGGAAGGATACATACCTTACAGGGGAATTTCCTTTGGCATTTTTTGGTCTGTGTTAGCAGATATTCTAACTAATTCTAAGTTAGAGATAGTGATTAAGCAAAGTAACTGTTTTGACTATTGGGAAGAAATCCCTCATAGTGATTTCCATTCCTGTTGCCTTTTCTAACCCTGTCAAGAGTATAATGTGGACATTTTCCTCTGTTCTGTCAGATTCTCCCCAGGTACTATTAAAAAGAATGCCAAATTTCTTGTGAGTTTGCAACTCATATGAAGGGACACATATGGTACCATATTACCTTGGCATTGGCCAAGGTGTGTCCGACTGCCTTCCTAGAAAGATCAAGCTCAATGAAATGCAAAGAAAGAAAAGTAATGGAAAACTGAGGATAGTCCTTTGAATGCCAGTGGTTTTCCTAATTCTGGCAATATTGCTGTTGTATCTCAGCCTGTAAATGAAGCCCCTTAGACAATACAAGTGATGAAGGTTGTGTGTTCAAGTCCTCTTAGGGATGTATGCTTGGTCTGGCAGTTAATGCAAAGGACTAAAATTTTGACTTTCTAATGCGCTATGTCCTTTGCCAGTAGTATATGGCTTATACCTTTGAGACAATTCCTGTCTCACTTACAGATCTTCTGTTGACAGACTGTATGAGCTCAGTCTTCACTTCAACCAGTGGTGGGTGACTGCAGTAGCCAGCTGTCATTCCTTGGACCACTCACTCACCTCTACAGCTTCCTCTAATGTAGTCCTGTCAGACACATCCACTCTCTAGGTCAGAACTGGGCATGAGAGAGCCATCTTTACTGGGACACAGTGACTTATGGGGGTGATGCTGTGCAATGTGTCCATGAGAAGAGACCTGTTGATGGGGCAGAAGTGCCTTCTCCTAGTCTGTCATCACGGATACTTGTTAAAAAAAAAAAAAAAGGTTAAACGTTGTTAAGCATGAGACTGGATTCTATTAGAAAAGATTTTCTTACCTTAGCCAAGAACCTTTTACAGGCAGTTAATCCTGGTACTCGGAATACAGTAGCTGTAAATCTGGTCAGCAGAAACATTCTTAAGTAAGACCTGTCTGAGGGTTCTGGCATAGACCGGGTCAGGGCTTCTTCTCCAGAATGTTTTCAAGCTCATAACTCAGATTCAGTAAAAAAAAATGCAAGAAAGACTCCACCAAGGTAGAGTCTTCACTTTGTAATACCTTTTAACCTCATGTAGTAGATTTCAATGGGATATATGCAAATGAGCCCTTATGGATGTACCAGTGTTTCAGCTACATGGTTTCTGAATGCCCATAACATTTTACTTTTTTTATTTTTTTAAGTCTTTGTGGATAGATTCAGGCAAATAAATCCAAACTCCTCTAGCTGTAGAGATGCCATGTTTTGGAAATTTTGTGATTTCTACAGAACAGCATAAGTGGCAAGAAAGCCTGCTATTAGAAAATCATGTATTGATAAGTGGAAGCGATTTCCTAGTTGCTGCCTAATCAATAACCAGGGGCCCGTCAAGGATTTCATACCACTGGTGCTAAAAACAAGGCAAAAAGGATTCTGCATATCTGGACATGCATAGGCAGCTCAGTTACTGTCTTGAAAGAACTAAGCCTTTCAGAAAAACTTATCAGCTATTTATTTCTTATCAAGGGGCAAAAATAGAAAAGCCTGTGTTTAAACAGTTTTTATGTGGTTGCCCTCAGAAGTTTCTTTTTGTTATTATCATCATGACAAATCCACTCCAGGCAGTATCAAGGCACATTTTACCAGAGCCTTGTCTTTTTTGATGGCATACTGAAAAGAGGTGGACTCTAGGGGTTCCTATGAGTACAATGAAAATGCATTATGTCAAATGCGTTTTTGTCGACACATGTAGAGCAAACAGACAAAACAGCGAAGCGGCTATTCAGTGAAATTTTTCCCTGGGAAAAGTCGCTTGACCGCTTCGTTGTTTTGCCATGTTCTTAAGTGTAGTGTGGTCCCTTGTCTGGTATAGCTCCCGAGCGTGATTGTGCAGCAGTTAAAACAGTGTAAGAAACTTCTCTGTGTGGAAGATTTTCAGTCCATATATTTCTAGTTAATCACTGTATCTTAATCAGATCAGACAATAGTAGTAGAAGTAGCGAACATAAACTCGTCAAGTCAAAAAGTAATAATAGAAGAAAATATGTAATTCTACAGCATTACTAAGTATTCAAAAGTAATCCAGGCAAGGTAGGCAGTCTGTTTCCAGTCGAAAATCCTTTATTAAGTACACAGACAAGCGATCCAAGTAAAACAAAAATAGAGTAATAATTTCCTCACAAGCTTTCTAAATATATATATATTTTTTATCAGGCATAGGAGTGGTTTATTGTGCTGTAAAACAAAGTGTTATTGGTACACATGTTATTTATTTTTATTTATTTATCATTTGTTGACCGGGAAAGTTCGACTAGGTTCCACAGAGCCTGTTTTCAGTGGAGGCCCGGGGAGAAATGCTACAGATACATGTCTTTGGAATGTGGGAGGAAACCGGAGTACCCGGAGGAAACCCACGCGAACACAGGGAGAACATGCAAACTCCACACAGAAGGCACTCCAGCCGAGAATCGAACTGGAGAACCTCTTGCTGTGAGGTGACAATGTTAACCACTGCACCACTGTGCCACCCAACTGTATATCCTTTCCCCCATCAGCGTGACATTCGAGCTGGTCCTGCCCTACCTAGTAGCTGTCATAATAATATATAGCCCTAATGTACTTTAATGGTACATCTTATTTAACCAAATTATTAAGTAGATTATTAAGTCTGTGATTTTATACAAGGCAATATACTACATGGCTGGAAATATATCAACCTTAGTTCATTTTGCGATCAAAAATTATATATAAATATATACATAAACATTTTGCATGTAAAAATCAGTTTCTATTTTCATAACCTATTGTTAACAAAGATCGCTTTCGTCCTCCTAGACTTCTTCAGGTCTGTGTACAAGAACCCTAAAAACCTATATAATTGTATAATTAATTAGTATTGTTATTACCATCATTTTGAATAAAGTGGAAAAAAGAGAACCAGAAAAAAATAAAAATAAAAAAAATATACATGTATGATGATGGAAACAAAATACACACTTAAATTTCAAATGATTTAAAATGGTATTTAAAACCAATTTGTAGAATAAAATAAAATAATAAAATAAAATAAAATTAGTCATGTAAACAATGTGGCAATTTTCTAAGTTCCAGTGCACTTTTAATTGAACAGTAGTAGTTTAGTCCAGGCATTCTAAAAGAGTTCAGCTTTAATTGCCACATGAGTTCATGTTTCTCCAGAATATTCGGGATGTCTCCTTCAAGATCACCCATGTCTATGCGATCCAGGATCTGGAACTTAAAACCTGTGTGTCTTTTATGAAGAGAAAGGTGTTTGGCTAGTGCATTATTTTTACATCAAGAGCGGTTTTCTGACACATGACATGAAATCCTTCGCTTGAGTTTATTTACAGTCTTGCCCACATAGAATGCATCACATTCATTGCACTGTGCCCTGTAAGTTACTTTTTTAGTGTTACAGTCACCCCCTGCTACTATGTAGGGCAGGACCAGCTCGAATGTCACACTGATGGGGGAAGGGATGTGAATTTAACATGTGTACCAATAACACTTTGTTTTACAGCACAATAAACCACTCCCATGCCTGATAAAAAGTATATATATATTTAGAAAGCTTGTGAGGAAATTATTACTCTGTTTTTGTTTTACTTGGATCGCTTGTCTGTGTACTTAATAAAGGATTTTCGACTGGAAACAGACTGCCTGCCTTGCTTGGATTACTTTTGAATACTTAGTAATGCTGTAGAATTATATATTTTCGTCTATTATTACTTTTTGACTTGACGAGTTTACGTTCGCTACTTCTACTACTATTGTCTGATCCGATTAATATACAGTGATTAACTAGAAATATATGGACTGAAAATCTTCCACACAGAGAAGTTTCTTACACTGTTTTGTTTTTAGACTTTAGTGGGTTGTTTTGAGACTTCGGGGATACTACGGAGATTACTTGTTTATTGTGCAGCAGTTACTGACCTTAGGGTTAGGGTGCGGGTTAAGGTAAGTGCATATGTATGAAAGTGTTTATTGTTTTATATTTTATGTTAAATGTATGGTTGAGTTACGTGTGTATGTGTTTTCAGTTGTTTACTTTTGTTTTGGGGGGGGTAGAGTTAGGGTTAAGTTAAGTGTGTATGTGTTTGGAGCTGTTTATGTAAATGTGCGAGAGTTACTGACCTTAGGGTTAGGGTGCGGGTTAAGGTAAGTGCATATGGTTTAAAATGTTTACTGTTTTTTTTTTCCGTTAAATGTATGTTTGGGTTATGTGCATATGTGTATTTAGTTGTTTACTGGTTTTTGGAGGGGTATAATTAGGATTGGGTATGTGTGTATGTGTTTGGAAGTGTGTAATGTGTTTTTTTTTTGTAGGGGTTGGAACAGCAATTTCTTTTCCTAGGAAATAAATCGCTGTTCTTTGGATTTAACATTTTCAGCTTTTGCTGAAAATGTGTCGATGTAAATCGTTCGCTGTTTTAAGCGTTCAATGTTGCAATATAGACCCGACTCTAGAAACATTCTAGAGGCAGCGTCATTGTCTTTACTGTATACTTTTACAAAGCATTACAAACTGGATTTCCTTTTAGGGTCCAGGTGTAGCTTTACTAGGATCATCCTCTTGAGGGATTCCTGGAGTCATATCCTCCTTCTGCTCATATTGGTTAGGCTTTGGTAATCAACCCATATAGCCTAAAGGCAACTACAGCAGTGGGAATGATGAACATTGTACAGTTGCATAAGTTGCACTCACCTGTAACAGTAGATGTTTGAATTCATCACTGCTGCTGAAGCCCCACTCACCCTCCACTCCCCTACTGCTGTATATAGTTGTTTCAGGATCATTAGGTCTTCCCTCCTTGGATGGGCACAAAAGTCCTGAAGAACTCTTTAACTACTGATTTCCTTCCTTGGGATTAGCCAGTTAGCAGTAAGAGTGAAGGTGTGTGGGGGTGCCAGAGTTTTTTGAAGTAGGCTGGTAGTTGTTTTCTTGGCAGGAAGCAACACACATAAAGCCTTAGAGTTACTGCACTAGTGAGGAATTAAAACATCTACTGCCATGGGTAAGTGCAGCTTATGCAACTATTCTTTCAGCTTTATTTGATAATGCTTTTTTTTGTGACCAAAATAAGAGAAAAACTTGGGTCTAAAGAAACAATAAACCAAGGCAAAACTCAAGTAATACCCAGTCAACAAGGAGACTAAAAAAGCTTCCTGTTTCACTCAAAAATGTTGGCACTCTAAAACATTCAGACAGTAATTTATTTTGTAAAGTTAATGTCTCTACCATTATCTAAAAAATGCTTTGACATAGCTCTAGACTTAGTTATTGGATACGCTGTCCCTTCATTGTATTCTAGCTCATCTCTTATAAGTTTGCTACTTTTCCTACGTTTTGCTTTCTCAACAACATTTAACATGTTTAAATGAATTACAGTAATCAGAATATTTTACATCAAATAGTAAATCATGCTTTAAGGAATTGTCCAGTGTATTTCATCTAGCAAATTAGCCATTTCCTTTTCATTAAACTTAATAATAATAAGCATAATTTTGCAACCACATTCATCAAAAACTGTAATATCTTCCTTTAGTAAAGTAGCATCCTCCTGTAAACCATTTGGAAACTCCCAAGTTTTTATATTTAAGCAGTTTTTTCAAAAAGTTTTAGTTGGATACTAAATGTTCTATGTACACGGGAAGGCAACGCTGGTTGTGTTGGAATCCAGAAAATGAGTTGTTTAGACATGCATTAATGCCCACATTATCATGCTACTCTACTTGTGTGCATCTAATGCTGTTAGAACCATTCATGATGACATCCCTTCCTTCCCTGGTAAGCCAAGAATGTAAAGAATCGGAAGGATCCATGTTGAAATGAGGAGGGGGGATTATATTCATAGAAATCCTCTGGACATTTACCTGTGATATAATCTGTGATTTGATATAGAACATGCTAGACACAGCTGAGGTAAGCAGTTCAATTAGTTATGTCATCAAAAGAGCCCAGCCAAAAACTCTCAGCTAAGACCTACCCATAATGCCCCTCTCATAGTCTCACCAGATCTGATTTGCCGTATTCCTCGTCAGATGTGCCAAGCCTTTTTTCTCAAATCTAAGTGTAAAATTTGTGTATTTTTGTGTAGTTTCTCTCAAAACTTTACCTTTTTAGTCAGTCTCGTTAATTTCTCCTCTCGCCTGTAAACGTCTTCTACTTCCTACCCTCTACCTTTGATAGTTATCCTTATACCATCGTTGGTACTGCCGCTTTCTCCTTTCACATTGTTGTTTCCTTTCTTGATAGTTTTTGTCAGTGCACATTATGACAGAAAAAGCTCAATTGGGGTTTAAGCAGTGCGATAAGTGTGGGCGTAAGATGCCCAACACAGACGGTCACGCTCAGTGCGTTTAATGTTTGGGCGTGGACCATATAAATGCTTCATGTGACATCTGCTCTAGTTTCAGTAATCACACTCTAGCTGAGCGTAAAAACAAATTGATTTTGAAAGGTTTAATGAAAGTGCCTTTTTAGGAGGCCCTCTCTGGGACAGAGGTCTCACCACCTCCTAAGACCAAAAAACACAAAGAGAAACTGAGTCACTCGGTTTCTACTTCTCCGCCCGTTTCGGAACTGAGTTGACACCGAGCTTCTCCAGAGCCTTCGGCGCAGACAACCTCAGCACCAGGCTCTTTGTCTTCTCCCTCGGTGCCGCCTCTGATGTTGACTCCTATTATGGTTCCAGCTTTGGCACCATTGTCTTCGGTGCCGTCCTTGGTTCTGACACCGGCTTTGACAACCATACCCGCTTCGGCACCATCCCCAACCACGGTGCCGATAGCTTATTCGGCTCCACAGACTTTGACCCCATCGGCTCCAAAGGTTGAACACCTTCCCTGAACCAGATATTCTCCAACTTAAGACCCTTTTTTGGGGCACCAGTTTAGCCCCTTTCATGAAAGACCTGACTCTCCTTCAGCAGCCTCCTATAGATTCACCAGGAGACATTCAGAACAAAATGTAGTGCAGGTTGTGGACCAGCTTCTGGCAGCTAGAGGATTACCCACTTCTACTAGACCTTCCGTCCCCTTTGGAATGGAAACTTTCACAGCATACTTACCAGTATATCCTCCTCCGGCCTCTTCCCAGGCTCCGGACACCTCTGGACCGATGACCACCCCAGTGCATACTGTCTCGGCTCCGACTGTGGAGTTTCCTCTGTCGGCACTGACTGCCCTTGGTGCATCGGCTCCATTGGAACTGGTGCACTCTCAGAGGAGTATTTGGGCTGTTGGGACCATGGTTCCTAGTTCAGCACCTATTTTTTCACTGGCACCGTCTATGTCCATGGCTCCACCGACAGCCACCAGTCCTTTTGGAGCTCCTTACCTGGAGGTAGGCTACTCAGGGCATGTTATGACTCCGGTTCCGAGGTTGTCCTTCTCACTTCTGGGCTCCCATCCCTTCTCAGATGGGCCTGCTGTTCCAGGTGATGGAGAGGGTCTTTGCCTCAACAGGCTCACAGTCAGCTCCAGTGGCATTGACACCAGAACCCCCCTCTAGCATACAGCTGTCCCAACCCCTTACTCTAGGATCCCAGGCACGGGAGACGCAAGACCTTCCTTTGAAGGGAACTCTTTCTCTGGAGTCCTCCTCAGAAGAGTCCACTGGGGAGCCACCCCAGAAAAAACGATGCAAGAGGAAGCACCTTGATTCCCCTGAGGAATCTATTACTGAGGACATTGATTTCAGTGAGGGAGAAGGGTCCTCATGGTCTCCCCCAGAAGACGTCTCATTTGGAGACATTCTCAAAATCCTCAAGCAGAGGGGAGACTGAAAGTCCTCTAACCCTTCGGATGAATCGGTATTCTTGCAGGCCTTCCATGCCCGGCCATCTACTTCCTGGGTGACCTCACCTGCGGATGAGCTTGTAAAGCTGATGATGCAGCATTCCTGGAAGGCCCTAGACAACGTAGAACCTGTTCCCTGGAGGCCGGACAAATTTTATCCACCCCTGAAGACCAGCCTAATTGGTCCAAGCAGTTGGTAGTTGGTTCCATGGTCATGGCGGCGGCCACCAAGAGGAAACTGGCAGAAGATAGTTCCACTGTTCATCTCCCGAACAGGGAGTCTCGGGCCATGGACAGACTGGGGAAGCAGACCTACACTTCATCGACCTTTGCCATTCGGTCACTGAACTATCTGGCACACTTCACTCGCCTCCAAAAAGACCTAATTTCTGAAATGTCTATCTCTTTGGTGGGGGTACTGCCGCATGAGGTGCAGAACACTGTTGCCTCACAGCTAGCTACCCTGGAATCTATCTCAAACTCCTCGATGCAATTGATATCTCACACCACCGAGGGGGCAGCTCGAGCAGCCACATCAGGCATCGTCATGAGAAGGCATGCTTGGATGCATTTGTGTGATTTCGCAAACCCCTTTAGATCTTCCTTGGTCAATGCACCTGTCGACGAATCTTCACTCTTTGGTCCCAAAGTAACGAGATACACTATGACGAAGTGAGAAAGATGGAAAGACCTTGTCTGCTGTGGGCATACGTTTTTCCATCCACCAGAGATCTTATTCTAGGAACCAGTGGGGGGGTAAATTATGGTTCAAAAAGTCCCAAGGATCTTTTCGTGACACTCGTGATGAGCAATCCCCCTGGGGTAGAGGGGGCAACTCATCTGGAAGATGGCCCTTTTGGGGCAGAGGGGGGGCCCCGTAACCAGGGCCGACCCTACCAGCACTCCTGTGCAGTCGGGGGTCGTTTTTCTCTGCACCTACCAACCTGACAACTTATTACTATCGATGTATTATTTTCTAACATCTTCTACACTACTCCTTATTCTCTCTATCTCCACCTCTTACCACTCCAATCTCTCTGACCCACTCATATGTTCACCAACTTCACTCATACAACATATATCCAACTACTTCATCTTTTACTATCTCCCCTAATCTCTTTACTACCTCTACCTCAAGTCTGTATAAACTATCCAAAATACAGGTTTTTAAACCTTCCCACAAAGCTAAGTTAAAACTATACAAACTCCATCTAGCATCTACTACACACTCTCCCCTCACTAAAACCTACTTTGTTCTGGAGATATCTATCCCAACCCTGGCCCCTCTTCTCTCCCCAAAACAACCACTGCACTGCCCCCATCTTACTCCTCTAACAGTCACCAACCTCAGTCACAACAGTCATCTCCATCCAAATACTTAACTATTTACTCATTGAACATTCAGAGTCTAGCAAATAAAGTCACTGAGCTGCACTCATGGGTAGCTCTCAATACCCCTCACATCCTCTCCCTATCTGAAACCTGGCTCATGCCACAAATCTCAAATAGTGAAATACTCCCACCAGGTTATAATATCTTCTGATCTGATATACCTGTAAAAAAAGGTGGTGGCATGGCCATCCTCTTCTCAAACAACCTTAACCTCTCACCATACCCTTCCCCAATTCCTGACTTCCTCCCAGCTGAAATCATGATTCTTAACTGCCATCTGAATCCCCACAAAAAACTTGCAATTGCCTCTATCTACATTCCTCCTGGTAACAATCTGCCCATTCTTGAAAACATCATATCCTGGTTCTCCCAGAACATACCATATGAGACACTTATCCTTGGTGATGTCAACATTGATTGGTCCAAACTCACAAATGACTCCCCGCAACTCAGTATCCACCTACACGGCTTCCACCAACTTATAACATCTCCCACACATTTCCATAAAAATTCCACTTCCAGCTCCATGATAGACTGGATCCTTACCAATTCCCCCCACCAATCCCACAATCCCACACCTTACCTGACTCCCTCTGTGATCATCTCCCTACCAACATCTTAAGACACTACTCCCATATTCCTAAACCCCACCTTATCAAAGACTGTCGAAAACTATTGACTTTCAATTCATCCCAATTTAACTCCATTCTCCACAACATAGATTGGTCCATCCTAAAACACCTCCCCTAAACTATGCTGTATGCACTTTCAATAGCATCTTCAGGAATACTCTAAACTCCTTATCTCCCTCTAGGAAGATCAGAGTAAAATCAAACCATGCTCCCTGGCTCTCCAAAGAGACTAGGTCCCTTATGAAACAAAGAGATTGTGCTTGATAAACCTGGACTAAAACTAAACAACCACCTTTTCTTCAAAAATGCAGGCAACTGAGGAACCTTGCAAAAAAATCATACAGCTAATGACAAAAAGTTATACTATAGCTCTGATCAGCTTAACAACAAATCCAGTCCTCGAAAATTTTGGTCAACTCTCAACAACATCCTCTATCCTGGAAAGCCCTCTAATCCCTCCCCATACCCTAACTCTTCCTCTCAGGAAACAGCTACCCTCCTGAATAAACACTTTATCTCTTCCATCCAAAATCTGGTAACCTCTAAGCCAAACTCTGCTTCGACACCCACCCCTCCAAGTCCTACTAACACAACTTTGTTTTCTTTTGAGCCAGTTCCCATTACTTACATCAATTCTCTACTACTCAAGTTAAAACCTTGCTCTCCTTCCACTGACACTCTATCTCCTGCATTCCTCAGACTTGCTGCTGACTCAATTGCCTATCCTATATCTATACTATGAATCAATCTATTCTAGAATCAACTGTCCCCACCCTTTGGATATCTTTCTTCACTATCCCTCTTCATAAAGGTGGAAACTCCATTGACCCCTCAAACTACCGACCCATTGCCATTCTGTCCCCCCTCTCACAAGATATTAGAAAAATGTATTCACTCACAGCTTCTCAATCACCTCCTCACACACCACTTACTTACCCCTACCCAACAAGGATTTCGTCCTCACCACAGCACCACCACTGCCCTCCTCTCCTTCACTCATATCATTGCAGAGGCCCTAGACAACAATAAACTTATTTCCTGTCTCTTCCTAGATCTCTCCAAAGCCTTTGATACTGTCTCTCATCCTCTACTACTATCCAAACTTGCAAATCTCCACCTATTCCCCTCCGCACTTGCCTGGTTTAATAGTTACCTATCTAGCAGGGAACAAACTGTCAAATGGCTCTCATCCTCCTCACCTTTCCTTCCCATCTCCTCTGGTGTTCCCCAAGGCTCCATCTTGGGACCCCTTTTGTTTAACATCTTCACCAATGATCTTTACACCTCATGCAAAGAATCCTCCCTTATTCAGTATGCCGACGACGCCACACTTATATCCATCTCAAATAACATTCCTGAACTACACTCCCTGACCCAACAGGCCCTACTATCCACTGAACAATGGCTCTCTCACAACCTATTGATCCTAAATCCCACAAAGACCAAACTCCTACTTTTTCTTCCCTGTTCTCTTTCTCATCACAAAACCTCCTTTTTTATTACATCTTCTAACAATGCAACTATCCAACCTGACACCCACACAAAACTCCTAGGGGTCATTATCGATAACAAACTAAAGTTCAACCTACACATACTCCAATGTATAAAAAAAAACAAACAAGAAACTAGGGCTGCTATATTGGAACAAAAAATTCCTAACCCTTGAATCTAGACTTACCCTGGGCCAGCCACTCCTCCTCCCCTCCCTCTTATACGCCGCCTCAGTTCTTACCAATATCCAGACCTTCTCTCTAAACAAACTCCAACAGACTTACTATAAAATAGCCATATTCATTACTAACTCCCCATACAACTCACACCACTGCATTTCTTTAAACTCTCTTCAATGGCTTGAACTTCCCCAATTTCTGCTATCTTATCAATTTCATATGCTACACTCTATTCTTTATAAACCCTCCTTCTGTCCCTCTCTATCTTCCTTGGTCTCCATCTACATCCCATCCCAGACCCTTACTTGATATCTACCATCCAAAAAGGTCAGCAGGCAAATTACTGTACAAACATTCCCTTGCCCATGCTTGGAACAAACTTCCCCTTGACTTACGTTCAATCTCCCACACTTCACACTTTAAAAATGAACTAAAGGCTTATTTTCTCAATTCCAGAACCTGCCCCTGCCATGACCCTACCTAGTTTTCCTTCCCTTTATGTACCCTCAAAAGGACCATACGTAGTACCTCATTACACCTCTCTCTCCAATGTGTCTACTATGCATTTGCATAATTTTATACAAACAAAAATTTTTTATTGTTGACCTATTGAATTATATCAATGTAAAATTGTTACTTAGCTTCTTTTTAATGCAACTTTAACTTTGTGCATGTAACCCAACATATGTGAATCTTTTTGCTATAACTGCTATTGTATCAATATTGTTTAAAATTGTACTTGTTTAAAATGTACTACTGGAGCTTTTCTTCTCGGGTCTCCACTGAAAATGGGCCACAAGCCCAGTTGGACAAACTCAGTTAACAAATGTAAATAAATAAAATGTGCAGAGAATAATATCCAGAGGCTACCATATCCCATTCGATCTTACTCCCAGACCCATCAAACGAATCCCTGATGTTCCACCCAATCAGGAGGAGGTAGCAGCCTTAGAAATAGAAAAGCTGCTAAGAAAGAGTCATCCATCCAGTCCCACCAGACCAGAGAGGATCCAGGTTTTACTCGAGGTTCTTTTTAGTGCCAAAAAAGACAGGGGACTGGAGACCAATCCTGGATCTCAGCCTATTGAACAAATTTATAAAACAAATTTATAAAACCTCAAAAATTCTGGATGGTCACAGTACAGTCCATTCTCCCTTTTCTAGGGAAGAACAACTGAATGTGCTCTATAGCTCTCCAGGACATGTATTACCACATAAAGATGGACCAGCGCTCCTGGAGATTTCTCCACTTCGGTTGGGAGCCAATCACTACCAGTTCAGGTTACTGCCATTCAGTCTCTCAACAGCCCCTCGAGTGTTCACCAAATGTATGGCAGTTGTAGTAGCTCATCTTCGACTACAAGGATTCCAGGTGTTTCTGTATCTAGATGATTGGCTCCTTACCACCACGACCAGGAATCTTCTTATCTACCAGCCTCTCTTACACTCAAGGCCTTGCTCTTCGCTTGGGGAAACACTGGAATTTATTGGAGCGATCTTCGACACAAAATCCTGTCAAGCTTCCTTCTTCCCTCACAGGCTTTCAAAAATAAGAAACCAGATCCAAGTCCTCCTTCCACAGATATTTGTACCAGCACGCCTTGCACTACAACTATTAGGCTCTATGACAGCAACCATTACTCTAGTACCACTGGTGAGGTTGCACATGAGACTATTACAGTGGCTCCTTTCATCACAATGGTCGATCTTAACCCACCTACTCGACCACTTGATATGCGTTACAAACCTTTGCAAGAAAGAAATGCTATGGTGGATGAAGCCAGAATCAAATCTTTGGTGTCGACCGTTCTGTCTCCCCCAGCCCAGGGCCATGGTGACCACGGACGCTTCCCTGTTAGGATGGGGGGGGGGCATTTCCAGTGAAAGCACCTGGTCCCCCATGGAGGCCAATTTGCACATAAATGTCCTGGAATTGAGGGCATTTCTCTTAGCATTGCAAGCGTTCCATACATCCCTTCCTTCCAGGACCATTGCAGTTCAGTCGGACAACTTGTCAGTCATTTGGTATATAAACAAACAAAGTGGAACCAGGTCTTACCCCCTGTGTTGGGAAGCCATGAGGATGTGGCACTGGGCAATAGCTACCAACTGCTTTCTTATAGCAACGCAGATTCCCGGGAGTTCCAACCTTATTGCGGACAATCTGAGCAGGAAGAGCCTGATGCCTCATGAATGGTCTCTCAATCCTGTAATAGTGGAGCGGATCTTCCGACATTGGGGCAGGCCTTGCTGCAATCTGTTTGCTTCCCCCTCTAAACAGCAAATGCAGCAGATACTTTGCCCTGATCCTCCCTCAAGGGGAGTCACCGAGGGATGCTCTAACACACGATTGGCCCTCGGATCTACTGTATACCTTTCCCCTCATCCCGAAATTCCTCCAGAAAGCTCAAAGGTTGAGAAGCAAAGTGATCCTCTCTGCCCCTTATTGGCCCTGTCAAGTCTGGTTTCCTTTCCTATGGCCTCATCTGATTCACAGCCCGTGGATCCTGGATCAATCCCAAGGTCTGCTGTCTCACCCTCAGGGACTGATTCACCCCAATCTTAACAGCCTCAAGCTCACAGCTTGGTTCCTCCACTTGCAATGATTGCTAGGCTGCCTGATATTTCATCTCCTGTCCGTGAGATTCTTCTGGCTTCACACAAACCTTCCACCAGGAAAATTTATTCTAGTTAGTGGGCTAGGTTCTCTACATGGGCCAACGATCAGGACATAGACCCTTTCTCTATGCCTATTCAGAAGATCCTACAGTACCTGACTACTCTTCTGCATGCAGGAACTTCAGCATCGACAATTACTGTACATTTAGCAGCTATCGCAGATTTTCATAATGGATTCGATAATTCTTCTGTTATGTCACACCGTCTGTGCAAAACTTTCTTGAAAGGAGTACTACATGTTAAACCTCCTGTCAAGCCTCCCCCCACCCCCCCACCCCCCGTAGAACCTTGGGACTTGACTTTGGTACTTAGCCCTCCTTTTGAACCTTCTAATTCATGTGATATAAAATTTTTATCTTGGAAGACTCTACTTCTAGTAGCACTTACCTCAGCGAGAAGCATATGTGAGTTGCAGGCCTTGAGTGTCAAGAGACCTTACTTGAATTTCCACAGGGATAGAGTGTCCCTACGTATTGACCCATACTTGCCCATGATCATTTCTGGATTTTCAATTAACCAATCTGTTGACCTGCCGATTTTCTTCCCTCAGCATTCAATCAGAGGGAAGTATCTTTTGCATACCCTTGATGTTCATAGGCAGCTTCGTTTTTATTTGAATAGAACTAAATCTTTCAGAAAAATGGATCAATTGTTTGTGGCCTTTGCGGGACCCAGATTGGGTAAACCTGTCTCCAAAGTGACTCTATCCTCCTGGTTTAGAAATGTCATTAGCTTTATCTACCATCAGAATAAACTGTCTTTATCTTCCAGAGTAAAGACTCATTCCACTAGATCGATTGCTACTTCTGTGACTTTTCATTCCAGAACCTCTATGAATGATGTCTGTGCAGCAGCCACTTGGGCAAGACCCGATACCTTTATCACTCATTACAAATTGGATTTGGCTTCCAGGGGACGAGCATCTTTTGTTTCTATGGTGCTCAGGAATATGCTTCCTTAGGGCCACCCAGGACTCAAGTAGCTGGGGACTTGGTCCTATCAGTAAGGAATGAATAAAGATTTACAACATCAGATAAAGAAGTTATGTCTTACCATAACGTTCCATCTGTGTTGTAGATTTTTATTCATGCATTACTTCCCGCCCTCCTTCCCCCTGCCTCTACTCCTGGTGGACTTTAGGATCTTCTGGTTAAGGTATTTGCTCAGACAAAGCCTCCTACTGTCTCTTTTATTACCTCTATAATATAGGGGTGGGCAAACTCGATCTGAAGAGACTATGAGAGGGGCATTACGGGTAGGTCTTAGCTGAGGGTTTTTGGCTGGCGTGAGCTTGGAAAAATGGCCATGTCGGTTCCGAGGATGGTACCAAAGTCCTATCAGTAATAAATGAATAAAGATCTACAACACAGATGGAACGTTTTGTTAAGACATAACTTTTTTTTTTTCACCAACCCCCCCAACTAGGAGGTAAGCATGATCCGTTGCTATAGCCAGATCAATCCTCTGTTGCTGCAATGGAAAAAAGCTCTCATAAAGACATGGGAAACTCTCTCTAAAGGAACTCAGAGCCAAAAAGAAGAGAGACTTGTGGATGTTAAAGGTATTTTAGGAGGAATATAGTTGGCACTGGATACAAATAGCTCCTATGTTTCAGCAAGGTAGGTTGGAGACAAGAGTGCACAGAAAAGATGTATATGCTGCTAGATATTTGAATACGGCTAGTATGCACCCTGTTCATATATATAGAGGGATTGTTAAATCACAGTTGATAAGAGTTAGTAGGCTGACTACTGATAATGACGTGTTTTTGGAAGAAGCTGAAAAAATGAAGGTCGAATTTCTTGAGAATGGTTATCATCCTAAAGATATTAATATGTGTTATGTAGAAGTAGTACAAGGTAGAAGTGGCCCTTATAGACCAGTTTTAAAGTATGCTTCGATGAATACCTCAGGATGTGCATTAAATTTAGTAGTTAATAGAACGGTTTGTAATACTGTTCTTAGATTCACCACTACTTATAACACTAATACTTATGATGTTTGTAAGATAATACAAAAGAACTGGATAATTTTACTGTCCCAACCTGATTTAAAGGATATTTTAGGTCCAGTACCAAGATTTGCATTTAGGAATGGTCAAACATTCAAGCAAATTTTGTGTTATAAGGACTTTATGAATGAATCTGTCACTATACGAATGAAAAGGGGCACCTTTAAATGCTATAATTGTGCTTGTTGCTTGGATATAAATGATAGTAATGCCAGTTTCCATCATCCTGTCACAGGTGAATACTTTGAATTTACATCTCAAGCAGATTGTAATACTACCAGACTGGTTTATCTAGCTAGTTGTATTTCCTGTAATGCATTCTATGTGGGGAAAACAACAAGAAGGCTTAAGGATAGAATAACAGAGCACAAATCTGAGATTAGAAGGAAGGTGGAGACAAATGGTTTATATAGACATCTAAATGAATTTCAGACTCATGCATTTAAGTTTAGGTGTATTTGTACAGTGCAGATGGGTAATAGGGGTGGTGACGTAGATAACATTTTGCTTTTGAAGGAATATGAATGGATTATACGTTTACAGGCAGATAAAACTCCAGGCCTGAATGGTGCTGTAAGTATTAAACCAGTTCTGGTTAAACATCAAAGAGAAAATTTATGAGGTAGTTTTTATGATTTTATACAATTTTACACCTTCAATATGATATGTAAATGTTCAGCTATGCACAACAAATAGTGTATGTTATCCCCTGAATACACCACCAGCAACCCTCAGCAAACAGGTGCTGGACGTCATCCTTGAGGCCAGAAGGCCTAGTACTAGGAAATCCTATGTTGAAAAGTGGAAAAGATATTGTTCTTGGAATCACTCTCAAGGAAAGGACACAGTTGTGCCCTCCTTACCTCAAATCCTTGATTACCTAACAGAGCTTCTCCACAGAGGACTATCCTTCTCCTCCATTAAGATTCATGCCTCTGCCATCTCAGCTCATTACAATACTGAGCCACCTCTCTTTTCCCACCCTCTCATCAAACAGTTCATGAGAGCGGCTAACAATTTAAGGCCCCCTAGGAGAGCTCCCACCCCTGCCTGGGAACTTAACTTTGTACTGGAAAAGCTCACGCTTCCCTCTTTTGAACCTGCTGCTTCAGCAGAGTTAAAATTCCTCTCTTGGAAAACAACCTTGCTTCTAGACATTACTTCAGCAAGAAGAGCGAGTTACAGGCACTAATGGCAGTGGAACCCTTCATTATTTTCCATACTGACAGGGTTTCCCTCAGGACTAACCCATCCTTTATGCCTAAGGTGGTATCCAGTGTGGCTCTAAACCAATACATCCATTTGCCGACCTTCTTCCCTAATCCTCAGAATAAAGGGGAAAAGATACTGCACTCCTTGGACATGCACAGACAGCTCAGGTTCTTCCTTGACAGGACTAAACCTTTCAGAAAATCTGACCAGCTGCTAGTCAGCTTTACTGCAGGGGCGGAGAGGGCAAGGCCATTTCAAAGCAAACCATTTCTAAATGGATAGCACACTGCATCCATTTCTGCTACAAGCACCATGGAAAACCTACCCCACAGAGGATTAGAACACATTCCACTAGGGCTACTTCCACCTCTACAGCATTTTTCTGGGGAGTGCCTACCAGGGACATCCTGGAAGCTGCAACCTGGAGTTCTGTACACACCTTCACCAAGCATTACCACCTACCTATTTTTTCTAAATCCAGTGCTGGATTTGCTACAGCAGTCTTACAAGGCTTGCTAGCCAGCCCTAACACTTCTTGACTGCCTCCAGCCTTCCTCAGCTTTGGGAATCAACCCAAGTGTGATGACTGCAATAGTGAAACACGAAGAACATAGTACAGTTGTGTACACTTACCATAAATGTAGATGTTTGAGTGTATTCACTGTTGCAGTCCTAGTTTCCCTCCCTCCAGCCCCCTGGTTATCCTCTATCCTTTTTACCTATCTCTTTATGGCCATTTTTGATGGCAGTGGTATTTACTTTTTACTGAGGGTGTTCCACACCATATAATAGCTTCCTATTTTGGGGGCTCCTGACATTTGGGGCAAGAAAAACTGATGTAATGGCATTGGCTGCATGTTTTATATCCCTGACAACTTGACGTCATGGTATTTGAGCCAACTGAGGCCTACCTGCAGGCAGATAACCCAAGTGTGATGACTGCAACAGTGAATACACTCGAACGTCTACTTTTATGGTAAATGTACACAACTGTACTTTCCAGCACAGACCTTGTGGTACCCCACTGGTAACTGGTCTACTGATGTAGATGTGTTCTGCCAATCTAGTAATGTATGGGTTAATCCCCAGCTGGAAGAGTTTCTCTATGATACCCGATGGGGGCGTGTGTCAAAGGCCTTGGCTAAATCAAGATAGGCAGTATGTACTGTTTTACACTCATCCAGGGCTTTGGTGACATTCTCAAAGAAGTCCACTAGATTTAATAAGCAAGATCTACCATTGAAGAAATCAAACTGGGTCAGGTCAGGGGTTTTAATGTCTCCTATGTCCTTGTGGATAAGGTCCATAATGATCCTTTCCATGGCCTTGCAGATAAGGCTGGTTAAGCTTATGGGTCAATAGTTCCCAGGGTCAGTTGATGGATCCCCTTTGTGCAAGGGAATTACTACTGTTGTTCTTCACTTTTCCCGGATAAAGCCATTTCTCTGGCTGTGGATAAAGAGTGACAATTAGTTTTGCTAGGTCTTGTTTCAGATTGATTATTGAGCAGCCTGGGATGTTATCTGGTCCCACAGAGTCTGTGTTTTTGGCCTTGGAGAGTGTTTGCATGACCTGTTCTTTGGAGATATTCAGAAGAGGACTTGTGTCAGGAATGCTTTGGTGTATGTCTGGTGGAGCAGGTGGATAAAGTTATTGCCAAATCTATCAGCTATCAGGCTGGCAATTTCCTAAGGTACAGTGTGAGTGGTACTGTCCACCATATGTTTGGCACGCAGCTGGTCATTCCCTTTTAGGTTCTGGACATAGTTAAATGCCCTATGATTGTCTTTAACTAGGGATGCTAATTTAGACTCGTAGCTAGCCTTAGAGAAGTTAACAAGATACCTAATTTGCTTGTTCAAGCTTTGGAGCGTATTCTTCCTTTGTTGAGTAAGTTCCCTCCTGTTCTTAGATATCAATTTCTTTCTTTTGTTGTATAGCTTAGTTGTACTTACAGTCCACCGTGGTGGCTTGTTTTTTCAGGAAAACCTGGGTTTGTTCCTGTTGGGTACAAACAAGTCAGTTCATTTGTTTAAGTGGCTGTATAGGGCATTTGTGTATTCCTCTGCATAGGAGTCATTGTTGGCTATGTTGTCAGGGACCTTAAAACTTTTTATACCATCACTTAGTAAACAATAGTTTGCTTTGGAGAGATTTTTCAAATTTTCACTCCTGCAGGGGTGTCCCATTTGATCTTTACTTCAAACAAGACAGATTTATAGTCTGAACTTACCAGAGTGGGCAACACACAGGAAGTAGTACAGTGACCCCCCCCCCATGTTGGTGAGCATAGGTCCAGGACATTTGAGTCCCTTGTGGGCATGATGACCAACTGTACAGGGCATTTCAATTAGCAAAGTCCAAGAACCTCATAGTGATAGTGTTTGTGCACATGTAAGTCGCCCAGTTAATGGAAGGTAGTTGAAATCTCCCATGATCAAGGTATTTGGCTGTATATGAGTGACTGTAGCAAGTCCAGGTAGCAGTATGCTTCTCTTGGTTCATGGTAGGGGAGCTGTAGCTAGAGATGAGGTGGAGGAGTATATTACCTGTGGTTAATTGGACTTGGAGTAGCTCAAGGGCTTTCTACTGTTTCACAAGTCTTGTGGTATATTTGGATTTAGTGAAGATGGATACACCTCCACCTTTGGTTCTTTAACGCTCATTTTGGGGTCTGAACGTGTGAAAGGCATTGTAGCCTTGTACAGCCGGGTGCTGTCAGCGGCCTTGAGCCAAGTCTCAGTGACTGCACAAACAGCAGCATCTTCCAAGGTGAGGAGTGCTTCCAGGGGAGTGCAGTTTACTGTTTAAGCTCTTAGCATTAAGCAGCATGACTTTGAGATTGAGATTGTCTTTAGTGGATTTCTTTATGCTGGAAATTTTGTTGTTTGGACATTGTCTATAAAAGGCACTATGTTGAGGCAAACATCTGCCAGTATCTGAAACCCTTGAGGAGACAGGCGAAAGCCATTTCAGGTAAAGCACTGTGGATTGTCTTTCCAGGCAGACAGATAATGGATCCCCTTGGAGTGACCAGAAGCTAAGCCAGTTATTGAAATCAATCATTTTCTTGTCTGTATTGTGGCATCATTATAGCTGAAGGTAGAATGCTGCTTAGGGCTATGGACACACCTGCCTCGGACACATAATGTGAGAGTTCAGTCTTGTCTCTCTTCATATGGTCCAGAGTGGTACGTCTCAAGTCATTCACACCAACATGTACTGTGACAGAATCATACTGGTACTTGTTGCTGAGCTACTTAAGTGCATGTGTGATTTGCTGGATCCAGGTATTTGACAGGCAGCTGACCATGACCTTCTCCGTGTTCATCCTAATGAGGGAGACATCTTTGTGTCTCACTGTTGAGTCATCTGTGACCAGAACATTAGGTTTTGATGTATTTTACCTTAGGGGCTTAATTGTTGAGACCCTGATATGTGTGTTGTTATGTGTAGTGGTGGATTCTGTTCATGTACTAGTATGTGTTTGTTGTTAGCACTTCAGAGGTCTTTGGTCATTTGGTAGGTTCATAGATTAGTACTAGGCTAACTGCCCTTGCAAGCCTTTTTAAGTCTAGCCAATTATCCCTTGTGAGACTCAAACCCTGCACCTTGTGTTTGTAAGGCAAACACCTTAACCATTAGGCCACCCTCCTTTTAGTGGGTAGCTCCGCTTACGTGGGTTTGTGTCTTGACCTTATCTTGTGTGAGAGGGGAGTTGTGTATGCTGACAATGCTGTATGTCTTGTATATTGTTATGTGAGAGGACTAATTCTAATTTCATGGTATAGCTACATCTCTCACATGCTGTGTTTGTTTGCTTTAGGAGCAAGTGGTTGTTAGTATACATGAGGCAATTACTATGTTGCCTCAGGATGCCCATGCCTATCAGGTTGGCTGGAGAAATGGTGAGAAACTGTCCACAAATGCATGGATCTCACCATACCCAATAGAAGCAAGACACTCTCCTCCAAAAAAAAGGAAGCCATTCTGGTGGTCCCCTGCCAAAAACAAACTCTACAACAGAAGGAGGAAACTGATGCGGAATAAGGTGAAGTCTCAAGACTGGAAAAGCTCCCTTATCAGCCTCAACAAAAAGTTAAGATCCCTCATCAAATCCTCTAAAGTTAGCTATGAAATTGCAGATAGTAAAGACAACCACAGGGCCTTCTATAGTTATATAAAGAACCTCCACGGCAATACCCAGATTTGCTCTGAGCTACTGCACAATGGTACCTGCTATACCAACAGATATTGCCAATATACTGGCCGACAGATTCAGTGCCAGCTTCACCTTCCCCCCCAAAGGACCAATCACAATACCAGTAGATTGCCAGGCACCCAGTATTACTGCTGCACAGGTTAAAACAGCACTGTTCAAGGCCAAGAATACAGCTTTTATGGGGCGTGACAATATCCCTGGCTGTGTTCTACATGAACTACAGAGTGAACTGGCACCTCACCTGTGTGCCCTGTTCAATCACAGCCTCACGTCAGGCTTTGTCCCTACTGAATGTCGCACTGTTATAGTTATCCCTCTCCACAAAGGAGGCGCGACTACAGACCCTGGGAACTATTGCCCCATTAGTCTGACAAGTCTGATATACAAAGCTATGGATAGCGTCATCATAGACCTAATAACAAGGATATAGGGAATGTCCTTACTCTGGGTCCCACACAGTTTGGTTTTGTGAAGGGTAGATCATGCCTGCTCAACTTGATCGACGACTTTGAGTCAATTATCGGAGCTGTGGATGAAGGCAAGATGGTTCATACAGCCTACCTTGATCTGGCCAAGGCCTTTGATACCATTCCCCACTAAGGAAGCATAGAAAAACTCACTAAGCTAGGCATCAACCCCTATATCACTAGGTGGGTTGCAAACTGGCTCACAGAGAGAACCCACAGTGTGAAAGTAGCTAACTTCAAGTCAGACTGCCAACCAGTCACGAGTGGAGTCCCACAGGGATCGGTCCTGGGTCCTCTCCTGTTTGGTATCTACTTCTCAGAAGTCCTGGCCAACACGAAGGGACTCTGACTGACAAAGTTCGCAGACGATTGCAAGTTGGGAGCCATTATTAACTCCCCAAGTGATGTTTACATCCTACAGAAAAACCACACTGAGACCAACGACTGGTGTTAGAACCATGGCCTTAAGCTCAGTGCCAAAAAAGTGTGTCATCCCCTTTCGGAAAAACCCAGTTCCCATGAACTACCACATAGATGATAGTCCACTGAACACAGAAGGCATTGTAAGAGATCTGGGAACACAGGTTGACAGCAACCTCTCTTTTGATCACCACACTGCCACTGTGGTCAAAAAGTCCTTCTATGTGGCACATCTCATTACTAAGGATTTTGCATCCATGAAGATTGAGGTCATTGTCTCCCTCTACTCTTCCCTCATTAGGCCAATCATCGAGTACAATGCCCCATTTGGCATGTACCTCACTAGACACCTGCAACAATTGGAGAGGCTGGAAAAGTACCTCACAAAGAGGATCCTAGGCCTTAAACACTTGTCCTATATGGACAGACTCAAAAAAACACCAGCTATTCTCAGCTTCAGATCGCCTCCAGGTGCATCTGCAGTTAACTCCTACTGCTCCTCTAGGCGTCAAATATTACTTATGCATATTTGCATTAATAATTCCAAAACCATGCTACATACAAGGTTTAAAAATATTTTATCTTGAAGCATACATGATGGCAAACACAATTGTATTGATATTTGACCTCTGTCAATGAGTATTTGTTAGAATTGTAAGGTGATAATTTAATTTTTAAAGGCTCAGGCCACATCCACTAGGAGTTAAAGGTACATACTCAAAATAGTTGCACTGGAGTGAATGAGTTAAAGGCAATCTCTGCTTGACTTACAAAGCCATGTCTGACGCAGCTCTGTTAGAAATGCTACATCTAAAGAAATCCCAATACCTCCGCACCACACGCTCCAGAGACCTCAACCTCATTACCACAATCAACAGAACATGCTGGAGGGACAGGTTCATAACCCAGAGACTGCCCATGCTATGGAATAGAATTCCCATACATGTCAAGCAGAGCACTTCGCTGGCCCTCTTCAAGAGAAATCTTGATGAGTGGATGGGAAATAGAAAATTCACTCTGGGGATCACTCCAATGGCTGTACTCGACAGAGGCACTGGAAAGTAAGGTTGGGTGGCACGATGCCAGGGTAATCCTATGGGCTAGGCTTGTAAAGGCTCCAGGGCCATTAGCCTAGTATACACCTATGAACCATTATGGCAGGTATATATTGTAGTCGGGATGGGATAGATGGGCCAGGGTTTGCTTGTGACATTAACAAAGATGGCTCTTCTGTTGGAGGGTTAAGGGTGAAACACTGTGTCTATGCCTCAGAATGTGCAACTGAGTTGCTCGCTAGTTAGCAATGTGCAACTGCATTGTGCACAAAGAGGCAGTGGAGCTAAGGAGGGTTCTCTAGCAAATATCAAGGGAAAATTGTGTTTCTAAGTGTTTGTGTCTATACATGGCAGTGTTTAACCCCACAGCGAGGTGCGCAGCTAAGCGCAAACACAGAGCTTAAACTCAAGAAAAGTTAAACAGTTTTAACACAAGATCTGAAGTAGTTACTTCATTTGATCTGCAACCTGTGGGTAGTCGGATCCGACCTTGGATCCGAACCGGCAGCTTTCCAAGCTTCAAGATCCAAGCTCCTAGCTCCTCCCCTACCCATAATCCCTTACTACTAACCACATTACCTCTGATCGTTTTTTGCCGCGGCTAAAGACAGTTGCTTCTTAGTGAAGAGCTCCTGGCCTGGTGAGATTGTTCCTTTTTCTATAGCTAATTCTAGTTTAAGTTGTGTGTGTGTGTTGTTTTAGTATCAAATCCTTCAAACCCACTTAAAAAAAAAAAAAACCTCTTTTTTTTCCTTAGTTTAAATTTGTCTCTCCCCCTCCCCCCTTAGTGTTTGGGTGTGTGTGTGTGTGAGAGAATTTATGGCTGAGTCTAAGGCTATATTTTCAAAATGTACTGAGTGTGGCCACAAGCTTTCCCCAGCTGATGGCCACACTCAGTGCGTTTTATGTCTGGGGGCAGCACATTTGTCGGAGGCCTGCCAGATTTGTGCGGCCTTCAACCCTCGGGCACTTAGGGACAGGAAGAGCAAGCTGTTCCTGGCGGGAAAACTCCCTCAGGAATCGGCTTCTTCTTCCTCTCCCAGCCGGGTTCAAGCTACTCCTGTAGCTTCAAGCTACTCCCTTAGCTGTACCCGGGACTCATCCTCCCTTATCGGGTACTAGCTCTGTGGAGTCTGGTTCTTCTTCCCACAAGGAGAAGAAGAAACATAGAGAGAGAGAGGGCCATACTTCAAAGAGGCGGGCCGAGTCTCATCCCTCGGCTCCGCCTGAAAAGATTCTGAAGTCCCCTGAGAGGGTCTCCGGATCCTTGTCCTCTCGGCTCCATTCACCTTCCTTTTCTCCAGAGCCGGAGGAGGAGGATAGGTCTCCCTCAAGGTCTTCGAGGCGGCCTTCCCGGCCTGCCTCGACTACCTCCTCGCGGTCTACTAGAAGCATCTCCGAAGCAGACATGGATCGGATGATGCGAAGATTTTTACAGACCCAGATGCAGATGGGGATGCTCTTGCCTCCCCCCCCCCCCTTGGGAGGGAGTGCAGCTCCCACTTTTGCCCCTATCGCTCCTTCTCCGACCTGTTATCGGGTCTCGGAGTTGTCGGATCCAGGCCCTTTCGGATCCGGGGATACGTCGGCGCCGACAGGGATAGTGTCTTCGACGCCGACTATACCTTCAAGCTTGTTGGATCCAAGCTCTCGGGCTAGAGGGTTGAGCATCGGATCCGAGGGGGTGGTTGTGTCTTCGGCGCCAATTGGGGCGGAGCACAACACTACCTCGGGTCCGATTGCTTCGGCTCCGACCCCGATCCTATCCTCGGAGCCGAGGAGGTTGCTTTCTCAGGCTGGTGATAGTGAATCTCCCTCAGCTTTTGAGGTGGTGGAGAGGGTACTGTCAAGGTCATCCAGGTCCCCGATCAGGCCTTCGGATCCACCCGTGCCCCCACTGTATCAGGGTCTGTCTTCGATCATCCGTCCATCTGGACAGCCTGCCCAAAGCCTCCAGTTAGTTCCTAGGGAGAAACACCACCCGGTGGACGAGCCCTCTTTGGACAGCCCCGCCGAAGAGGTGCCTCGGAAGCACCAGTGCAAAAGGAGGCACCTGGACTCCCCCAAGTCCATTACCACGGATACGGATTTGGAGGATACGGAGGGTTCCCCAAGGTCACCCCCTGAAGATGTCTCATTTGCAGACATCATGGAAATGTTGCGTATAAGAGGGGGGTGGTCTGCCCAAAAGCCCTCCCTGGACGAGTCCGTATTTCTGGAGGCCTATGAGGCAGGCCCATCTACCTCCTGTGTGTCCCCCCCAGCCGACCCCTTGGTGGACCTAATTACCACCAGGGCTTGGAAGGAGCCCGACACCGTGGAGCCTATCCCTAGAACGCCTGGATAAGGTCCTCAGCCCTCCCTCTGATAGACCTTCTTGGTCCAAAGGCGCGCCGGTTGATGCTATGTTGGTGGCGACTGCCACTAAGAAAGAACTTGCCCAAGAAAGTTCTTCGGTCCATCCGCCGGACAAGGAGTCCCGGGCTTTGGACCGTATTGGGAAGCAGATGTTTGCTTCAGCGACCTTTGCCATAAGGTCGCTGAACTACATGGCACACACTATCAGGCTACAGCGTGACTTAATTAAAGAATACGCTGCAGCCCCTCGAGTCCATGTCGGTCCCAGACAAAAAGGTTTTTTAGACTCAAATGGCCACTCTAAAGTCCATATCAAATACATCTATGCGGCTTCTTTCCCATGCCACGGAAGGAGCCGCTAGAGCTAGCGGAGCGGGAGTAGTCTTGCGACGGCACTCCTGGCTCCGCCTTTGCGACTTCACGGATCCCTTTAAGGCATCCTTCGCGAATGCCCCTTACGATGGTTCGGCCTTATTTGGCTCATCAGTTCGTGACACGCTAGTCCAAAGCGAAAAGGATGGGAAGACGCTGTCGGCCGTCAGAGTCCGCTTCTCTAACCCCCAAAGATCCTTCTCCAGGAATCAGAGGGGGCAAAAGAAGCTGTGGTTCCGTAAATCTCAGCAATCCCGTCCTGCTGCGGACAACTTGTCCTCTAGAGGCAGAGGAGGACAAGGTGGACGCCGGCCCAGAGGCAGAGGGGGCCCGCGTAACTTCGGGTCTAGAGAACCTTTCTCGGAGGGACCCGCGCAACAGCCCTGAGGGCTTGCCCGACTGTCCCTCTCTGGAGGCAGTCGGGAGGCGATTATCGGAGCACCGGTCAAATTGGGAGTCCATTACAAACGATCGATGGGTGCTCCGGATAATATCCAGAGGTTACACGATACCGTTCTTGCACCCCCCCCAAACCCAAACATCTCCCCGATGTTCCATCCCATCAAAGGGAGTCTGCAACTCAAGAAATTTCAGAGTTGCTAAGAAAAAGAGCCATCCAGCCCGTCCCCCCAGATCAGTCCGGATTGGGTTATTACTCCAGGTTCTTCTTGGTGCCAAAGAAAACGGGGGACCTCAGACCCATTCTAGACCTTTCGTCCCTGAACCTGTTTATACCCAAGGAAAAGTTCCGGATGGTCACCCTCCAATCTATTCTCTCCCTTCTGCAGGAGAATGACTGGATGTGCTCGTTGGACCTCAAAGATGCATACTACCATATACTAATGGACAGACGATCCAGGAGGTTCCTCCGCTTCCGGCTAGGAGCCAGTCATTATCAGTTCAGGGTTCTTCCATTTGGCCTAACCTCAGCCCCTAGAGTGTTTACCAATGTCATGGCAGTGGTTGCAGCCCACCTGAGACTCCAGGGCATTCAGGTGTTCCCTTACCTGGACGACTGGCTCCTCACCGCCCCCAACAAGCATCTACTGGTTACGGCGAGAGATTACGCCCTATCTCTGTTTGGTCATTTGGGCATTTCAGTGAATCTAAAGAAATCCTGCCTGTGCCCCACTCAAGCCCTAGAATTCATAGGGGCCAGGTTGGATACTCGAATCTCCAGAGTGGTTCTGACATCGGTCAGGCTAAACAGTTTGTCTCGCCAAGTCTTGGACATTCTTCGGAGCCCCGCTCCTCCAGCAGAATTAGTCCTGAGGGCGTTAGGGTCTATGTCGGCAGTGATCGGCCTTTCTCTTCATGCCCGTCTGCGAATGCGAGTGTTACAATGGACTCTCCAGATCCAATGGTCACTATCGGTCCATCCCTTGGACATGCAGATTCCTCTGAGTAGGGCATGCAGGGACTCCCTACTTAGGTGGTTACAGGAACTCAAAGAAGGGAGACCCTTTGTGATTCCCCCAGTCAAAGCCACATTGACCACGGACGCTTCCTGCCTCGGGTGGGGCGGGCATTACGCAGGCAAGTCCGTCCAAGTCACGTGGACTTCTCTAGAGACTGCATTGCATATCAACGTCCTAGAGATGAGGGCAGTGCTGTTGGCGTTGCAAGCTCTCCATCACCTTCTACTTCTGGGGACTATTGCAATCCAGACGGACAACATGTCCGTTGTCTGGTATATAAACAAACAGGGAGGGACCAGGTCTTACTCCCTGTGTCGAGAAGCCATGAGAGTGTGGGAATGGGCTATTTCCACCAACCGCTTTCTGATAGCAACGCACATTCCGGGACGGGCCAACATATTAGTGGACAACTTAAGTCAGGTATTTTTCAGCCCTTACGAGTGGTCTCTGAATCCCTCTGTCGCGAAACAGATATTCCTCAAATGGGGTCAACCTCGTTGCGACCTTTTTGCCTCTCCCCTAAACTCAAAATGCAGCGATTACTTCGCGATAGTTCCCCCCAGAGAGGAATCCCCCAGGGACACTCTGGTTCATGCTTGACTGCCCGGTCTCCTTTATGCGTATCCTCCTCTTCCTCTGATGACGAAATTCATCCAGAAAGCCTGTCGGTTGGGGAGCAGAGTGATTTCTCATTGCCCCATTCTGGCCTCGACAAGTCTGGTTCCCCTTTCTGCAGTCTCACGAGTGTGGCCCCCCCCCATGGATTCTGGATCCCAGACCGGACCTAATCTCGCATCCGACGAGATGCCACACTCCGAACCTGGTCAACCTCAGGCTCACGGCCTGGTTGATCCAGTTCCATTAATGGCAAGGACTCCCGGTATCTCGTCCCCGGTTAAGGCCATTCTGGTGGCAGCTCATAAGCCATCCACCAGAAAGCTCTACAACAGTAAATGGAAACGCTTTTCCATCTGGGCAAAGGATAAGGAATTAGATCCCTTTACGGTTCCTATTCCCACTATCCTGGACTTTCTATCCCTCCTTTTTAGGCAGGGAGCTAGTGCGTCCACCATTAAAGTCCAACTTGCAGCCATATCTCATTATCATGTGGGGGATGGCGTAAATTCTTTGGCGTCAGCAAAGATATGCAAAGCCTTTTTAAAAGGCGTGTTTCTCTTAAAGCCTCCCATTAAGCCGGCTATGCCTCCATGGGATCTTACCTTGGTCTTACAAGCATTAACAGGACCACCTTTCGAACCGGCGGCCTCAGTGCCTTTAAAATTCTTATCTTGGAAAACGGCCTTCTTGGTTGCTATCACCTCAGCCAAGCGGGTATCAGAGTTGCAAGCCTTGTGCATTAAGTATCCATACCTTATTTTTCACAAAGATAGGGTTGCCCTCAGGACTAATCCTTCTTTTCTACCTAAGGTAGCCACAGAGACTAACATTAATCAGTCTATTAACCTTCCTGTTTTCTTCCCGAGTTTCCAAAACAAAGGTGAATACATATTGCACAAATTGGATGTGCACAGACAACTACGTTTTTACTTGCATAGGACTAAGGATTTTCGCAAGTCAGACCAGTTGTTTGTTTCTTATGCTAAGTCAGCCATGGGCAAACCAATTTCTAAGGTGACAGTGGCAAATTGGATCTCTCAATGTATTAGACAAGCATACATTTCAGCTGGGAAGCCAGCTCCGGTTGCCGTTTGGGCACATTCTACTAGATCTGTGGCTACCTCAACAGCTTTTTGGTCTAGAGTTCCAGTAGACGATATTTGTTCAGCAGCTACCTGATGATCTTCCCATACGTTCATTTCTCATTACAAGCTGGGCATGATCTCCAGAAGTAGGGCTTCCTTTGGCTCCGCGGTACTTCGGAATATCCTTCCGTACGGACCACCCAGGGCCTTTAGGTAAGCTGGGGACTCTGTCCTACAGGCTGCAGATCAAATGAAGTAACTACTTCAGATAAAGAAGTTATGTACTCACCATAACGTTCCATCTGAGTAGATACTTCATTTGTCTGCAACCGACCCCCCCCGCCATCCCCCGAACCTCGGTAAGGTATTGTCCTTTGGAGACTTTCTTCTCCGTCTTTAGCCTATAGGGCAAAATAACCGATCTGAGGTAATGTGGTTGGTAGTAAGGGATTATGGGTAGGGGGGAGGAGCTAGGAGCTCGGATCTTGAAGCTTAGAAAGCTGCCGGTTCGGATCCGAGGTCGGATCCGACTACCCACAGGTTGCAGACAAATGAAGTATCTACTCAGATGGAACGTTATGGTGAGTACATAACTTCTTTTTAGCCAATAGGAAATCCCAAAACTGAGCCTTTTTCCAGCAATCCCCAACTCAGATGCATCCTGGCCTACACAGTTCTGCCACAAGGGTGCAGGAGGGCCTCCTTAATATAGGATGGCTGGTGTTAGTGCTCAAGTAATACCTAACCGCCTAGATTTAGCAAATCTGAGTCTAGTCTACGCTGTGAAATACAGAAGTATTAGAAATTCAAAGTGCAGAAAAAATGGTCATAGTAGTAAAAACAGAAAAGTGAAGCAGCAATTAAGGAAAATACAGTTAAAAAATTGCAATGCAAGCTTAAAGGAGTACCGCACCCACAGACTCAAAAAACATGTTTAAAACATCATGGCATGATGTTTCCTACACTTTAACAGCACTTTGGGATTATTTACAGGATTTTAAATATGTTTATATGTAATTCCAGACTCTGACCACCTGGAGGCCAGCATACTGATGTGGTTTGGATAAACCAGGTTGCCACTCAGTATCCCACAAATCATTGTTTTGCTCACAAATGTTACATCATGCAGGCCTCCGTTTGCCTAAAGCTCCTGTCATTTCATAGATGTTGCATGCGTACAAAGTTCTGAGTAAAATAGAACAGTGAAAGTAACATTCCCTGCTGCTGAATGACTACTTAAAATAGAAACAGTGCAAATGTCACAAAACACACTCAAAGTGCTGTTTACTGCTGCCTTTTTTCTAATTTAGTTTAAATGGCACTAATTTGTGAGACAATGAATTCCATTCCTTTTACTTCTCCCCTCCCCCGTAACACTTAGCTTCCCTAGCTGTCAAAGTCCTGAGGGTAATTTGACTTGGTAATTCCATTGACTGGCAGATCTCAGCAGGGTTGCTTGACTCATGTAATTCAATCTTTGTTCTAGCATTTCCTTTGTTACAGGGGACATTTTGTTTTTGCTGCACTATAGCCATGGCCTTACTTGACTGCATTCACATCCATTTTATGTAGCAGCTCCTGTAAGATCTTGCACCAGGGAGCTAAATAAAACATTTACACTATTAACTACTTTAGATCTTTATTAATGTAAGTGTTTAAGGTATCACTTCATGCTTCCACATTGTTAAAAATGATTTACATGTGCAAAGTGTGTTTGTATTCAGTGTTTGCCTACATATTTTTGTTTACTACACTGGTTGGTTTGCAAAAAAAACCTTTTGCAGTGTCCCTGGGTTTGTCTTTGTACATACAAGCAGTGCTATATTTTCCCCTTCCTTTTTCTTGTGCCCAGTAGTCACTTATAACAAAGTACATTTTTTTTATATTTATTTTTTTATATAAAGGACATAAAGGTTAATTAACCTCGAATCAGGTAATGGATGCCACTGCAAAGAATCACTGTTGAAATATTTGTGCATGGACTAAATCCCTTACTAAATATTTGCCAGACTCCAGTTCAATTGGTGCTATGGCTTTAATATACTCGTGCGTTTGCTCATGCCTTCCAAATATCCCCACCATTACATACCAGTTTTGCAGTGTAGTAACCACCCGACATGCCCATACACCTTTAGCTATCAATATGCAGCTACTCCTGTTCATGTGAGAATGTGAATTCATTTTCAGACTTAAGGTGTTGAAGCTGCACTCATACCTCTCATGTGTACCTCATTATGAGGAACGCACTCATTTGGGGTCTTAAAAGTACATGTTCTCGAAGTTCCTCAAAGTTCCACATTGAAAGATTCTGTCAAACATTCAGTGTTAGGAATTTTTTTAAGTGAAATCCATGGTAAATAGAAATTAATCATACTAATTCATTAACAGATCTTCTTTATAAGTAAAACCAACCTATTTTAACCATCCCATGACTTTCCTAGTTGAAGTTGTTAGTAAGCCATTGGTATGTGTTCCACATTTTGCCCATCTGTTCCACATTATGAGGGCTAGTGCTCCTCATTTTGGAGATGGTGGCTGCACTGAATAATTCTGTGTTCCTGTGTTTCTCCATTTTCCTTGTTTGGTCAGGGGGAAGTTTCTTTACTCACCAGTGAGAGTGGGGAGTACTGAGCTGCCTGTTTGTCCTCAGAGGAGTGGTTTAAGGCAGTAACTTGTAGTTTATTGGCCATCTTGGGTCATCTCCTGTCTTTTCCAGCCCCCTGCTATAAAGCACGCTTTAGCGCGGAGTTGCTACAGGAGCACACAAGAGCAGCGGCGGTTAATCAAGGTTAAACTATTCGGGCTACCTAAAAAGTCCACTCTTCAAATTTTCCCTTAAAACAGCCTTCCTTGAACTGTACTGCTGATCAAACCAGCGTATTCTATATCTAAAAAGTTCAGCTCTACTTGACTCTTAAGTAGACTATTCTTTATCTGTAAAGCCTAGCACTTGCTCCTAAAGTATTTTTTACTTTGATATAGCACTTTTATTATAATAGTACCCCACCAGCCAAAAACCCCTTTTCGATCACCCACATCCCCCGGAGTCTTTTTAAAGTCTTTGTCTATTCCTTCTAGCATGTAGAGGGATCAGTTGCTAGTGTCCTCTCCTGCTCAGCTGGTGAATCTGGGAATATTGAGGCAATGTTACAATTGTCTCATGTACACTGACAACCCTCTCCTTCTTCCACAAAACACAAATACATGCGAGAGATGCAACTATATAGCCAAACTGGAGGCTGAGCTCTCTCAACATAGGACTGGCAAGACCAGAGAGGAGGAGAAGGTAACCACACACACCACAAACCCAGTCTCACATAGTACTATCACAACTTCAAATCATACACATAAATACACAAAGACATACTCGGAGGCTCTGATCAAAAATCTACCAAAACAGTAGAGGCCACCAAAGCAGACACCCAAACAACTGCCACCTCAGGACACAACACATGCAACACATAGACCACATAGTCAGTGTGCCAAACAGTCACAGCCCTTAAGGCCAGACACACTCGTCATTGGTGACTCCATAGTCAGACACACTGACGTCCCGCTCACCAGATTGAGTAAGGAAAAGGTCATAGTAAGCTGCCTGTCGGGCGCTAGAATCTGCCACATAACGCAAGCACTCAGGTCTCTCAACAGCAGGTACAAGTACGACTCTGTCATTGTCCACACTGGTGTGAACGACCTGAGATGTACCTCCTTGGACTACATGAAAAGAGACATAGAGGAGCTCTCTGATTATGTAGCCCAAGCAGGTATGACCCTGACCTTGAGCAGTATCCTACCTTCACCAAGAATTATGCCACAATACAGAGACAAGATGATCAGCTTTAATAATTGGCTTAAACTCTGGTGTCATTCAAAGGGGATCCAATGTCTGTCTGCCTGGGATGACATGCTGGACAAGCCACGCTGCTTCGCAAGGGACGGCTTGCACCTGTCACCCCTGGGCTTCCGGATATTGGCAAAGGCTCTTGCCACCCCCATAGTGCCTTTTTTAGGCAAGGCTCAAATTCTAAACCTACCACCCTAGAACACAAAAAGGAAAAACTAAGGGTAATGCTGCTCAATGCCAGAAGTCTCAACCTCAAAATGCACGCACTCGAGGCCCTTCTCAGTATGGAGAACATCGATGTCTGTGCTGTGACTGAAACCTGGTTCAAGGCTCCAGAGAGCACCCCGGCACTATCAGGTTTTACCTCATATCATGCGTTCCGGCCCCAAAATCCGGACAACACCAAGAAGGGAGGGGGGGGTGTCTATATTCATCAAGGACACCCACACCTCAAGGTTGGTGGCAATGCACGATGCATCGGAGACCATCCAGGTGCAATTAACCATAGGCAAGACTGCTCTGCAATTTGTAGCATGTTACAGGCCACCCTCTCAATCTCAGGAACCTCACATAGCTTTCCTGAAAACACTGGAGGGGATAAATGTATCTCCAAAAAACATCATACTAGGTGACTTCAACTACCCAAATATAGACTGGGATCACTACTCAAGCCCCAACACTCTAGCCCAAAGGTTCCTAGAGTTCATAAACTCAAATGCCATGGAACAACTAGTCACCATCCCCACAAGAGTAGAAAACATACTAGATCTCATCATCACGAACATGGGGTCACAATGTTCAACACCGGAAGTATACCCCTCACTGGTGAGATCAGACCATAAACTAATCTCACTGGAAGTCCACATCCCGCCCCCACCTGAGATAAAAAAGACCACAGTGAAGAACTTCTCAAAAGCCGACTTCACACCTCTAAAGAGTGGTGTGGTCTCTTTTAAGGCCCCCGAGCCTGCGGAAACCATTACTCAAGCCGCTGAATCACTTACAAATGCCTTCTACCAGCACCTACAGGACTGCATGGATCAGGCAATCCCAAACAAAACAAAGACTCTTTGTACCAAAGGCAAGCGTCCAGTCTGGTGGACCCCAGCCATAAACAAACTCTACAACAAAAGGAGGAAGCTACTACAAGATAGAGCAAAATCCTTAAAAGGGAAAACACCTTTGATCATTATAAGTAAAAAACTAAGAGCTCTCATAAAATCATCCAAGGCAAATTTTGAGAGAAAAGTCACTAAGGACTCAAAAGACAATCATAAGGCCTTCTTTAGCTATGTTAGAAACCTGGGAGGAAACTCCCAGATATGCTCAGAATTAGTTCAAAATGATGTAAAAATTACTGAACCTACAGACATTGCCAACATACTGGCTGACAGGTTCAGTGCAAACTTCTCCCCCCCCCACAAAAGGTGAGATATCTATACCAGAGGATTGTAACCCCCCAAACATCTCTAACGAGCAGGTGAGAACTGCTCTCTCTTAGGCAAAAAACACAGCATCCATGGGACCAGATGGTGTCCCCGGTTGTGTGCTCCACGAACTCAATGAGGAATTAAACCCGCAGTTAGGGCAGCTGTTTAATCTTAGCCTCACCTCAGGATACGTGCCTAAGGAGTGGCGTATGGCAACTGTGGTCCCACTTCACAAAGGCGGTGCCTCCACCGACCCTGGAAATTACCGTCCCATCAGCTTGACAAGCCTGATCTGCAAAGCTATGGAGAGGATCATAATGGAACTCATAAATAAAGACATAGGGGACTTGCAGACTTTGGATCCGACCCAGTTTGGCTTTGTCAAAGGCAGATCATGCCTTTTAAACTTGGTTGACTTTTTCGAAACAGTCACCAAGGCCATTGATGAGGGAAAGGTAGTCCACACAGCCTACCTCGACCTGGCAAAGGCTTTCGACACAATACCCCACTCAGGTATCATTGAAAAACTCATCAGCTTAAATGTAAACCCATACCTCACAAGATGGGTTGCAAACTGGCTAAGTGACAGAACCCACAGGGTCAGAGTTGCTGGCGCCATGTCAGACTCAAAGCCTGTCACAAGTGGTGTCCCACAGGGCTCAGTCCTGGGCCCACTCCTGTTCGGCATCTATTTTTCAGAAGTACAAGCAAACACAGGAGGATTATGGCTGACAAAATTTGCAGATGACTGCAAACTGGGCGCCATAGTTGAGAACACATCTGACACAGATATCCTTCAGAAGGGTCTTATAGAAACGGATAACTGGTGCCAGAGCCATGGCCTAAAGTTAAACGCCAAAAAATGCATAGTCATACCCTTCGGGAAAAACAAGGTTACCCCTAGCTACCATATAGGCGGCACAGCAAAATAATGGGTATAGTTCCCCATACTAAAGGGGTGGCGTAAGCCACAAGCTAGGCTTGTAAATGCCCTGTATGCAGATAGCCTAGATATAGCCTAGTGAACCTATGAACCCACTAAGCACAGAAGAGGTTATCAGGGATCTGGGGGCCCAGGTTGACAGTAACCTTTCGTTTGACACTCACGTTGCCAAAGTAGTTAGGAAGACCTTCTACATTGCCCACCTGATCATGAAGGGATTCACATCTAGATCAGAAGTCATCGTCCCCTGTACTCATCACTCATCAGACCAATGATTGAGTACAATGCCCCATTCGGAATGTATCTGACACGACACCTGCAGCAACTGGAAAGGCCCCAAAAGTTCCTCACCAAAAGGATAAAGGGTCTCAAAAATATGTCCTATGCTGTCCGACTGAAGGAACTCCAGCTCTATTCAGTTGCTTACCGTCTGCTCAGAGGTGACCTGTGCCTGACATACAAGGCCATGTCCAACCCAGAATTGATGAACATGCTTCACCTCAAAAAATCTAGATCCCTCAGAACTACAAGGGCAGGAGACTTAAACCTTGACACGGTTATTAATAGGACGTGCTGGAGGGACAGATTCATCACCCAGAGATTCCCTATGCTGTGGAACAAAATCCCGGTACATGTGAGGCAGAGCATCTCACTGGCTTTGTTCAAGAGAAATCTTGACCAATGGATGGGAGATCCCAGATATACCCCAGGGATTATCTCATTGTCACTGCTTGACAGAGACACAGCAAAATAATGGGCATATTATCCTCCAAACTAAAGGGGTGGCGAAAGCCACAAAACTCTGGGCTAGGCTTATAAATGCCCTTGGGCAGATAGCCTAGTATGAACCTATGAACCTATTCTAGGTGCTTGTTCAGGTTTCACATGGTGCTTGCTTAAAGCTATTCTCAGGTTAAGCCACTATGAATATGTTGCACTGCCACCCCTGATACAAGGGTAATGTTTTAATCTTTTTATTCCTGCACTGCACACTAGTGGTATCTGGTGCAAATACAAGAGAAGTATGTAAGCGATACACCACCTAAGCATCATTTGCCGTGCAGAATGTACAAGTATGCATACCAAATTTGTGTTTCCAAACATCGGTGTTACTACACTACTACTGAATAATTCCTATATCAGGCTCAAACTGTTTGACTTCGTTTCTTACCTTAGTATTTTCGGGACAGCAATCCAATCTATTCACACACTGTAAAACACAGCAGCCACTACTCATTTCTCATGTTCATCCATTCTTGAGCTAGCATTATCCACATCACATAGCCACGTGACATCCCGAACTTGCCTGTTATTGTCCAATACCTGTCAGTACAGGAGAAGATGAATGCATACACCTAACTATATAGCAGCAGTCAAAAGGCAGTACTTACATAATGCATTCACAAGCTGGCTTTTGGTTACAATGTGCATATCCAGCAACTGCAACTACTGCATATTGTACTATCATGACAAGCCTCTGTACCACTTCACGGTAGCCAGCCTCACAGAGGTCTACTCACACCACAGCATTACTTGCAGCTGCAGCCAGATCCACTCATCTCACCACTATCATAACACTCCTGCAGCTACGCATGCTACCCCAAACATGCCTCCTCTTGCCATTTATGCATTATGTATATCTCACTTCTGTCCTCAAAGACCAGTCTGTGCAACTGCAGCTGCCAAATAAGTGCCACTACACTGCACCACTACACGGTAGCCAGCCTCACAGAGGTCCACTCACACCACAACATTACTTGTAGCTGCAGTCAGATCCACTCATCTCACCACTATCATAACACTCCTGCAGCTATGCATGCTACCCCAAACATGCCTCCTCTTGCCACTTATGCATTATGTATACCTCACTTCTGTCATCAAAGACCAGTCTGTAAAACTGCCAATCTGAGGTAAACTGGGTGCTGCTGTGCTCATGCCTTGAGATTGGTTCCAGGCACAGAAACTTTTCCATTTTTCAGCATAAGATTTTCTAGTACTAGGCCTTCTTGCATCTAAAATGATATCCATCGCAGGTTTGCTGAGGGATGGTAAATGAGAGATTAAGTAATTAGCCAGGCTGCAATGTTCAGTGTTGGAAGCTGAGGGTGCAGAGAATCTGGTTCTCCTGCTGAGACAGCAGGGAAGGAGTGTGAGGCAGGTGCCACGGAGATAATCGTGACACTATGCAGGAGGGGGTACCAGTGTTGGTGCAGCCAGTCTGGAGCAATCAAAATCATCCTTGGTTTGTACTGTTTGATTTTTAATAGTACTTTGGAGAGCAGAGGCAGAGGGGGGAAGGCATAGACTGATGCTGAAGGACAGAGCATACACTTTCCAGGCTTGTTTGTGGCGAGTCCTTGTGCAACATTTGTCCACTTGGTAGTTCTGGGGAGAGGCAAACAGGTCTATATCTGGGCTACTCCATTTGCTTGTCAACATGTTGAAAATCCTTGGTTCCAGTTTCCACTCATGTGGGTCCATGAGGTTTCTGGTTAGTCCGTCTGCCAGTGTATTTAATTTTCCTGGCAGGAATTGAGCTTGTAGGTGCACTTGGTAGCTCAAGGCTGTGTTCCACAATGCCATGGCTAGTCTGCAGAGGGGGTAATAATGTCTACCCCCATGCTTGTTTATGTACCACATAACAGTGGTGTTGTTCGTCTTTACCATTAGTTGTCCTGGAAGAATGTGGTCCTTGAAGGCTGTCAGAGCATTCTGTACAGCTCACATTTTTTTTGCTTGATCTGCAGGTGCATTTGACTTGGGCTCCATTTGCCCTGAATGCACTTCCCTGCCAGGTGAGCCCACCATGCATAGTATGATGCATCTGTTATTAGGGTTTGGATGGCAGGGGGTGGTGTGAAAGGTAGTCGGCCTCTGCACACCAAAGGAACTGTAGGTGTAGGCAAGGTATGATAGGAATTATTGTTTCTAGGTCTTGAGAATGTTGAGACCATAGGCTTTTAAGGTACCAGTGTAGTTTCCTCATATGCAGTCTTGCATATGGAATTAGAAGAATGCAGGGGGCCATGAACACTAAGGCTTGCAGTGTTTGTCTTGCAGATAGCAGGGTTTTTGTGGCCACTTGTTTGAAGTAGGTTATCAAAATAATTTGTTTTTCTGGCGTGAGGTAAGCCATCTGGGATGTTGTATTCAAGCTTGCTCCCAGGAATATAACTGGTTGACAGGGTACCAGGTGTGAGTAGCCTGCTTTGAAGCGTAGGTATCTTCTGCAAGATTCCATGGTTGGGATGTGCAGGTATGTTTCTTTTAAATCTAGTGGTGCCAAACAGGCATCTTTGCCTAGCATACGAAGTAATTGGTGAATAGTCAGCATTTTGAATTTTGGAATCTCCAGAAAGGTGTTTAGAGTAGACAGGTCCAGGATAGGACATCATAAATTGTCTTTTCTGGGTACCAGGAAAAGTCTCGAGTAGAAACCTTGTCCCTTTTCCTCTTCTGGTACCAGTTGAATAACTCCCATGCTTACGAGAGAAAGGACTTGTTTTTGGGCCTCTGCCCACTGATTTGGGGGTAGGTCTGGCACACATTTGGTGTTGGCAACATGTGGAAGTGAAATCTGCATCCCTGGGACATTATATTTAAAACCCATTTGTCCTGGGTAATGAGTTCCCCAATTCTTTGCATGAAGAGCAATCTTCCCCCCAAAGTGGCAGTCAGTTGATAAGTGCTTGGAAATTTTAAAAGGAAGTCATTGAGACACTTTACCATAGGGGGAGTTTTATTATTCCCAGACTTGGGAGTGGAGGCCCCCCCCACTGCTTAGTTCTGTGAGTCACCTGGGTGTTTTGCTGTGTCTGGGTTTGGCTTGAGAAGACCTGCAAGGGGCTGGAAAGGACCAATTCATAGAGGGACAGTGCCTACTAAATCTAGGAGGGTGAACTTGTAAAAAAAATCTTTACCAGTTTGCATAGATTTAGCTTTAAGAACTTCCTCAGCCTTGTTGCCAAACAGGTGGTCCTGATTTAAAGGAGCATCCATCTACCTTTCTTTTGAAAAACATTCATCCCAGCATCGCAAGGAAGAAACTAATAATGTAAAAATAAATTCAAGTCTGTGCCCGTCAGATTTTGTATGTTACATCACACCTCTCAACCTCTTAGCACAGGAAATCTGGACAAAGCCAGAAATAATAGGGGGGCAAAGGCCTCAAAGTAAAGATTAAATTTTAAATATTGCTTGTATAAACTTGGAAAGTTGCTAGAATAAAAGGTTTTGTGTTGGCATGCATTTTCTGAAGGATATGAACACTGAAACTTACATTTCGGTCATTATTTAGTGAATTCAATCCTCACTGATTTGCCAGAAAGCCACAAGTTTTATGAGGAAAAGACCAAACATACGAGGCAAAAATCTGGACAATGAAGCGCTATGTGTTACACACAAGCAACAAACCTAATCATCCAAGCCAGATCGAACCCATGGCCTATATGGATAGTATCAGAGCCAACAGTACTATAGCTTTTCCAGTCAAAATCCCCACATTGAAACAGAAGGCAAGTCCGTGACATGGGGTCATGACGTAAGGTTACTGAAACTATTGATAAGTAGAAGGACAATGTACACATCCTTTCTTCAATGCAAGTACATATGATCAAATGGGCAACATAAAATTAATAACAAGGTCATATACTTGGAGTCTGGGGCAGTAACCAATCTGCTTTTGGACGAACTTAATGATACAAGAAGAATGTTTTATAACTTTTAGAGAATGCAGTTAGAGATATTGAACACTATGTTGTGGTGGGAGTTTCTACCAATTAGGAACCTGGCTTCATCTGCAAATTATAGCAAAGATGGAAACAGAAAATGGACTGATGAGTGCATCTTAATTTTAAAGCAAGAGAACACCAACTATCAGTAATTTACCAAGTCCTGGACAACAATAGCGAAGATACCATTGATGGTCATCTCGGATTTTAAGTCAAGACTTGTCACCAAATGACTGAATAAAGCTATTGACCCTTAACCTTCCTGGATATCTGCCTGTAGTACAGCTCAACATTATAAAAAAATTATGCTTTACGCTCATAACTCCAGCAAGTGGTAAATGTAGCTAGGGATGTAAATGTGGGGAGATGGGACCCGAGGTAGATATGGTAAAGTACACACTCAGTATGTGCACCTGTTGTGGTCATGCACTAGCAGCCAAAATATTTGGGGAAAGGTGCATCAAGTGGCAACATTTTCCCTTAGGAAACATGCTCACCGTCTGATGAATCTACTGTATATCAGATCTTAGGCATCCATTATTACAACTATTGAATTTTGTTGGCTTTATCATTCACAAACACCAGTGACTGTTGTTATCATCAAACTTTAGAAGTTATTAGTTGTCGACATCAGTAAGGACTTGCTTTGCTACAGTAACAGATTATGCAGCTCTATAAAAAAAAGCTACCCACATACAGGACTTCAATGACTTCTAATCCATTTTCATGATTGTATGTAATAATCTGTTATGAACCTGTAGAGTATTTTTAATTAATTTGATTATAAATTTCTGGTGAACATGCACATTTATCATATAATACACTTGAAATTGTCAGTTTTATTTTGATGGCATGCTTACTTTAGTTATAACTGTGAAAGTAGGCTTCATAATCTGCACTTTGACACAGTAGTGTGGCCCTGCTAAAACCCATGTTTTTTAGTGTTGCACAAATTCTCACATAACTAATGAGCTGCACAGTGTTCACAATTATGCTCACTAATACAGTATTCAGATGACCCCGCACTCATTTTCACATCTGACAAAATGACACCTCCAAAAACTATTCAGGAAGCTTTAACAGCAACTGAAACATGGCTTTGTAACTCACAACTCATGCTCAACCAAAAAAAAATAAATAAAGTTACTACTTTTTCCCCAAATCACTCTCTCAAGAAAAAACTAAATTTAAAGTCTTCTCCCTTGCTAATATAATCATTGAAGTAATATCTCATATCATATTATTAGGGATGATAGTAGATCTTTAATTCAAAATGCATATACACAACTGCATAGGAATAACTAATCAAAACAATTGATCACTTTTAAGGTTTGTGTCTCTGTTCCCAGCAGCTGACACGCATGCACGCGCGTATTCACACACACCTGGGAAAAGCTGGCACAGATGTATGCAAACTTATCAAATATGTTGGGCTTCTGTATTTGTACAAAGTTATTAAAGGCCTGGAACTACTTATCTCTATCCATCAGGTCAGTACCTCCCCCATCCTTCAAAAGCATTCGGAAAGGTTTCCTAGCCAAAAGCTGACTCTGTTCTTGCTCAATGCCAGGACAATTATATCACTAAATGTGAACAAATACCTGTTCATACCTTTCATCTCCTTACTCTCCCTTCTTCACTTCCTTCTATCACTTACATCTCCCTGGCTTTCTCTCTAAATATACCACAAACCTGCTTTTCTCTCGCTTACTATTACAATTTATGTTTTATTATACTAGCTTACCTTTAATTTCTCTATAAATTTGCTAAATGTTCTCTTATTGTATCTATTCTTAACCCTGTATTACAGGAAGTACAGCTCCACACTTTATCCTTTGCACCAAGTGCCACCAATTTAGTTATATTGTATGTTATATTTCTTTCTTGCCATTTTATTACAGGCAAAGCCTGACTGGGTAACAGCCCATTTTCAATGGAGGCCTAGAGAGAAAAGTTCTGAAGTATTACAAAACATTTTAAAAACAATAATTTTACAGTCTTTAAAAATAATATGAAAAATAATTACAGTTTAAATAATTAAAACACTACACATAATATGTAAACATTGGTTTCTTGCCCTCAGCCTTCAATTTCCTACTATGTGACCTTGAGCAAGTAACTTAACCATCAATTGTACCAGGGGTCACCCCTGAAAAGTGACTGTGTCCAGTGGGCCTACCTGGTTGACAAATATAATTATTAACAAAACTGTTCCGCCTCATTAAAAAAAAACTAAAAAATATTACAGTGTGTTTTAATGATTTAATAAAATATTTTTTACCCTACATAAAACCACACACAATGTATAATTAAAATTAAAAACGGACCTCCGGACTTCAGCCTGCATAACTAAAACCTTTCAACCATAAACGGAGCACAGGACCTCAACCTGCATAAATAAAATTAAAACGGACCTCAGCCTGCATAACTAAAACCTCTCAGCCTGCATAACAACTAAAAATGTAGCCTGTATAACAAACGGAGCACATAAATGAGAAAAGCGAAACCAACATTGATATAATCTCTCTCCTTACTATCACCATAAACGGATCTTCCTTCCATAACGGAGTCTTGGGGGAAAATCTCTCATTTCTCCTTACTGTGACTCTTCCAGCAGATTGATGCAAAGCAGCAATTGCATTTCCACGCACTTTTGGGTTTGAATTGACCGGGAATGGAATGTTAGCGTGCAATGCACGCATTGGTCCACCTATAGGTCTTAGCACTTCTAATTCCTCTGTGGCAAAATCACATCAATTTGAAAAAAATACACAGGGATCAGAGGAAAAATAACTGCTTTAATTGGATATTTGTTGTGACTGGTATGTACGTTTCTAAGAGGGACAAAAGAATGAAATACAGACAGTAAACACGGTCACTTAGTATGGAGGCTAGCCAGCACCCTCCCCCAAAGTGTTTACATTGATTCTCTCTGAAACAGTTCACAGTACATCTCAGACTGAGACAAACTACTGGCATTAGCTAATGTCACGCACACACCTGTAGGCTGGCGATGTCTGGTAATATCAACAACTATAAATGTAAAGTAGTACTAAAATAAGAAAAACAAATACAGCCTGGGGGGAAAAAAAAGAAATACGCCGTTAATATAATAAAACAAATGGCTGTATCAAAAGGAGGCTGCAACATTCATCTTTATTTTAAAAGCAAAGCAGTAGTAAAGGGAAAGAGAACAGCAATACAGGAATTCGGTTGCTATTGGCAACCATTACCACGTGCACCAACTCAGAAACAACGCCGCAGCAAAGGACAAACAAATTCAGAAGTTTACAACTGCAAACACATAAAAAAAGCAAGTAAAACCATGGAAATACAATATAAATAATAAAGTGAATCACTGTATGGAAGAGATTTTAATATTCCAGAATGCTGAAAAAATCTACTGATAACTGCTTTCATATTAAAGTCTCTTTTATACAGCCATTCATTTTATTACTGGTAAAGTTAAAGCAATAAAGGGATGGACATCAGGGATTATCGTAGCAACACTTGATGAAACATAAAACAAGTAAATAATTTTAAAAGAGAGAATATCGTACTCACCAATTTGTAAGCAAAGTGAAAGGCTTCTGTAGTGAGATGTACACAAGTTGTTCCAATGCCAAAACACAGCATACTGAAAACGAAAGCTACAAAATAACTTTCCTACCTTCAGCAGCTGTGTTTGCGCACTCAACGGGTGGGGGAAGGCCAAGGGAGCAGTTACATCACAAAATGGGTGGGTTTGACCAAGAAGCAGAGGCCGGCCATGGTGATATCACTTCGGGGGAGGGAAATGTTAAAAAAAATATACCTCCACTGCCTGGCCGTGATGACATCAGTAATTGGGGGACTCCAGCAGGCTTAAGTAAAACGCGAGAGAATGTTTTTAAAAGTGTAAACATTCCTGTACACTAAGGTAGGGTTGGATTACAGAACTCAGGAGGAATTAAATTTTCTAAACGCTGCTTTCTTATTTGTTTATGCAGGAAGCTGTAAATAGGGACAAAAATGGCAGAGAAGTTGAGGAAAGTATTTTACAAACCCGTTGTACTCCTTTAATATGTATAGATGGTTCCCCTTTATAATCTCGAAATACTGAAAGCTCGAATTTCAGTATCTCAAAACTATAAAGTCGAACAGTCCACAAGCCCGAAACACACAAACATGAAAAATAAAATCCCGAACATTCACAAACCATACACCACACAACATGCACACTGTTCAACCCACAACACACAGACAACACAATCCTACACTACATCTAGGGGGAAAGCCCCCCTGCACCCCCCACACTCCTCCTACTTATATATATCAACTCCGAGATCACACTAACAGTTAAGAGATGCATTACTCACACACAGACATTCCACACTCCCTCGCACACACACATATCACACATACACAAACACAAACACATCCAACACTGTTACTGTCACCTCCATACCCTAACCCACACGCACAACTTACAATAACACTCACATACACTCACTCACCTTCAGTTCCGTAAAACATCCTGGCCAAACACTTCCCATCCCATTGCTGCAGTGCATAAGCGCGGATTTGAGATATTATGCACTTTCTGGATTTTTCATTTTCGCCTTTACGGTCCCGAGATACTGAAATTCGTGCTTTCAGTATTTCGTGATTGTAAAGGGGAACCGTGTGTGTGTGTGTGTGTGTGTGTGTGTGTGTGTATATATATGTGTATATATATATATATATATATATATATATATATATATATATATATATATTTTAACACAGTGGATGGCTTGGACTTGCTTCTCATATTTACTCCAGATCTCTGGCTAAAATACAAGCAAAGTTAAACCGTTTTAACACAAATTAACCCATAGGAAAGCCCAAAACTGAGCCTTTTTCCAGCAGTCCCCAACTCGGTTGGGTCCTGGGATGCACACTTAAACACAAGAGTGCAGGATGGCATTCTTAATGTAGGATGGCTGGTTTTAGTGATCAGGTAGCACCAAACAGCCTAGATTCAGCAAATCTAAATCAAGCCAATGCTATGAAATATAGAAGTACTAGAAATTCAAAATGCAGAAAAAAAAGTCACAGCAGTAAAAACAGCAAAAATGAAGCAGCAGTTAAGCAAAATACAGTTCAAAAAGTGCAATGCAAGCTTAAAATATACTTATTTTTTGTTGAACACAGTGGATGCCTTGGATTTAGTTTAGATTCACTCCAGATCTTTGGCTAAAATGCAAACAAAGTTAAACATACTGGCAGATAAGCTATGCAGGACCAAGACAGATCCTCATAAATGGAAATTGAACAGGGTGATTTTACAGGAATATAACAAGTTGTCGGGAATGCCTCAGGTGGATCTCTTTGCCTCTTTTCAAAACAGACAAGTGAACAAATTCTGCTCCAGGACTCTTTTTCAGATAGGCCTGGAAAACAGCTTTATTTATGGCGGATGAACTCTCTCTGGTCTTCTCAAGGATAGGGTTTCATTAAGAACAAATTCCTTATTCATGCCCAAGGTGGTTTCAGAGATCACTTTGACTCAAGCCATAAATCTGCTGGCATCCTCAGAACCAGTAAGAAAAGATTATATATACTCCCGATGTACATAGTCAGGTCAGGTATTATACTGTTCAAAATTGAATCCTGTATTTCGTTGTGACAAGTAAAGGACAGCCTGTACAAAACAGACAATTTCCAGATGGTTGTCCTTGGCTATTGCCTTTTGTTATGCCCACCATGGTAAACCAGTTCCAGGCAGTATCGAGGCTCACTCTAGTAGGGTCTTGTCTTCATCAACAGGATATTGGAAAGAGGTGGACTCTAGAAGTATTCTAGGGGCAGTTACATGGCATTTCATACATACCTTTGCAAGGTGCTGCAAACTGGATTCCTTTTCTAGATCCAGGACTAGCTTTGCTAATACCATTCTCCAATACCCTCCTGTATCTTTATCCTTTCTCCACCCAGGTTGGGATAGGCTTTGATAATCAGCCAATACAACCTAAAAGGCAACTGCAGCAGTGGAAATGTTGAATATAGTACATTTGTGTGAGTTGCACTTGCCCATAACAGTTGATATTCAAATTCCTCACTGCTGCAGTAGCCACACCCAACCTCCGCCCCCTATTCTTGTATATAGTTTATTGTTGGAATATACATTTGTTGGCTGTTTCTTGTTTTATAGTTCAGGATGAGTACGCTACTTGTTATCTTTTTGGCAAGAAAGTCCTGAAGATTTTTCTCTGACTGCTGATTTTCCCTCCACAGGGCTGACAAATCAGCAGTCAGAGTAGAGGTTTGGGAGGGGACCAGATCTTTTTGAAGCTGGCTGGTTGTTGTGCCTTGAGCTTGACACATCCCATATAGCCTAAAAGGTAACTGCAGCAGTGAGGAATTCGAACATATACTCTTATGAGTAAATGCAACTTACATGACTATACTTTTGCTCATCCAGAAATGAAGGCAAATGGAGACCTGTACTAGACCGGTCAAGAGTGAACAAGTTCCTGGTTATCTCAAAATTCAAAGTATAAGCTGTCCATATCCCTATGGGCTTAACAGGGAATTAACTGGACTTTTTTACTTTCGTTTTAATTACTTGTGAATGAACACTCTTTATAGAATGCTAATTAAATGTGGTTCTGCATGTTGTGCTTTTGTTACACTTTAAAGGTCTTTTGCCAAAATGCTAGGAGGTTTTAGTAATGTTGCCTTGTGGTTTCAAGTTTATTTTACATCTTCAAAGTTGTTAAGAAAAGAATTCAGAAAATCATTGCAACATTTTTGTCATTTGAAAAAGGCAGAGAGAGGACTCCATTAAACAGACAGACTATCAAAAATGGTTGGCACACAGTATCTACCACTCTGCTTATGAAAAGCTTGTTCCGGGTATGTAAAAGCTCACTCAGTGACAGCTATAGGGCCACCACAGCTTTCCTGAGGGGGCTTAGTACCCAGTCTGTTTTAGAAACATTTATTTGGACCTCATTTCATACCTTTTCAAAGCACTATAATGTGAAGTTTTGCATACATGACCAGGGCAGGTTGTATCTGTGCCATCCTTCAAGGTCTGCTGTCCTAGAGCAACTCACCTGGCAACTTCAACATTGTACAGTATGATGCGTATAGTATAGTTATTATAGAAAATTACCATCAGTATAGATGTTTGAGCACAGTCACTATTGCAATCCATATTTCTACACTCTATCCCCTCTTTGTTCATCCTGGGCAGTCATAGGTTGGGTGGATGCAACTTTATTTATCTCCTTATCCACTGTCTTCTTTCTCATGCCCCTACCAGGCCCCTCCCTTCCTTGAAATTGATCAACACACATCTGTGAGACGGAGATTGGAGGCCTTCTGGGTGGACCTGATTGCACATTTCCCCTACCTAGAGTACTAGTGTGGCACCTGGTGGGACAAGTTCCTGGTATGGCCAGGACAAGAAAAATCTACAAACTGCTTCAGCCAATACCACTGTTATACTGCTGACAACTGCAGGTCTGCGTTGGAGGAGTCAGCTGAAGAAGATGCAATTCAGGAAGCTGGTCTGACCTTTTGACTACCTGCTGGTGGGGGGCAGCGTAGCATTCTCTTTACGTTTGCCATTTCCTTATACTGTATTTCCAGTAGTCCATTTTAATGTGACTAATTCCTTTACATCTTTTTGCTGCATTGCTATAGTCTGTTGCATTTACACATTATGATGCTTTGAACCAGGGTTGTTGTGATCCAGGTGCACTGTTTTACATTTTTTCTTTACTGAAGCTCTACTTTCACCTTTCTATCCATTTGATCTGAATATCCATTGCTTTCCTTAGTCTTAGATTCTTCCTGCTGCCACCTGCACTGCTCACGTCTTTGAGCCATCAGATAATCCTTCTCCCTGTTCCATCGTATATGTTGGGAGCAAGTACATTTGAGAGCACAGAACACAGAACTGACATGATCATCTGTTATCACAGCCATTTGTACCCGACTATCTTACATGATTCTGTACATCCACTTATTAGGACTAGCTAACAGTGGGCTTAGTCATCTCTGTATCCAGAAAACATTCCTAAGATTGGACTTCTTCCATAATGCTGTGTATAGCTCTTCACCAATCAGGATTAATCTCAACAGCATTTGGGACGAATCCAGAAGCAATCAGGGACACTTTTAAATGTTAGAACTGTTAACATGAAACATTGACAGAATAAGAAAATATGAATTAATATACATTGTCTGTAGTAAAAGTCTACAACTCTTAATTGTCATTATTTATCAAATGCAACTCACCACCTTTTTTCCAAAAGTCTCCAGCTTTAGGAGGGATTAGGAGGGACAGAGCTAAAATTCGAGTTAAAATCAGGGATGTCCCTGAAAATCAGGGACAGTTGAGAGCTATGATGCTCAGTGCCTAGTGTCTTCTTCATATGTCTTTTGCAGCTGAAAAGCTGTATATTTGAGAAAACAGCTCAGGATTGTTTAAACTAAAATTTTCGTTTTGATGGCTTTTGTTAATCCTGTTTTTTTCCTCTGGAATCTAATCTTCTGTGATCACTGAACTTCCACATTTTTTTTTAGGTCAAAGCTTTGAGAGTTGCATAATTTTTTTCTGTTCATAGAGGAATTTTGCCTCCACTGTTCTTGTAGTCACCATTTTAGGTTGTATAAGGTTGATTAGTGGGAAATATTTTCTCATAGTTCACCTACATCTTCAGATTTCCATGCAATTCAGTTGGCTTTCTTTGTCATCATTGTTTGATGTATGCTTTTTGGAGTGAATTGCAGTATAGGAAGGACAATCAATCCATTACAAAGTGCATAAAATGTAATCATGAGATTCCACCTCATGATAGACACTCTTTTTGTGTAGTCTGTCCAGTTCTTTCTTGTTTAAAAGAGGATTTTGAAATTTGCAAAAGTTTTGACGCTTAGACTGCAGAAACAACTGATTCTGAAGGGGTAAGTCTTTAGAGAAACCGCTTCCAAAGATTCTAAATATAAAAAAAAAATAGAAACATAAAGGGATGTGGAATCCCTTTCCAGATCCTGGGCTGCAGCTTCTTCCATTCTTCTTAAGAAAGTTAAGACGGATACTAAATTTCTAGGAGTGTTTCAGGAGTACAGGGTAGTAAGATGTACAGAGCTTCTAGCTCAGGAGTATCTTAGGCTGAACTCTCTACTGAAAGTTTAAGTAGTGTATCATCTGAGTCTGATATAACCAAACTTCCGTCCTGAAGGACTCACTGTGCCTGTTGGTATAATCTGCTTATTCCCTCTGCAGTCCTGCATTAGTGAACTAGGACTAGCAGAAGGTGATGAACGTATTGGTTAAGGCCTGGATAGAAATTGGCATCCTAATTTTCTTTCTGATTCCAAGGCAGTAGGAGAGAGTCCCTCCCATCTTGATACTGCCCCACCAGTTTAGCAGCAGAAGACATGGGGCTGATGCTCCTGCCACATGATTACTTTGGCTTTGGTGAGCCAGCAGATATTTATAACATTGCTGCTCACCTGTTTGGTGACTAGCTTTTGTAGGCCTGGGGAGTAAATCATCAGAGTGTTGATGTTGATAATAGCGCCAATGCTGCCAGGGTTGTTTATGGCGCCAATAGTGTTGGAGTTTGATGTGGAACTTCCAGGATGGCTGTACACAGATCAACCATTTGATTAGAGCTGTCCTAATTTGCAGGGCTATAAAACTATCAATTTGGGTACATTTCAGCTATTGGCTAGTAAGTACACTGCCTGGATGCCAGCAAAGAAGACAGTTTGAGAAAGTAAAAGAAAAAAAAAACAATCAGAAAAGGTGGGGAAAAGAAACTCTGGTTGAGAAGAATGTTTCAACTGTTCTGCAAAAACAGTTCAAGTTTTAACTTTGGTACAGGAGATGGCTTCCAGGAATTTAGAGGAAAAAATAAATTAAATGGACTTACTGGTGTTTAAAATAAGTGAAATACTGAAAGAATATATAAAGTCAAATTGCAAAAGTCTGGGAAAATAGAGGAGGCTATTCAAATGAACCAGATGAATTGCTAAAACTGCAAATATCAGAGGAAGAAATAAAAAAAAAAAGTCAGACTAAGCAACAGAGACAACATAGAGAAAACCCTGATATCTGCTGCTGTGCCAGAGAAACTAAAAGGAACATACTGCATTAATTTTATGAGCAAACAAATAAGCTACTGCAGAGTTTGCTGAGAGGGTACATGAAGCGTATGCTCCAAACCTGGTCATTAGAAAGCTGCCAAGACCTTTATTAGTAATGATGCAGTTATATCAGTAGAAAAGTTGCTCCTGACATAATTGTGGCAGGAAGGAAAAGAGATATAGAGCAAGAAGAAGGGTACTGTGCTTCTTAGTCTTCTGACAGTAACAAAGTTCACAGAGAGACTTTGCCAGTAAAATGTTTTTCATTGTTCCAAAGGAAAATGCTTTATTGGTAGAAAAAAAAACAGAAGCTGAGCAGACGTATCAGGAGTACCTTGGACTTGAACCAAAGACTGGTGTGAGATGGAGAGGGTCAGGAAAAAGAACATCAGTATTATGAAATAAGTGAATAAATAGGAGACTATAAAGTACTAATGCCATTAGTTATAGGAATAGATTTGAAATGTGGCTTTGCAAGAAGAAGGGTCTGAGAAAGACTGGAATTCTGTTGCCTGTGAACTGTAAAGCAAATACCCCACTTTGCCATTAATGTTTAGAAGGGCACTGAAAGGACTGAAGAAGTGACTGTAAATAAAGCAGATTTTTGTTCTCATTAATATTTGTATAAAAATTCTTGATGTAAATTGCATGTTAAATTGTAAAGCAGTTTTGTATAGTATACAGTCAGTGATATTTTAAATATGAGGTGGGGAGTTTTATCCGTGGCAGCTGTATATGTCAAAGATAATAAAGCAAGGAAGTGCTTTTTATAGTTCAGTACATGCTTTACACTGCAACAACGTAATACAGGCTGTACAGAAGCAAGTTATAATAAGTATATTGTTGTGATCCCTGGGCTGCTGTGGTGGGGATATTTATTTATTTCAATTTGTTGACCGAGTAGGTGGGCTCATCAGATGACCCTTTTCAGGTATGACCCAGGTGCAATGTTGTAAGGAATACAGTAAAAGCAAATTACATAGCAATGTAAGAGCACACAGAAGGATTGCAGGTTCATATGTGTGTACTAGGTTAATTACCACTGGGGCCTGTATAAGCCTAGTCATACATTCCTTAAGTGTGAGAATCAAACCCTGTACCTTGTGCCTGTGAGGTAAACACCTTAATCATTTAGCTAATCCCCACCCCTCATATAGCCAAGTACTATGCTAGCTGCCCCTGTGTGCCATTTTAAGCCTTGCCAGTTTCCCTTTTTGTGTTTGAAATAACCCATCCCATTTGTTATAGATTGGCCTTACTCATTCCATGGTTGATAATTATGTATTACTCCTAACAACATTAACTAACCCGCAGTGGTGGTGCTGCGGTAGTGTTGTCGCCTCACAGTAAGATGCTGTCCGGTTCGGTTCTCAGCTAGAGCGTATTCTGCAAGGAGACATGTGTGAATGGGCGTACCTTCGTTGAAGGTTGTGCGTCAGGGCTGGTAACTTGGCACGTAAAAACTCAACTACCAATCATTAGCGGACCGGAGTTCCACTGTGGCGAACCCTAACCGGGAAAAGCTGAAAGACACACACACTCCTAATAACATTAACTGGGATCATGCCATTGATAATTGGATGGGAGCTATGCATGGAAGAAAGCATGTAGAAGCTGTCCCTGTCCATTAGGAGTACATGAGGCAGTCCTGAGGTAAATTTTCTTTTTTCCATCTATAGTTTTAAGGTGTCCTTGAAGATGGACAGAGATTAGCTTTATTTTGTCTGTTCCAAAGCAGCACTATCCTCTGCAAGATATACATCTCCCTTCAAACCTTTCTGTTGATGTCGCAGAAGAGTTTTAGATCCCTAGACCGAGTGTTTCAGATGCCATTTGACTCACTGATGTGCAGTAAATCCATTAGTAATGGGTGGTAGGATGTCTTGTATGCCAGACACAGGTCACCTCTTAGCAATCTGTAAGATACCAAGTATAGTGACAGGACTTTGAGTTGGTCCACATAGGACATGTTGTTTAAGCCTTGTACCTTTTAGTAAGGTATCTCTGTAAGTGTTAGAGATGTTGCATGTGTTTGGACAAATCCTTACCAAAGGGGGCATTATATTCAATGACTGGCCTGAGAGCTGTGTAAAATGGGACAATGGCATCCTTAGAGCTAGATACAATCCCTTTGTTTTTAAGCTGTGGAATATAGAAGGACTTTTTTTATAACAATAGACACATGATGGTCAAAGGTTAGGTCACTGTCCATATAAGTTAAAAAATCCCAAACTGGGTCAGGTCTTTGGGGTATGTTGCCAATGTGTAGTAGATGACTTCCCAAAGGATACAGTAATGTTAGTTTCAGTCCAAGATTTTGATTTCAGTTATTTATTTGGGACAAAACTTCCTGCAGGATTGTTAAGTCATTTGGGGATTCAATGACTGCTCCAAGCTTGAAGTTATCTGCAAACTTAGTCAGACAGAGCCTTTTGGTATTGGCTTTTACTTCAGAAAAGTAGATACCAAACAGGACAGGTCCCAGCACAGAACCCTTGGGGGAGGCTCCACTGGTGATTGGTCTCTTTGTGGAGGTAACTTCCCCTATTTTGATTGTCTGCATCCTATCTGTGAGCCAGTTGACAATCCAGCAGGTGACACAGAGGTTTAATCCCAGTTTATTTAGCTTTTCTATTATCCCTGAGTGGGGAATTGTGGCAAAAGCTTTGGCCAGCTGGAGGTATGCAGTGTGCACCATTTAGCTTTAATCCATTGCTTGGTTAATCTTTTCAAAAAAATCCACCAGGTTGAGTAAGCATGACCTTCCTTTGACGAATCTAACTGAGATGGATCCAGTGTTTGGAGTTTCCCTATGTTCTGATTGGTTAATTCCATGATTAGTCTTTCCATGGCTTAGCATGTGAGGCTGGTCAGACTTGTGGGTTTGTAATTGCTTAGGTCTGTAGAAGGACCTTCCTTATGCAGTGGAATTACTGTAGCTGCTCTCCATTTGCTTGGTGCAAAATCTGTATGGAGACTGAGATTGAACAGTGTTGTTAGGGGTGTGGTTAAAGCATACTTCATGCTGTCTAAGATGCATCCAGGGATATTGGCAGGGCCCACTGACACAGTATTTTAGGTTTTGATAGCAGTTTTAGGACTTAGTCTTGTGTGATAGCTGGAGGTGATCCAGTTTCAAGTATTTCTTGAAGGACAGATAGGGGAGAAATGGTTCAAGTTAGAGCTAAATTTGTCAGCTAGTTGGTTCACTGCATCTCCATCCTCAGTGTAGGTAACAAAATTCACAGTCAACTCAATGCATTGCTACATTGTGCTTTTGTGATTACGAACGTAACTAAAAATGCCTTGTGATTGTCTTTGGCTAGGGTAGCTGTTTTGGCCTTAAAATTGGCTTTGGTGGATTTTATTAAACTCGTTAGTTTGTTTTATTGACAAGGGCTGTAACATTCTGGGAATTACTGTTGTTACTTTTAGTCAAAATTATTTTCCTTTTACTGTAAAGCTTTTGGTAGTATGGTTCCACCATGTGAGTTTTATTTATTTATTTGATATTTGTTTACCGGGAAAGTCCGACTGGACAGAAAGTGACGATTTTCAGCGGAGGCCTGGAGAGAAAAGCTCCACAGTCACAATCTTCCAAAAATCAATTGCATACATTTTACATCACAAAGTATCATGTTACACTATAAAATATGAGTGAAAAAAATGTAATGAAAAAAAACACAGAACATGTTTCATAGTAAAGTGTAATGAAAAACGGTAACATGTTTCATAGTAAAGTGTAATGAAAAACAGTAACATGTTTCATAGTAAAGTGTAATGAAAAAGAGTAACATGAGTTGGAGAAAATATGTGAGGAAAAACTCATTAGTCATATTATTTGTTACATAGATTAGTATATAATAAATGAGTTCTGAGGCAGTTTTTTTTAAGATAGTTAAAAGAGATATTCGAGATTACATGATTAGAGATAGGAAATTGAGTGCTGTCTTAGTATGAGAAATGGTGTTCATGTTGTGGTTATAGAAGGAAGAAGGATGGAGAGAAAAGATTATAAGAAAAGTACAGAGTAGGCTGTCTTTAGGTAGCTTAGGTGAGTAGGGAGAAAAGAGAAAGAGTTAGAGGAAAGGTCTGCAGAGATGAAGTGAATAAGGTAAGGGAGTGAGGAAAAAAGAAAGGAGTGGATTAGGAGGTTGGAGAGGGTTGTGAGGTGTGATGTAGGTTGAAGGGGTGAGTAAAGTATAGTGAGTAAGTTAAAGGGGCACTATCTCGTTTCTAAAATCAGTTGCTTGCTGGAGTACTTTGTTTACTTTTTTAGTGCAGTGTAAGTCACAAGTTCAAAGAAAGGCAGGATTTTCAGAGAAGGTGTTACCATACTGCAGGTCAGATTTCACAAATGTCAGTGGGGGGATGGTCATTACAGGAAATGCTAATAGTTTACAGCTTGTTCTTTTGTATTTTCCTTCCCCCCACTCATAGGCTATTAGATTATCTGAATGACTGACTGGTTTAGCCTCAGCCAGAGAATCTATCTAGTCACATTCAGATCTGAAGCCTTTGCAGCAATAAAATTGCATCTTTAGTATTTGCTTTTTTTTTTTTTTTTTGTAAAACTTAGTGGAATGATTATCCCAACTTTGACAATTGTATTTTCTTTTGTTTGTTTCATGCTTGTTGGCACATGTTTTTTTTTCCTTTCACTGGCAATTATTTTTCATATAGTCAGTAATAGTGTTGCTTACTAGTGCATGTACTAATGCAGACGTACATTTACAAGTCAGTTTCCCTCATTTCACAGGACAGCATTGCTTTGGGCAGTTGCATCTGAGTTGCAAATGTCCTAAGATTCTAGAATAAAATCTTATAATGTTTCAATAAAAACATGTCAGACAACTTTGAAATTGAATTGTGTTACTGTACTAAGTTTTTTTCCCTTTAGCTGACACCCTTCAGAAATTGCATAGTAACTGTCTGTATAATGCTGATTCCATCCAACTGAATTTAACTGAATTTATTTTCTTTTTTCTTCCCTGCATTGTAATAAAATGTTTGGAACTTTCACTTTTCCTGAACATCTGACTGCAGTAGTTACACTGGTTACCATTTGAAAGTTGAGGCAAATATAGTCTCTATATTTCCCTATATTTTCCTATCTATGTACATAAGTATGTATGCAATATGAAATCTAAGTTTATATTCATGTGGTTGTAAAAACACAGCCTTGCTGTGTCTTACTGACTGGCTTGCAATTCAAGGCATTCTTGAATATCTTGTCAACTTTATATATGCTGGATATGTGATAATCATACCTCTCAACCTCTTAGAGCAAGAAATCTGGACAACGCCATAAATAAAAATGTGACAAAGGTCCAAAAATAGGTGCAATTTTTAAATATTGCTCCTATGAACTTAGAAAGTTTCTAGAATAACAGGTTTTGCATTAGCATGGATATTCTGAAGTGTATGAAGTCTGAAACGCAAACTTCTACCATTATTTTCTAACTTCAGTCTTAAATGATTTTCCACTAATTTGCCAGAAAACCTCAATTTTATGAAAAAATGGACCAAAAATATGAGGCAAATATCTGTACATTCTGCGAAAATCTGTACAGTTGAGAGGGATGGATAATGTGTGCATTTTATTAAAACTTTGCATGCAGTGCAAATAATTGTTTTAGTGGTATACTTCACTGTTTATCTTGGAATTATCATAACTTTTCTCAAACTTGCCTCTTTTGTGACACAGATGGCTGTGTTGATGAGACCACTTACCCCAGTATCAAGATGGAAATAGATAATTTAAATAAATGCATGTGTCATTATGTGTTTATCATATGTATTGCTTTGATTGTTTAAAATGTATTTGTTGTATATCTTTGTCTTTATAGATCCACATATATTTGTATGTCTACACACTTGCACACATAAAAGCGTGTGTGTGTGTGTGTGTGTGTGTGTGTGTGTGTGTGTGTGTGTGTGTGTAAATGTGTGTGTGTGTGTGTGTATATATATATATATATATATATATATATCTACACACACAAATCTGTTTCTGAATTTGTGTCTCTCTCTGTTTATGTAAGCAGACGTACCCACACCTGTATGTGTGATGTGTTGGTGGATATATACATATGTACATGCACACACACATACATTGACATGCAGGAGGTATTTTGACTAAGGTGAAAGTATAGCTGCTCCTAACAGCATTCATGTCACTGACCCTTTATTGCTAGTTTTACAAGTAACAGTTTTTTTCATTTGTCATATGCTACTTGACAAGAGTATTAAAAGTGTGACTCAAACTACAGGAATTAAAGACCCTTAAGCTTAACCAGATTTATCTGTAAGGTCATGGAATGAATCATCATTGACCCTATAAATAAGGACATAGGTGATCCCCAAGCCCTTCATTGGACATAGCTTGGTTTTGTAAAAGACAGGTCATGCTTGTTAAACTAGTAGACCTCTGCAAAAATGCCACCAGAGCCATAAATGAAGGGAAATCTGTGCATACAACCTACTTTGACTCAGCAAAGGCCTTTGACACAGTCCCACATTTGGGCATCATTGATAAACTCTCCTAGTTGAATATCAACCCTTATGTTGTCAGGTGGGTTGCTAACTGCCTCACCAACAGGTCACACTCAGTCAAAGCTGGGGACTTTACCTCAACCAGCGGAACTGTCAGCAGTGGAGTTCCACAGGAGTCAGTGCTGGGCCCCCTATTGTTTGGAATATAGTTCTCAGAAGTTCAGGCAAAAACAGAGGGGCTGTGCCTGACTAAGTTTGCTGGTGACTGCAAATTAGGTGCAATCACTGAATCCCCAGATGATGTCAGTATACTTCAAGAGGGGCTTACACATATCAATGGTTGGTGCCAAAGCTGTGGACTTAAAAATCAGTGCTAAAAATGCATTATCATCCCCTTCAGTAAAAATTATATCCCTGCAGACTATCATATAATAATACCCTAACGTAACAACTCAGTAGTGAGAGACTTGGGAATGCAAGCTGACTGCAGCCTAAACTTTGACCATCATGTATCCACAGTGGTAAGGAAGGCATTCTATGTTGCTCATCCCATTATCAAAGCCATTGCCTCAAGAGCAAAAGAGGTCATCTCAACAGAGAAAAAGGTCAAAACACCCCTGTACTCGACCCTTATCAGGCCAATAATTGAGTACAAGACTCCCTTTGGTATGTACCTTACAAGGCACCTGCAGCAACTTGAGAGGCCTCAGAGATTTCTAACCAAGAAAATAACAGGGTCTCTACCACATGTCCTACACCAACACATAGAAGTCACCATCACTGTACTCAGTTGTGTACTGACTACTTAGAAGACTTGTGCCTGGCTTGCAGATCAATCTCAGATTCAAACCTAATGGAAATGCTGCACATCTAAAACTCAAATGGGATAAGGGTCACTTACTCCAGGGAACTTAATCTGACCTGTGACATAAATAGGGCCTGCTGGAGAGACAGTTATGTCTCTCAGAGGTTACCACTCCTCTGGAATAGACTGCCAGTTCACATCATACAAAGCCCTCTATGACCCTGTTTGTGTGTAGCCTGGATGACTGGATGGAAAACCATAAATTCCTTGCTGGGGATTTCACCTATAACCCTCCTAGATATGGGTAGCCATTGCTAACTAAGATCTTGAGTTTAGGCTAGATCCTTTGTAATGGTTTCTCTAGAATTATATTGGGTACACATGGCTAGGCTTATAAAGACCTTTGGGTCAATAGCGTAGTAACCACCAATGAACCTATCAAGTAACAAGAGTATTCTTGCCTTCAGGCATCTAAATTTTTAGAGATCTTACTTCTGTGTTGGCACACCCTCAGACTGCACTGCATTTTTTTCAGGATAACTGTTGCCATATTCCTAAAAAAAGTGGTGGGGGGTACTTAAGAAGAAGCAAACTCAGCAGCAGGTGGCCAAGAGTAATTACATAGAGACTTTAATTTACCATTACATAGTTGGAGTTCTTCCTGGATATGCAAAGAGAAGGCAAACAAGGTACTCCCAACTCAAAATCGGACAACATATGTATTGTTCAGGCAGGGAGCAATCAGCAAAAAGGGTGAGGTGAAGAATAATTGGACATTTTACACTATGTTGCTTTCTCAGTGGGCTCAATTCAAGAAAGTGGCACTGGAAGCAGCACCAGTACCAGTGTGGGTATAGATTTATTCACAGTACCAGTGGACATAAGCGAATAACAGATAATAAACATCCTCAGTACAGCTAATTAGGTGGCTTACAAAAGGGTACTACAGCAGTTTAGAGACAATAGGAAGATGCAAGGTTGTCCAGTTGTATGTCTCGTAGCAGGAAAATAATGGAGGGCACACACCTTGCTACTGTTAGAGGTTGATTAAAACAGGTTGAAGGCCACATTACACCTGGCAATCAATCAGCTGGCTGCACAAAGGCATGGGGAGGTAGTGTGAGCCTTATGGGACAAACTCCAAAATATATGTCATCAGTAATACAGCAGATTGTTTTTCATGGCCTGTTGTTTATCAGCTCTGTGTGGAGCAGTTACCTGGTTAAAATAAGAATATGCTAATGATAATTAGGAGAAACCTATGACTGATCAGGAGGTGAAGAACCAGTGGCTGGCTCCAGCCTCAGGAACCAGAGAATAGAATGTAGTACAATGCCTGCAACATTAATAAACACTGTGCCTATAACACAGAAGTCCACTCACACAGCTTTACAACTGAGTAGTACTTAAGAAGGAACAGTTTTCTGCCATGAGAAGGGTACCCGGCTTACCCAGCTTCAGGTGAGGGCTGTATTGAAGAAAAAGGTAGAGTGCTGAAGCTTGAACCCTATATATATATATATATATATATATATATATATATATATATATATATATGTATGTATATATGTATATGCATATACCACATGCTTAGTTAGATTCCATGCTCATTTAGCATAGCGGCAGCTTCTCCTGTGCAGTGGGCAAGGACATCATAGGAGAACATCAAGAAATCTGGAAAATGGAAGTACATCACTTATGAAAGATAGCTGAAAAATAACCTCTTCTACCTCACCTAACATTATTGTCTTTTATTTGCAGAACCTGGGCGTAACCTGTAAGATACACATTTCACCTTCCAATATTACCTTTTGTGGACTGGAGCTTCCTGCATGTTTGATCACCTTGAACCCTGCTGGTGCTCCTCCATGTGAATGGAGTGCACAAGTGTGTGCTCAATTGGCTGATTGTTTTTCTTAGGGCAAAGACAAGGACACCAAGGGCTAGCCCCCACCACCCCTCACTCACATACCTTTTCTTACCCTCAGAAACCCATAGCTATCTCTGCAGCTATCTTTCCAATGAATATCCTATTCCCTAAAATAAAAATCCCTCCCTCCTACCTTCTTACATCCAAAAACAAAGCGAAATATCTTAATACCTATTCACTAAAAATGAAACCTTACTATAGCCCAAGGACCCTGGTCTCATCAGACCATAACACATTTTCCCACATGCTTTTGGGAGACCTGATATATTGTTTTGCAAGCAGGCCTGGATGTTTTTCTGTGTAAGAAAGGGCTTTTGTCTTGCAACCCTACCCTATAGCCCAGACATATGGCGAATACGGGAGATTGTTGTCACATGTAGTACACAACCAGTACTTGCCAGAAATTCCTGCAGCTCCTTCAGTGTTGCTGTAGGTCTCTTGTCAGCCTCCCTGACCAGTTTTCATCTTGTCTTTTTATCAGTTTTGGAGAGACGCCCAGTTCTTTGCAACGTCACTGCTGTCCCATATTTTCTCCACTTTTTGATGGCTGTCTTCACTGTGTTCCATGGTATATCCAATGCTGTGGAAATTTTTTTTTACCCTTCTCCTGACTATCTTTCAACAATGAGAGCCCTTTGATGCTTTGTAAGATCTCTGCAAACCATGGCTTTTGCTGTAGCAGGCAACTGAGTAAATGTCAGGAAAATCCTACTAGGACAGCTGAACTTTATTTGGAGTTAATCAGAGTTTATTTAATTGATGGCAGGTGTGTACCCAAGAAGACTGAATGCTGTATTAGTTTAAGGGTGTACATACACAACAAAGTTTTAGTTTAAGGGTGTGCACAGTTATGCAACCAGTGTATTGTACATTTTTTATTTTTTATATTTCTTCCCCTAACAGATTTGTTTTTCAATTGAATTGTACATGTTATAAGTCACATTAAAGGTGGGAAAAGTTTTGAAATGATTTATTGTGCTTTTTTTTATATATCACAAAAACCTGGCATTTTAACAGGGGTGTGTATACTTTTTATATCCACTCTATGTAGCTTCTATGTAACGTCCTAAGCTTTTGTAATACACTGCCTACTGCTCTTTAGATTTACAAACTTTCTTTTATAATAAATGTTTACTTCCTATGCTTTTATTATCATCCTTTTGTTTTTTGTGTGGTTTAATTTTGTAACTACTGTATGAGATCTGTTAACCACTTGTATATCTCAGTTGTTATTTAATGTTTTAATTGTTTTGTATAATTCGGAGCTTTTCTCCCTGGGCCTCTGCTGTAAAATGTTGTGAGCTTAGTCGGACAGTCCCAGTCAACAAATGTAAAATAAATAATAATCCATCTCAGTTGAATGCCATTACTGTAAGGTTTAACTTTATACACTGTACTAGTTCTCCCTTCAGAATATCCCCCACTGTGTTTTTGGCCTGTAAGAGCACAAACTATATACACACATAACAAGGTACCTGTAAACAAACATACTTGTTTACTTTAATAAGTAATGAAAACAACAAATAGATGTGTGCTGTACTCTCCAAGGTACCACAAATTAAACTTATCCTCTGTTTGAAATTGAATTTATTCCTCTTATTTCTTTATTCAGTTGTTTATCTTTTTCTTTACTTATTAATTTCAGTTTGATAACCATATAAGTGGGAGGCTGACAGACGCTTTTTAATCACAACCTGAGCTCCATGGTGCAAGACACAAACAGAAAACTGTAAATAGAATAAAGAATTATACCATTTTCTGAAAGAATGTCAAACAGTTTGGAAAAATGCAAAGTGGAATCCAAGCAAGATGATAGTTGAAAAAATATAAGAAATGGAAATGAGGTCAAATTATAACTATCACTTTGCATGTAAGAACAGCATTATTGCTGATGTCTGAAATATTTGTACGTATGTACATATGTAAAATGTATACATATAAATATGCTGTTTTAACAGAGTTGCTGTGTTAAGTATAGACAGATCTCTCCATTTTTATTTATTTATTTTTTAGTTTTATGTGTAATGTTCTTTACACTAATGAATATGTATTATAGATGTCTTGCATTGTTGTGATTCAACAGCAAATTGTTTCTTTGCCACAAAATATCACACTTGCTTTTATTTGAAATTTACACTGTTTCACTGTAAACCTATTAAATTATATCTATCTATGCCTAGATATGATAGTTATATAACAGTCAATTAAATAAAACCATGACTTCACATGGAACCGGTGTGTCTGTTTGCTTGTTTATTTATTTTGCAAAATAAATGAAGCTACAATTTTACAAGGAATATGTGTGTCTGTTTACTTATCTATGTACGTATGCATAAAGTTGTACTGACTAGTTCTAATTAAAAACAAAAAGGTTTGTCTACTGTATAGGAATATACATGCAATAACAGCCATTAATTTCTTGTGCTTTCATGACACTTCAGTTATAAATGAAGGCATACCTCTCAAACTTATAGTGCAGAGAGAGAGAAGCCTTGATAGAAACATTTAATTGCCTAAAGTAGTTACCAAAGGCCAAGATAAAAGAGTAGATGACAGTAACTGTACTCAAAAGTGTTACACGACAGCAATAAGGTGCAAGAAGAAGAGTCCATATGTCTTGAGGATGACTAGTTATTCCACAGGAAATACCCTCTACCACTTAAGCATGGGTCCTCACCGCGCTCTCCAGAGCTGAACACACTACAGCAATGAGCCCTGATAATATCCAAGGATGTCTCCTATTTAGTTTGAAAAATGACCCCTCAAGCCCACTAGAATGTCTATTCAGTCACAGCCTCCAGCCAGGCTTCGGACATAGGAAATGTAAGACTGTAACAGTAATCCCTCTACATAAAGCTGGACCATCAACAGACCCAGGGAACTACAGAGTCCTAAGTTGGACTAGTCTTATATACAAGGCCATGGAAAGTTATAATGGCTCTAATAAATACACAGGAAATCTACAAACACTGGACCCATCCTAGTTTGGGGTCGTCAAAGTTAGGCCATGCCTACTAAACCCAGTGGACTACCTTAAGAAGGCCAGTTGAGCCATGGATGATGGGCAAAAAAGCACATACTGCCTACCTCAACCTGGTAAAGGCATACAATACACTACCTCACTTTGGAATTATTGACAAACTCAAAAGTTTAGATATAAATCTCTATGTAACCCAATGGATATTCAAATGGCTCATGGGTAGGACACACGAAGTTAAGATGGGGGAATCCACCTCCACCAGTAGGCTTGTTACTAGTGGTGTTCCACAGGATTCAGCACTTGGACCTCTCCAGTTTGGAAAACACTTCTCTGAAGTCATAGCAAATATGACCACCCCTGCAAATTACAACATTGATAACACTCTCCTAAGAGTAGACCTAGTGGTAAGGGACTTGATAATTCAGGTTGACAGTAACCTGAACATTGATCACCATGTGTCCACAGTGGTGAGAAAATCCTTCTATGTGGAGCAAGTTATAAGTTATGGCATGGCATCCAGACCTAAGGAGATCATAATTCCATGATCCTTAGCCCTCATTAGACCAATAATAGAGTACTGTTCTGCATGTACATGACCAGGCATGTGTAACAACTATAGTGGCCACAGAGATTCCTCATTAAAAGAATAAAGGGTGTGAATAACATGTCCTATGAGGAAAACACAAAACTCTTGTCCCTGTGCTCAGTCTCCTACAGACTACTGGGAGATGATCTATACCTAGCCTACAAGGCATTCTCAGATCTAGCCCTGATGGATATGTTACACATTCACAGAACAAACAGCACAAGAATTACCCTATCTAAGAATCTAAACTGCATCTGTGGCATAAGTAAAACATGTTGGAGGAACAGATGTGTGTTTGCGAGATTACCCTTTTTCCTGGAAAAGACTCCTCATTTATGTGAAACAGAGCTCTTCTTTAAGCTTATTCAAACAACATTTTGAACCAACAGATGGGAAATCATAAATTCATCCCTGCTTGTCATCTGTGGCCTTTATGGACAGCAGCACCTTATAGAAGCCCAAAATTTTCAGGTAGAAGAAGATTTTCAAAAAGATTGAGACAAATCAGAGGAAAGAAAAATACTTGCAGAAAAACTGTTAAAACCTTCAAATGCATTTTTGAGTTCATTAATACAATAGATCCATGAAAACCATTATATAGACAAAAATGTTGGTCCATTTAGAAAAAGAAGCAACCAAGAAAGTACAAAAAATGAAAAAAAAAGCCACCTAGAGATTTTTGAAAGGCATGAAAAATGGACATGGGAAAGAAAGAGATCTGATTTGCTGCAATATTTATGCAAAGGAGAAAGCCAAAGCAATCATACCAGAAAGCATCTCCAAATATATTTGAAGAAAAATATGCACAGTGTATCCAAGTATGGAAACTTTCACCACACAAAAAATAAGATCACCAAGAGGGAATGTAAAACAGAAGATTAGTACAGTAGAAGTTAAACAGAAGTTGAAGTTATGGAATACTTCCAACATGAAGGATTTAGTGTAAAGAGTTTAACATAGTTTATGTCACAGCTTGATGGAACAATTAGCCTCCAAAGTAAGGAAAGCAGAAAGGAAGAAATATGGATGTTTGAAAGTATAATAACATTAATATGGTGCAATATGTATGCAAAGGAGAGAGCAAAACAAATCACTACAAAAAGTGTCACCAGAGATAAAAGGCATCCGGATATACAAAATTCCACAATACAAAAAAAAAATCAATAAGAAAACAAATGGGGAAAGTAGAAAAAAGGATTAGTAATGTGGAAGTTAAAGAAATATAAATTGATGTTATGCATTACCTGAGATTTAGTGTAGAAAATCCTACAGTGGTAATGTCACAGCATGATGGAACAATGAGTCTAACAGATTAAGGAGAAACAGGTGGAACAGGAAGCATTTGATCACTTGCCACATAAGGATTCTCTACAGCTTTCAGTAAGAAATGAGTACAAAAGTTGAGTTGGATTTGCACAGCAAGGGAAGGCGCAAGAAACATTGGCATCTCTGACACAGTCAATGTTGTGTAGTGATAGACAAGTGAATTCCTATATGAAAAAGCAACAGATGATGCAGGATGCAGATGAAGAGAATATGTCACAGGAAGGTGTTCAGGAACTTTCCGTGGAGTCTCTGCAGCAAATGGAGAGCAAAGGTAATCGCTACTTTACTTAATAGAGATGGATAGACTTTTGATCAATGAAAAAACATATTACAAAAAGGCAATACAACCCAAAATGTTAGAATTCAGATTAAACAAATGAATACAGTAATTAAATCTGTCAACAGAAATTTGTGTAATTTAACAGACGTAAATAGGCTATATTAACTTGCAGCTAAATAACAGATAAAGTCTTATCACAAAAACACAGGGTAATAAGGGAAAGGAAGGGAAGAAATTAAATGCCATCATGTAAGTACTGAATAGAGAAAACTATAAAGCATTTAAGACAAGAAATGTTACTGTTAATAGAGTACAGCAGAGGGAACAGATCAAGACAAATATTCAGAAAGATAGATATGACAAAAGCAATGCGCACAGTATCAGAACAGATCAGGATCTATTGTGTACTATTTCAAATTATAGACTGCGAATATTAGCATGGGCAGAAAAACTTAGAAGATATGCGCAAATAAGTAATTTATCGATGACCCAAAAAACTCAAAATCATGGTCTAAAATTAAATAACAAAAAATGCATTACTGTATCTTTTGGGAAGTCATCTATGCCTGGGAACTACCACACTGATAATATGCACCTAAGACTTGACCCAGTTGTTCAGGATTTGGGCACTTATCTCGATAGTGACTTAACTTTTGACCAATATATACCTATTGTTGTAAGAAAGTCCTTCTATATTTCACAGATTATACACAAAGGGATTGGGTCTAGATCTAGGGATGTCATTGACCCCCCCCCCTTTACTGAGATTTCATTGGGCCAGTCATTGCCTTGAATGCTCCCTTTGGCATCTATCTGTTTAGACACATGCAACAAGTGGAGATCCCACAGATACCTCACTTAAAGGATACAAGGCCTAAACAACAGGTCCTACATGGACCAATTAAAATGTCTGCCACTATACTTGGTATCCTAAATACTCCAAAGACATGACCTTTGTCTGTCATAGAAGGCATCCTCTGACCTATTACTAATAGATTTACTGCACATCAGTTAGTCATACTGCATCAGAAATACTTTGCCTGGGTGTCTAAACCTCTTTTGCAACATTAATAGAACAGTTTGAAGGGACAGGTATATTTCAAAGGATACTGCTGCTGTGGTAGAGACTCCCCATCCACATAAATCAAATTTCATCCCTGTCCATTTTCGAGTGCAACTTAGTTATATGGATGGGAAAACAATTTACCCCAGAAGTTCTCCATGGACTACAAATGGGCAGATGCAACTCATAAATGATTTATTCTAGGCATGGGTACACTCAAATTATCTAGGGTATGATCCAGAGGGAATATGAGAGGCGGCCCGAGATACAGCACACAAGGCCGGAGATAGTTGACTTGATAATCCCAGTAAGCTGCCCCACTATTCATCTCAACCCAAAAGGTGACTTTAAAGTGTTCATTTTTTCCCTCTATATATATATATATATATATATATATATATATATATATATATATAGATCAGGCCACATGTGATTTATTGGCTAGAGGTATGTCCTTTGTTCCAGCAAAATCTATGGATGTGAGCAACACCATAGTAGATCTAAAACAATTTGTAAGAAAATTTCATTTGAATATAATGTTTCATAATGTGGAATATACTAGAAATCCATCGTACAACAATAAGCACCTACAGTCCCCCACTTCATCCATCCTTACAGTTGTTCGAAAACCTATGTGAACTAGATTTTCTGAATTTGGATGGCAGAAAGTTTAAAAATAAAGCATACAATATGTCCAAAGAGGAATATGAATGTTTACAGAAATTGAAGTCTAATGGTGGGGTGAAAATCATGAAACCAGATAAAGGTGTAGGTGTGGTGATTATGGATGTCAATTTGTACAATGCAAAAATGAAAAGGATATTAGATGTTAAAACATATAAAAAAGTTTCTTTAAATGAATTAAATGGAGCTTACAGGAGGATTAGAGGTGAACTCAATGATTTATTTATTGAAGGTAGTATTACCATCGATGAATTGAATTACATGAACGTAACCCACCCAAGGACACCCACCATTTTTGGCCTGCCTAAAATCCATAAAGACCTTAATGATCCCCCAATGGGACCCATTGTGGATGGTCGAAGATCTGTTACACAACCTATTGCTAAATACTTAGATTTACAATTGAAAGAGGTATTGGAAGGTGAGGCCCACTTATGTAGAGACTCATGGGATTTTTTGAAAAGAATAAACAGTCTTGATTATACCGACACAGGAGTATTTATAACCATCTATGTCAAAGATCTATATACAGTCATACCACACAAGTTAGGTATTGAGTGGTTTTGTGACTATTTTGTGGAAAAGGGAATAGCCCACAGCAAGGTTAATGTTTATGAACAATTAATTAAGACTGTCTTGTACAACAATTTTATCTTATTTAATAATGAGTTTTATCTACAATTGGAGGGTGTATCTATGGGTTCGGCAGGTGGAGGCCTTTTACGCTAATGTCGTAATGCTTCAATGGGAAAACAAATTTCTGTTAAAATCCCCGTATTTCTCATTTTGTAAGTGTTGCATATGGTTTTTGAATGACATTTTTATTTTTTTTGACAAGGCCCCCCAAAATTATTTATGAGTTCTTAGATTATGTGAATAGCTCGACAATCTTTTTGAAGTTTATCCATACTATTTGTGCTGATGAAATTTCTTATTTAGATATCAAATTAATGAAAGACAGGGAACAGAAAGTACTCAAATCAGAAATTTTTAGGAAATCCACATTCTCCAACAGTTATTTACATTATGAAAGTTCTCACCCTTGCAAACAAAAAAGCACTGTGGTTAAAGGGCAGTTTGTAAGGGCTGCATGCATGGTTACACTTTTTAACAGCTTCTTGGATGAATGTGATAAGTTGAAAGACATGTTTATTTGCAGGGGTTACCCATCCAATTTAGTGAATAAGGTTATGCTGGAAGTAGTAAACAAGCGAGAAAGGGGACATGTTTTACTTATATTAAACCAATTTGATACTGACATGAATATTAATACTGAAAACACAGAAATTCCCACCTTTCTCAATGATGTTAGTCCTAACAATCTGTATTGTGTTGAATCTAAGACACAAAATTTTAATACTGCATTTGTGACAACTTTTAATAGTTCCAGTAGGAGTATTGCTGATATACTGTCCAAGAACTGGTTGGTAATGGTTAATAATAAGGACATTAGAGAATCTGTGGGAGAAAAACCCAGTGTTTATAGAAAGGGAAAATGCCTAAACACTATTCTGGAAACCACCCCAAAGGGATGTTTAAGTGGGTCTTTGTGTAAGTGTGGAAGTTATAACTATTGTCCATATGTTAAGGAAGGCTCTAGTTTCAATATTAATAATACAATTGTAAAGTTAAATCAGAAGTGTTCATGTAATACTGAAAAAATAGTGTATTGTGCATTTTGCTCCAAATGTCCCTGTTTTTATATTGGAGGGACGGAGAGGAAGTTCAAGAATTGCATATATGTACATCTCAGAGACATAAGGAATAAAAATATAAAAAATGCATTGGCAAAGCATTGTTTAGAATTTGTGGACCATAATTTTAAATTTGCTATTACTGAGGTCCATATACAGATTTTAAGGTTTTATGGATTTTATTGGCTTTAATTAATGCTTTTTATGGTATTTATTTTGTCTTGATTCCTGTATATATAGTGATTATTTACTACAATTTATTTCATTTTGTAATTTTACTATATTTATAAATGAGAACTGTAATTTAGCTTTAATTCTGTCATGCATATGTAATGTACTGAGTGTGCTGGTAGGCTTGTTGTACTAATTAGGGGGTGTAGTACTGATGACATAACTGATTAGATTTTATATAAAAAATGGTTTATTATCTATTTTGGTTATCTGAAGAAGTCTCTGAATTAACAGAGACAAAAGTGCTTATGTGTATGTGCGATTTTAACCTGTAAGGAATAAACAGCTTTTACTTGTGCTACAGCATAATATTGTGGTCCCTTACTTTGCTTGCGTCTTTTCTTTTCTATTGGTGTGACCTTTCATACTTTTAGTGGATGATCCCAGTTATTCTCATTATGGGTAATATGTCATGTTCAACCATGGGACAGGTAAGGCTAATCTACAACCAGGTGGGATAGGTTATTTCAAACAAAAAAGGGAAATTAGCTAGATAAAGTGGCCTGCAAGAGCAGCTAGTCTAGTACTTACCTTACCTCCAAACCTATAATCTTACATTTCACATGCACATACAAAAATACATAAAAAACTCACCAAAAACTTGGAATGCTATAGAGATCAAAATCTTTATCACCAACACAACTAAAGCGACACTTGCCACTACTTAGCACCTCCCCTCAATACTTTAAGGAGCACCCATTCTTAGTAACTTCAACGAAGGACATAAAGCACAATTTGAGCAATGCTATAATAAAGTGGCTAAATTTTCAGCAATTGCCCCTTTCAGAACCCACTGCTGTATAGCACTGAAAGCCTAAATTGGTTAGACCTAACAATTCAACTAACATATACAGAGCTCTTCCCACTGACAACATTAGCTAGCTATCATCTGCTTGACTATCACTAAATACCATTCTATACAACTATGTTCATACTCCGTTATGATTCAGAGAGGAAAAACCTTTCTGTCCACAACCCTATCAAATCTGCAGGGCATGATCTATATTTGTACCATGTTACTAAGGTATGGAACTCCTTACCTATATCCATCAGGTCAATACCCCCCCCCTCCAGTCCTTCAAAACCATTGTGAAATAGTTCTTAGCCAAAATCTGTCTCTGTTTTTGCTCGACCTCAGGATAACGATATTGCTAAATATGAACAGGTTCCTAGTCATAACTTACACCTCCTTACTCCCCATTTTCATTTATTTCCTAACTTTATCTAAATATGTAATAACTTACTTTTCCCTATCTTCATATTGCAATTCCTGTATGTATTGCACCAGTTTAACTTTAACTTCTAAAAACTGTCTAAAATGTGTGTAATAATTCAATTATTTGGGTCTATATTATGTCCTTGAAAATGCAGTTCAGCGAACGTCATTTACATTGAAAATATCAGTCAGCGAATCCGCTCTTGTTATATGTTCATTCTCCATTATGATTAAGTGAGAAAAAGCCTTTCTGTCCACAACCCTATTAAATCTGCAGGGCATGATCTATATTTGTACCATGTTGCTAAGGCATGGAACTCCTTACTTATATCCATCAGGTCAATACCCCCCCCCCCAGTCCTTCAAAACCATTGTGAAATGGTTCTTAGCCAAAATATGTCTCTGTTTTTGCTTGACCTCAGGATAACGATATTGCTAAATATGAACAAGTTCCTAGTCATAACTTACACCTCCTTACTCCCCAATTTTCATTTACTTCCTAACTTTATCTAAATATGTAATAACTTACTATTCCCTATCCTCATATTGCATTTCCTGTATGTATTACACCAGTTTAACTTTAACTTCTAAAAACTGTCTAAAATTTCTGTAATAATTCAATTATTTGGGTCTATATTATGTCCTTCAAAATGCATTTCAGCGAACGTCATTTACATCGAAAATGCCAGTCAGCGAACCCGCTCTTGTGGAGGGCTGTGCCTTCCCGCTAATCATATATACCAACTCTGAGATAGCACTGCAGTGAGAAAAGGGCAGATATTCTGATCTTCACTGTACCATGATCTCACTGTGAACAGTTTGTTGAATGGCATTTCGATGTAAATGCCGTTTGCTGAACCGCCTTTTCGAGGACAGAATATAGAGCTAAATTATTATTTTATAAGTTGTCTTTGTTTTACCTAATTTTGACACATAGTGTCCTATTTGGTATAATTATTTAAACTGTAGATGTTTTTTTTTTTTATTTTTGAGGCTTTTAAAATTGTTTTCAAAAAGTGTTTGAAATACTGTGAAACTTTTCTCCCTGGGCCACCAATAAAAATGGACACCCACCCAGTTAGACTTTCTCAGTAATCAGACATCAGTAAACAAATATCATGCTTGACCTTGTCCTTACAAATGTTTCCTCTGCCTACACCCCACTAATATAATATAATATAATATAATATAATATAATATATAATATAAAATAATATATATATTATAATATATATATTATAATACATATAATATATAATACATATAATATATAATATAATATTATAACTTGTGATTGCAACAAGTATGCAAATGAAAACCAAGAATTGCACCCAGATAAAGAAATCTGTGGAAATAACTGGCCATGCTTACCACAACAAAAATCATCAGACTGAAAAAATATGAAAGCAATACTACTGGGATTAACTACTTTATACTGCTCAATTATCCCTGATTTTACCTCATGTTATTATATTTCTCCTTATAAAATGTTTTGATTTTCTGGTAAGTCACTGAAGATTACAGTCAGTCTGTTATGTCAGACATTTGAGTTTCATACGTCTTAGTCTTTAGGAAATCCATGTTGTTGAAAATCCTGTTATTTTCCTACTAGCATGAATTAGGGTAATGTTTAAAAGTTATACCCGATTTTGGACTTGTATAGACGCTGGTGGTTATCAGTCTAGTATAAACCTATGAACCTACATGTTATACACAAAACATGACATAATACACTGAATGCATCATTCATACTTATTTTTTCCCACAACATATACTCCAAATTCAAGATTTGACATGAATAATGAAAGAGATTTTAAATAATCTCATATATAAAAAATGTACACTAACATGTAGTATCCTTCAGTAGGCTTGTAAATATGCACCAGAATGTCTCACTGGAGCCACATTCTTATGGGAAGTGGACCATTGTTTCAGTACAGCCAGCAGGAAAACCGGTTATCTAACAGTGTAGTACCTCACGGGCGGTACTGCGCAGGTTAGGGAGTGTCCATATTGATTGTCAGGTAATCATATATCTGAGTGACAGTGAGTGTTCCACCTTTCCCATTATACTGCTTTAACACATGTAAACATGCTGTTCCCGTTATTCATCAATTATGCTATCTGCTTTAAGCTTCATGAGGAAAAAAATAACATTTAAAAGGAAAAAATGTCGACAACTCCAAAAGCTCCAAATTCTCAAAGATAAGCTAGTATGATTGACGCTATTCCTATTTAGGTTTGAGGAGTCTTCTTTTCTTTAAAATTGGCTTTAAGTTCACTTTATCATTTAGTCCAGGGTATTGGTCTGCTCTGCAACGTATAATCCAACGTAATTCACACTCTTGGGTGAAACTGTCCAAGTCTCCTCCTCTAATATTCGGTCTTATAGCTTGTATAACTCGGAAACTAAACATGTGTGTACTACCCATGACATTACAATGCTTAGCCAATGCATTATTTTCAGAACCTGTACGTATTTGATAGAGATGCTCTCTTTAATGCGTTCTCTAAATTGTCTACAGGTTTTACCAATGTAAAACACTGGGCAGAGTTGGCATGTCTCATGGTATACCACGTTGGTACTGTGACAATTTGTTCTTGTATAAAAAGAAAACTCTCTGCCCGTCACTGGATGTTTGAAAATAACATTCTTGTCTATGGTCTTACATTGATTACAATGCTCACATGGAATGGTGTTATAGATATCAGTGTTAGGTCTAGAATCACATACATTCATTGGATGATGACGTAACTGCTTAAGATTCCTTTTGTTCTTATAGGAAAACTTGGGTCTATCACCTACTATACTACTTATATTACTGTCCAGGAGAAGTGTCTCCCAAAGATTTTCAATAATGACTTTCAAGTCATCAGTATCACTAGTGAAATGTATTGGTATACTTAACTTATTAAAGTTAGGACAATGACTCAAAACTGCATTATAGTCCCTCTCTGAAAAGTAAGGACGTGCTCTAGAAGTCCTCAAATCATTTACTACTGAGATAAGTTTGTCAATATTTCTTTCACTGTAGCACCTCTGGACTAATCTAGATCTGAGTCTAGATGTTTCATTCCTAAACCCTTCATCTAATGGATTTAGTCTTGAAGCTCTCATAAGCTGCCCTTTCACTATTTATATCACTGTCCAGGAGAAGTGTCTCCCAATGATTTTCAATAATGACTTTCAAGTCATCAATATCACTAGTGAAATGTATTGGTATACTTAACTTATTAAAGTTAGGACAATGACTCAAAACTTCATTATAGTCCCTCTCTGAAAAGTAAGGACGTGCTCTAGAAGTCCTCAAATCATTTACTACTGAGATAAGTTTGTCAATATTCCTTTCACTGTAGCACCTCTGGACTAATCTAGATCTGAGGCTAGATGTTTCATTCCTAAACCCTTCATCTGATAGGTTTAGTCTTGAAGCTCTCATAAGCTGCCCTTTCACAGCATTGTCGAATACGTGTCTGGGATGCATGCTACCCCTATGCAATAATGTGTTCCTGTGACATGCTTTCCTATGGACTGACGTATTTAACAAACCATTTTGAAGTCTAATGATGTCAACATCCAGAAAGGAAATGTGTGTTCTAGAGGAACTGGATGTAAAATTAAGAAAATGTGTCAAATTGTTCATCGTTGTTACAAATTCTGCTAATTGTAACTCATCCCCCTTCCAAATTAGGAAGAGGTCATCTACAAACCTCCTATAAAATCCAACATATTATTGGAATTCACTTAAAGAAAATAGGGAGTTGCATTCCCACTCAGCCATGACTATGTTGGCGTAGCTATTGGCACACAAAGTGCCCATAGCTATGCCATCTTTCTGAATGTATGTTACATCATTAAAAATAAAAACATTATTATCCAACACTGTTTCTAAGAACAAAGCCAATAGATCTATAAATCTTCCATCTAAATTTGTATTCATATCTAGGTACCTTTGTACACTGATCACTCCTACTTTCAGTAAACAATTTTTGTTGGAACTATATGACTTTACTACAACATTGCATGACAATGATTCTTATATTTCAGTGACATTGGATGTAAAAAGCTTATTCACGGTCATACCGAATGAAGTAGGAGTAATCAGTGTAAGCGCTTAACTGTGGAATCATTCTAACAGTGGAGTTTGTAATTTTATTATTTTTTAGATAAAGTATTAACTATTTCAAGTGTTTTTTTGGTCGTTTATTCATTCGTTTTCTGCTTGAAGTGGTCGGAGTGCTTTGTTGGTTTGGAGTGTGGATTTCCCAAGACACGGAGGCGTCAGCGACACAGTGGTGTTCAACTTTCTTGTTATCAGTTATTCCACTGGTCTGCATTTGTGGTTTTCAGTAGTTCTTTATGCCTCATGGAGTCTGATCGGGAAATTCCCACCTGCTCACCCCACAGTCCAGCAGCAAGTGACTTATCTATGGTTAAAGCCGAGGTTACGGAACTGAGAGGGGAAGTAAGCAGGTTAACTTCCTTGCTTAACCATTTCAGTAGTTTATTTATGGATACCCGCAACAGTAACAGCGAGTCCCGTCAGTGTCGGAGTTCCCCTAAGGCTGTATCTTCTAGTAATGTTAAAGCCTTTGCTTTACCCACATTGAGAGACAGTCCGGACAGATCGGCGACTGGTTCTCGTTTATCTAATCTGTCCATTTATTTATTGGATTTACCAAATGAGCAAGGAAACAGGTCAGAGTTGTTTCCTTCTAAAACTAAAGGAACTGATTGTGGTACATTCAAATGCATTGATTTACCTAACATTTTAAATTCAGCTACCCAATGGAGCAGCAGCTAGTTGGGTACATCAGATTTTACATTTGATTTTTCTTTTGGGGAAGGTGAAGAAGAAGCTCATAGAATAGGCACCAAATCGAAAAGGATATGAAACCTCACTGCTGGTATTACTGAAACACATAAAGGTTTGGACACAAACATTTTGAATAATACCGAAGCAACTGGCATTAACATTAAAGGGAACATTGATCCTATCAAGTCTTTCTTAGACAAAAAGCCGCCCCAAGTGAAAGAAAAGCATACGGGTACATTAAGGGATTTAATTTTTGTTTTAGGCAGAAAATTAATTCTGATAAATAACATTAAATTGGATAATGCTTATTTATCCAAATGTATTGAAACAAAGGTAGTCCCTATGGGTCTCCGTTTTTTTAAATTTCCTATGGGATTAGAAGTTACAGAGAATATTATACAGGAATTTAATATTTTTTTTGATACATGTGGTTTTAAATACATGTCATTATTAGTGAAGCATAATGATGAAAAGTTGATTCATTTAATACAGGAGGCGGAGGATCTAAATCATACCATCAGGAATGACTTATTGTTTTCCTAATCGAAAAATTGTATAACAAACAATTTATGAAAGCTGAACAAAATACACAAAAGATATATGGTCGGAAAATGAAAAAGTATCACAGGGATCTAGAACATTATAATAGTGGGAGAGCTTATATATGGTAAAAGAAAAAATTTAATAATAAGACTGAAGAAAATTTCAAATACAACCCTCATATGGAGAGATCTAGAGGAGAGAATTATCCTAGATATGGTCAGAACCATATTGTCAGATTATCAAACAGAAGACAGCCCTGTTTTTTTATAGATGGAACACAGGGAAAAGTGAACATTTTGGAACAGGGGGAATGGGAGAGGAAGGCAGAATTACCAAAACAACAGGTATTAACATCAGCCGAATACCATCAAGTATTAGTTGTAGACAGGAATGATAGTACACCAGCCAACAATCATACGGTAGGTATTTCAAAGGAAGGTGTTGTATACACTTATAAGAACTTTAGTATTTACAACTATATAGGGTACGAAATATCCACTAGTCATTTTGACTTGTTGTCTAAGGGAATTAAATATATTCCTATGCACAAATTTAATATGGTAGATTGTATAGGTGAAGTCAAAAAGTATGTTCGGAAACTAAATTTAGCCATCATGTATAGAGATACAAGAGATGGAAATTTTACACAACATACAGATAAAGTGTTTAAGACATTGAAAAAGAGGAGCACTTATATACCCCCCCATGCATCCTACCATTTCCATGTATGACAAAGTGGTGATTCGGCAACTATACCTACTTAACAAACAGCTAGAAGGTGCTAAGCTTCCATACAATCTGTCTGTTGCAGAGCATCATACATTACAGGAATTGAGGAATGCTAATAGTATTAGAATTATGAAACCGGACAAGGGGGGGGGGGTATTGTTATATATGACAGTTTCATGTACACATCCAAGGTACATGATATATTATACAATTCTGGCAATTATACCAATATTTCTCTTAATGAAATTAATATTGGATGTTAAGTTGTCAATCTCGCCTTCATTCTTGCTGGATGGGTTCGGAGCCGATCCTCGGCTCCGACTCAGCACTTGCTAAGCTCGAGAGCTAATTTTACCAGCTCGAGGCAACCCTATATCCCATGATGCAAGGCAGAGACTACCCAGATCTCGTTTGCCGCTTCGCTAACGTGGTGCTTTTTTTTACCAGCTCCAGGTAAGTGACTAAATATAAGACTTTAGTCTACCCCCTTTAATATTTTCATATCTATAGTTATTTTTTGTTAACCTTAACGCTTACTTTAACCCTATTCCCATTAGTGTTCCCTTTTTTCGAGTTATTTATCCCCTTTTCCCTAGCTATAGGCCTTAGGCCTTCCCCTTCCTAAATTTTTTCCTGTCAGGGATTGTTTGTGTATGACTGTGTGTTATCCCTGTCTTGTTTAAATTGTTGGATTGGGTGTTTTTTGTGTGTGTGTGTGTGTTAGTGTTTTGTGTTTTACAACTTGTGTTTCTTCGACACAGTTATGTCGAAGGACACGAAGGTCTCAGGCTTCAAGAAGTGTGACTCGTGCTGTCAGAAGATATCTCTGACAGACGGTCACACTTCTTGTGTTTATTGCCTGGGACCTCTGCACCTGCAGGACTGTTGTGCTATCTGTCATGCCTTCAGCCCAAGAGTCCTGCAGGAGCGCAGAAATAAGTTGATATTAAGGGGCTTATTAAAGCCCGAGAGCTCCCCGACTAAGTCGGCGCCGGGGAAGCCCTCGAAACCTATTAAGCCTTCGGCTGAAAGTTCCAAGCCGTCGGCTTCTGGTTTACCTTCACCAGGGTCGAGATTGGAGCCGATCCTTCCACCATAGCTGTCACAGTATCGGCTCCATCCGGCGCCGATACTGCCCAATCTAGACATTCAGTGTCAGCTCCGGCTGGAGCCGATGTACCCTCGGCTCCGTTGGCTCCATCGATCTCTAAAAAGAGATCTCGATCCCCTCCATTAGAGTCGATACGTTCAGCTCCGAGATCTCCCCTGCTCTCGGAGCGGAGCCATCGGAGCCGTTCTTCTCGGTCGTCCAGGCTGTCTGATCACGACCTTGAGAGGGTGATGAGTAGACTATTAAAATCTCAGGCATTGGCCCAAATGCTCCATAGCCCGTCTCAACAGACGGTAGCTATTTCACATCCACCAAATATTCCTCCTTCGACTCTCTTACAGAGCTTGGAGCCGGAGCTCCTCGGAACCGTCATCGTTGTAGCTTCGGAGCCGATACCACCCCTTTCGGCTCCGTCGTCCTGTGCTCCGATTTCCTCCTTGAGGCCTTCATTGGAGGGATCCGGGCATCTGGTCTCTCTCGTCGGCTCTGAGGGTGCGAGTGGCATCGGACCCTTGTCCGACACCGTTCTCCCTCTTGGGGCTTCGGCATTGGTGAGCTCAGCCCCGACATCTGCCTCGGAGCCTTCCCTCTCGGTGAGGCCTGGGGTTCCTATCTCTTCGGAGCGGGAACTTTCTGGTCTCTCTGACGGGGGAGCCTTCGAGGTGATGAGGAGTGTACTAGCCCCTGGGCTTAGTCAACAGACAGTTCCATCAGCTCCTCCCACTACAGTGCCTGCTGACGTCTCTTTCCACTCTCTTGCTCCCGGACCCAGAGATCCAACGCCTCAGGTTTCCCCAGTGGGAATATCTTCCTCTTCTGAGGCTTCTCCTGATCCGTCAGGTGAACCTCCGCATAAGAGGACATGTAAAAGGAAACATCTAGACTCCCCCGAGTCTATTACATCTGATACTGACCTGGATGAGTCGGAGGGATCCCCAAGGTCCTCCTCTGAGGATGTCTCATTCTCAGACATCCTTGAACTCCTTAGGCAGAGGGGGAACTGGCCCTCCCTTAATCCTTTCGAGGACGAGTCAGTATACCTGAAGGCGTTCGGATCTCGACCCTCCACCTCCTGGGTGTCTCCGCCTTTTGACCCTCTTATGGAGGTAGTGGCTCGGAAGGCGTGGATGGCTCCGGATTCGGTGGAACCTATCCCTAGGAGGCCTTCAAAATTCATTACGGCCCCCCCAATTAATATTTGACAAAGGGTGTCCCAGTTGATGCCATGGTGGTGGCTGCTGCCACCAAGAAGGACCTAGCTGATACTTCAGTACTTATCCATCCTCCTAACAAGGATTCTAGGACTATGGACAGGTACGGCAAGCAGATTTTTTCTTCAGCGACTTTTGCCATGAGATTGCTGAACTACTTGTGCCACTTCACCCGCCTTCAAAGAGATGTTCTTAAAGAGTTGGGAGAAGTTTTACAGGATCCGTCAGCTGCTGGGTCTCAGGATAAGATTAGCTCACAGCTAGGAATCCTTAACTCCATTGTTAACTCCTCTATGCGGCTCATTTCTTATGCAGCCGATGGAGCGAGTAGGGCCGCAGGCACAGGAGTGGCTTTAAGGCATCAGTCCTGGATGCGGCTTTGTAATTTTGCAGACCCCTTCAAGGTGTCCTTCACAAACTCCCCTTTTGATGGTTCGACCTTGTTCGGACCTCAAGTGAAAGACACTTTGACTAGATGCGAACAAGATGGCAAGACTCTTTCTGCCGTAGGAGTCCGTTTCTCCACCCCTTCAAGACCTTACCCCAAAGGACAGAAGGGAGGGAAAATGTGGTTCCACAAATCTCAAGGAGTCACGCCTGGCCTTCTGAAGTCAGTTTACCCCCAGAGGCAGAGGGGGGTAACAATAATAGACACCACCCTAGGAGCAGAGGGGGTCCGCAGAATCAGGGTAGCAGAGAGCCTCTTTCTGACAAACCCTTCCAGCATCCCTGAGATGTTGCCCGATTGTCCACTGTACCCAATAGCCTGGCTTTCCCTTTCTCAAGACAAATGGGTACAGTCAATTATATCCGAGGGTTACAAAATTCCCTTTATTCAAACCCCAATTCAGCAAAAGGGAACCCTTCCAGACGTTCCACCCGGTCTAAGGGAACTAGCAGTAATAGAAATATCAAAACTGCTAGTACAAAGAGCCATCCAGCCAGTCCCAGCGGACCAAATAGGATCCGGAATCGACTCCAGGTTCTTTTTAGTTCCAAAAAAGACAGGGGAGTGGAGAAAAATATTAGATCTGAACAAACTAAACAAGTTTGTAAAGAAATCAAGATTCCAGATGGTCACGCTTCAGTCCATTCTACCCTTTCTGGGCAAGGACAATTGGATGTGCTCGATAGATCTTCAGGATGCGTACTATCACATAAAAATTCACAGACGCTCCAGAAGATTTCTCCGCTTTCGGCTGGGGACTAGTCACTTCCAATTCAGAGCCCTGCCCTTTGGACTCACTACAGCCCCCAGAGTGTTCACCAAATGTATGGCAGTGGTTACGGCTCACCTGAGACGTCAAGGATTCCAGGTGTTTCCATATCTAGACAACTGGCTCCTCACTGCCACCACCAGGCATCAACTTCTCCAAGCCAGAGATTACACCATTCACATTTGCAGAGGGCTAGGGATTTTTATAAATTTCGAAAAATCTGCCTTGTCAAGCTATTATTTTATAGGCGCAAAATTGGACACCGTACAACTTTCAGCAAAGTTAACAGACCAAAGGATCTTGGACATTCAAAGACGCGTCCAGGTGATTTTTCTCAGCAACAGAATTCAGGCCAGATTTGCTCTGAAAGTATTGGGTCTTATGGCGGCCGCCATAACACTTCTTCCCCTTGCCCGCTTTTACATGCGTCTTCTACAATGGATGCTATTCGCCCAATGGTCTTTTCAACAACTTCCCATGCGTCACGAGATTATAGTAACTCCAACTTGCAAAAGACATCTGACCTGGTGGATATCGTCCCCTCAAGTCCATCGGGGCAGAACTTTTGTTCCTCCTGCCCCAGTTGCCACGGTTACATCGGATGCCTCCCTGATTGGGTGGGGGGGGGCATTATCAGGGCAGAATGGTCCATGGCACTTGGCAACCTTTCGAATACCATCTGCACATAAATGTCCTAGAGATGAGAGCGGTGCTTTTAACGTTGCAAGCCCTCAACGACTCTCTTCCCCTGGGAACTATTGCATTCCAAACGGACAATATGTCCGTAGTGTGGTATATCAACAAACAGGGCGGAACCAAGTCCTATCCACTGTGTCGAGAAGCTCTCAGACTTTGGCAATGGGCAATCTCTTCTCAGCGGTTTCTGATAGCAACGCACATCCCCGGGAAATCCAACATCATAGCGGACAGATTGAGCAGAGCTTTCTCATGCCTCACGAGTGGTCTCTCAAACAATCAGTGACGGAAGAGATTTTTCAGAAGTGGGGCCCTCCTTGCTGCGACCTTTTCGCTACACCTCAAAACAGCAAATGCCCAGACTTCTTCTCTCTCTTCCCCCTTCCAGGCCATCCCCCCAGAGACGCTCTAACCCAAGATTGGTCCCGGGGACTTCTTTATGCATTTCCCCCTTTTCCGCTGATACCTCAGCTAATTATTCAGAAAGCAACTGCCTTGAGAGCCAAGTTGATTCTCATTGCCCCTTATTGGCCTCGACAGATATGGTTTCCGTTCCTACATCGTTATCTCTTGGTACAGCCATGGCATCTGGACCCAGTTCCAGATCTTCTGACCCACCAGTCGGGTCAACTGCACCAATCCATACCTTCTCTCAACCTCACTGCTTGGTTGCTCCACTTCCATCCTTAGCCAGGCTTCCTATGATTTCTAATCCCGTCCGGGATATCATAGTAGCTTCCCTAAAATCTTCTACCAGAAAGATTTACACTAGTAAATGGCGACGTTTCTCTTTCTGGGCAAAAGCTAGGAACATAGACCCCTATACTGCTCCGATTCATTCGGTATTGGACTTCCTAGCTGAGATTTTTCATTCAGGATCCTCTTCTTCCACAGTGAAAGTTCAACTGGCAGCCATTTCAAAATTTCATATAGGCTTTTTGGACCACAACATTATGTCACATAAGCTTTACAAGGCATTCCTTCGAGGTATCTTTTTACTTAAACCTCCGATTGGAGACCCCCCCACCACAGTGGGATCTAAATTTAATTTTAACATCCTTGATTCTTCCCCCTTTCAAACCTGCAGCTGCCTGTTCTTTGAAATTTCTTTCTTGGAAGACACTTTTTCTAGTCACCATTACTTCTGCCAGGAGAGTATCTGAGCTTCATGCTCTCTGCATTCGTCCTCCCTATTTAATTTTCCACAAAGATAGGGTATCTCTAAGGACTAATCCGTCTTTCTTACCAAAAGTGGCATTGCAGACAAACCTGAATCAATCCATTGATCTTCCAGTGTTTTTCCCGAATTATTCTCATAGAGCGGAACAAAAGTTACATTGTCTTGATGTTCACCGCCAGCTCAGATATTATCTGGACAAAACTAAACTTTTTAGGAAATCTGATCAACTGTTTCTATCCTATGCAGAGAACAGGAAAGGCCTTCCACTTTCCAAGGTAACTTTATCTAGATGGCTGTCTTCTGTGATCACTTACATTTATCAGTTCAGAGGCAAAGAGTTGATTTCTAAGCCAAAAGCCCATTCTACCAGAGCTCTAGCTACATCCACAGCTTTTCAAGCTAGGTTTCCAATAGACACTATTTGTGCAGCAGCCACATGGGCCTCTCCTCATACCTTTGTTTCACATTACAAATTAGACTTGGCCTCCAGAGACAGAGCGAATTTTGGTTCCATCGTTCTCAAGAGTCTATTCCATTGAGCCACCCAGGATAGAGGTGCTAGGGATGCGGTCCCATCCAGCAAGAATGAAGGCGAGATTGGCAACTTAACATTTAGAAGTTATGTACCTACCATAACGTTCCATGTTAGTTGTCTTCTCTCACCTTCTTTCTTGTGTCCCGCCCTCCATCCCCCTAGCCTGGTCAGACCGAGAAGATTATGCATCTTCTATTAAGAGGTTTATTCCTTTTCTAGCTGTTCAGCTGACACTATCACTACATTAGGTTGAGCCTTTCTAGAGGATTATGATGTTATTTAGTATTGTTAATTTTCTTCCTCCTCTTCAGTTGGAAGAAAATATTACTATTTTATTTAGCTACCAAACGAGATCTGGGTAGTCTCCGCCTTGCATCATGGGATATAGGGTTGCCTCAAGCTGGTAAAATTAGCTCTCGAGCTTAGCAAGTGCCGTGTCGGAGCCGAGGATCGGCTCCGAACCCATCCAGCAAGAAAGAAGGCGAGAGAAGACAACTAACATAGAACGTTATGGTAGGTACATAACTTCTAATTATAGGAAAATTGATATGTGCATTGAGGAATTCTTTAGTGACAACAGGATCAATATAGACATATACAAGTATATTAAAGTGGAGCATCCAACCCTAGCCTCCATTGTGGGTATCCCGAAGGTACATAAAAGTATAGAGGACCCACCTTTTAGGCCAATCATTTCAGGCAGCAAGTCCAAAACTTTCCCGATGGGTAAAGTAATAGATACATATTTGAAACACATTTACAATAAAGTTGTACACTTAGTAAAAGACTCATGTGAATTTTTAAGAAGTTATCCCATCTATTTATCAAAAGAAGAATTGTTATTTGTGACAGTCGACGTAATTGATCCATTCTCATGTATCCCTAAGGAGGAGGGGCTTGAGGCTTTTGCAAATAGTATTAGAAAATATGCAGATATCAGTTGGGATAACACATGTCTCCTCACAGATATAATGACATTGGTATTAGATCACAATTACATTTATTTTGAGGGAGAATACTTCAGGCAAACCAGGGGTGTAGCGATGGGAGAAGCTTGTGCTCCCATCTATGCCAACTTGGTTATGCTTGAGTGGGAAGACATGTATATATTTGACAGTATATACATGAAGTACATCAAACATTACTCCAGATTTTTGGGTGACATCTATCTGATATGGGATGGAGGAGAACTGTTGTTGGATCAATTCTTGGTATATCTCAACAACACTAATAGTTAATTTGAAATTTACTTTTTCCAAAAATGCAAAAGGTTTGGCTTATTTAGACACTACACTAGCAATCATCCCAAGAGACAGTTTATGAATATATAGAAAGGGCAGCTTATTAGAGCAGTCAGGATGACCTCAGTATTTAGTGACATGTTAGAGGAAGTGGAATACATTACCTCATTATTTAAAGATAGAGGATATAATGTTAAAGCCATGTTAAAAATAAAGGATTATGTTATTAAAAAATGGGGGAAAAATATATACCCCTACTGGATGACAAGTATCACAATAGAGGAGATAGTGAGACTTATAGGGAAATAGATACAACAAGAGATGACAAACAGTTTGATAGGACATGCATTTTAGAATTTGGAACTTACACAGGCAAGGTAAAGAAAATCCTGATCGATAATTGGTGTATTATTACAGCAGATCAGGAAGTTGCCTTGGTTTTAGGACATAGTCCCAAATTTGTAAACAAAATAGGCATCAACATCAAGCTAATTTTAGAGAGAGGGCATGGTCATAAGGTTATTGCATACAAGTAAATGTGGAGCATGCAACCAATGCCATACTATAATACAGGGAGATAGTGTGGTGTTGGATAATTACAATCATACCAATATTAGATTTTGTGGAGGGAATTGTCAAACCAAAATGGTTATATATCTTGCCATATGTCAAAATTGTTCAGGATTCTATATAGGCAAGACACAGCGGAAGTTTAACAGACGCATATATTCCCACCTATATAGTATTAAAAGAAAGGATGAAAAAAATGCACTATATAGGCATATCAAAGAGTTTGGTGATAATCATTATTTTAAATTTGGGATTATTGATATACTGAAAGTGGACCCGAGAGGGGGAGACTCAAATAGTATGCTTTTATATAAAGAATTAAGGTGGCAAATATATACAGATGCCTCTGTGTTTCCAGGTCTAAATGACACTATATCAGTTAAACCCTTGTTGTCTTTGAATTGATTATTGGACTCGGTATACAAGATATCGAGCATGGTTCAACAGTGTTGTATAAATAGGATAGGCATTATGTGTATGCAAATAATTTTTCTGTATATATATATATATATATATATTTCATGTATTTTTATTTGACTCTGTGACTATACATTTTCCAGGAATTTGGTAGTAATTTTTTAGTCTTTACCAGTAATTTTTTTAGTTTTTAGTTATTAATAGTAATTTTAAGCCTTAGTAGATTTATTTGATATCACATTCAATTGTGTTTATTTTATATATATCATATATTGTATGTAAGATGAGGATGGACAGTTGGTTAGTTTATGGGTATGTATGTCTTTAAATATGCTAGAGATTCAAAAGTTGTTGGCGCAAAAAAGTTTATTTAACATCTGAATTTGTTAGAGTGTTCTGAGGAAGCTTGTGTTTTTACAAGTGAAAGCGCTTAACTGTGGAATCATTCTAACAGTGGAGTTTGTAATTTTATTAGTTTTTAGATAAAGTATTAACTATTTCAAGTGTTTTTTTGGTCGTTTATTCATTCGTTTTCTGCTTGAAGTGGTCGGAGTGCTTTGTTGGTTTGGAATGTGGATTTCCCAAGACACGGAGGCATCAGCGACACAGTTCATAGGTTCATAGGTTCATACTAGGCTATCTGCCCTAGGGCATTTATAAGCCTAGCCAGAATGTGTTTGGCTTTCGCCACCCATTTTAAATTTATTTTGCTATGCCCTTTTTCGAGGTTAGTATACTGTGCCTCTGTCTAACAGTGATACAGAAGTGATACCCGGGGTAAACCTATGATCTCCCATCCACTCATCAAGATTCCTCTTGAAGAGAGTCAATGAGGGACTCTGCCTAACCTGGACTGGGATTTTATTCCAAAGTGAAGGGAGCCTCAGGGTTATGAATCTGTCCCTCCAGCATGTCCTATTTATTTCAGTGCTGAGGTTCAAGTCTCTTGAGCACTTAGCTCGATGGGATTTGGATTTTCTGAGGTGCAGCATGTCCATTAATTCCGGGTTGGACATGGCTTTAAATGTCAGGCACAGATCGCCTCTGAACAGGCGGTATGCCACTGAGTAGACCTGGAGTTTCTTTAACCGGGCAGCATATGGCATCTGTTTGAGCCCTTTGATCCCCTTGGTGAGGTACTTTTGGGGTCTTTCCAGTTGCTGCAGGTGTCTGGTAAGGTACATCCCAAAAGGGGCATTGTACTCAATTATGGGCCTGATGAGGGATGAGTAAAGAGGCACGATGACCTCCCCTGATCTAGATGTGAATCCCTTCATGATTAGGTGGGCTATATAAAATGTTTTTCTAACCACTTTGGCCACATGGTTGTCAAATGAGAGATTGCTATCAACTTGGGTCCCCAGGTCCCTAATTACTTCTTCTGTACTTAATGGATTACCACCTATGTGGTAATTTGTGGCACTTTGTTTTGCCAAAGGGATGACTATACACTTTTGGCATTTAGCTTGAGGCCATGGCTCTGGCACCAGTTGTCTGTTTCTATGAGGCCCTTTTGGAGGATGCTTGTGTCAGCTGGAGAGTCGATTATGGCCCAGTTTGCAGTCATCTGCGAACTTGGTCAGCCACAGTCCTTCCATGTTGGCCTGTACCTCCGAGAAATATATACCGAACAAGAGAGGTCCCAGGACTGAGCCTTGTGGGACACCACTTGTAACTGGTTTGGAGTCTGACATGGCTCCAGCAACTCTAACCATGTGGGTTCTGTCCTTGAGCCAGTTTGCAATCCATCTAGTGACATAGGGGTTTATATTTAAGCTGGTGAGCTTATCTATAATGCCAGTGGGGTATTGTATCGAAGGCTTTTGCGAGGTCCAGGTAGGCTGTGTGGACCACCTTCCCCTCGTCAATGGCCTTGGTGACTGTTTCAAAGAAATCAACCAGGTTTAAGAGGCAGGATCTGCCCTTAACAAAGCTGAACTGGGTAGGATCCAGTGTTTGTAGGTCCCCAATATCTTTATTTATGAGGTACATGATGATCCTTTCCATAGCTTTGCAGACCAAGCTAGTCAGGCTTATGGGGCGATAGTTTCCAGGATCCGTTGAGGCACTACCTTTATGGAGAGGGACCACTGTTGCTGTACGCCACTCTTTGGGCACATATCCTGTAGAAAGTCTGAGATTGAACAGTAGTTTTATGTTTGGGTTTAGCTCTTCTTGGAGTTCATGTAGGACGCAGCCCGGGACACCGTCTGGTCCCATTGATGCTGTGTTTTTTGCTTTGGAGAGATGTCAGGGGGGGCAGCACTCTGCTGAGATAGATATTTGCCCTTTTGGTGGGGTTGCTGAACCTGTCAACTAGGATGTTGGCAATGTCTGTGGGTTTGGTGTATTTTTTGTCATTTTGGACTAATTCTGAGCATATCTGGGAATTACCACCCAGGTTTCTAACATAACTAAAGAAAGCCTTGTGATTATCCTTAGTGTCCTGTGCAATTTTTCTCTCGAAGCTGGCCTTAGACAATTTTATGTGTGCCCGTAGTTTTTTGCTAATACTGATCAGTGATGCCTTTCCTTTTTGGGATTTTGCTCTATCATTTAGTAGCTTCCTCCTTCTATTGTACAGTTTGTTTATGGCTGGGGTCCACCAGACAGGACGTCTGCCTTTGGAGGATTGGGTCTTGTTTTTATTTGGAATCGCATGATCCATGCATTCCTGAAGGTGTTCATAGAATGCGTTTATAAAGGATTCTGCGGTCTGGGCCGTATTTTCCACAGGCCCGGGGGCTTTGAAGGATTCCACCTCAGTTTTGAGGAGTGTGAAATTTGCTTTAGAGAAGTTTTTCACTGTGGTTTTCTGGGCAGGGGGTGGGGTCAGGATGTGAATATCCAGTGAGATTAGTTTATGGTCTGATCTTACCAGTGAGGGATACACTTCTGGTCTGGAGCATAGAGTCTCCATGTTGGTGATGATCAGGTCCAGTATGTTTTCCCCTCTTGTGGGAGTGGTAACAAGTTGTTCCATAGCATTTGAGTTTATAAATTCTAGGAACCTTTGGGCTTGGGTGTTGGAGCTAGAGTAATGCTCCCAGTCTATGTTTGGGTAGTTGAAGTCGCCCAATATAATGGTGTTTGGAGAGACCTTCATATTTTCCAGTGTTCTCAGGAAGGCCGAGTGGGGTTCCTGGGTTTGGGAGGGTGGTCTGTAGCAGGCTATAAACTGGAAGGCAGTTTTACCCACTGTTAGTTGCACGTGGATAGTCTCTGATGCTTCGTGCTTTGCCACCAACCTGGAGGTGTGGGTATCTTTGATGAATATCGATACTCCCCCTCCTTTTGTGGTTCGGTCCAAGTTTTGGGCCGAAAAGCATGGTATGAGGTATAACCTGGTAGTGCTGGGGTGCTCTCGGGAGCCCTGAACCAGGTTTCTGTTACTGCACAGATATCGATGTTCTCCATGCTAAGGAGAGTTTCGAGTGCGTGCATCTTGAGGTTTAGACTTCTGGCGTTGAGTAGCATTACTCTTCATTTCTTATCCCTTGTGATACCTATGGAGGTGGGTTTGTCTTTTGAGCCTTGCCTAAAAAAAGCACTATGGGGGTAGCAAGAGCCTTTGCCAATATCTGAAAGCCCAGGGGTGACAGGTGCAAGCCGTCCCTAGCGAAGCATCGTGGCTTGTCGAGCATATCATCCCAAGCTGACAGGCATTGTATCCCCTTTGAATGACACCAGTACTTAAGCCAATTGTTGAAATTGATCATCTTGTCTTCATATTGTGGCATCATTCTTGGTGAGGGTAAGATGCTACTCAAGGTCAGGGTCATACCGGCCTAGGCTACATGCTCAGAGAGCTTTTTTATGTCTCTTTTCATGTAGTCCAGGGAGGTACGTCTCAGGTCATTCACACCAGCATGGACAATGACTGAGTCATATTTTTACTTGCCTTGGAGTGACCTGAGTGCTTGTGTTATGTGGTGGATCCTAGCGCCCAACAGGCTGCTCACCGTGACCCTCTCCTTGTTCAGACTGATAAGCGGGACGTCAGTGTGCCTGATGATAGAGTCACCTATTACAAGTGTATCAGGTGTGTTGCTTAGTCTTAAGGGCTGTGACTGTTTGGCACACTGGCTTTGTGAGATATGTGTTGCACGTGTTTTGTTTTGGGGTAGTGGCTGCTTGGGTGACTGATTTGGAGGTCTCTGCTGCTTCGGCAGATCTTTATTTAGAGCCTCCGAGTATGTTTTTGTGTGATTATGTGTTTGGTTTGCTGTCGTGGTAGGTCTATGTGAGACTGGAATTGTAGTGAGTGTGGTTTCCTTCTCCTCCTGACTGGTTATGCCAGTACTGAGTTGAGAGAGCTTAGCCTCCAGTTTGGCTATATGGTTGCATCTCTCACATGTGTTGGAATTTGTTGGGAGGAGGAGGGTTGTCTGTGTACATGAGGCAGTTGTAACATTGCCTCAAGATTCCCAGATTCACCAGCTGGACCGGAGAGGAGATTGACAACTGACCTTTGGACATGCTAGAATAATATTGGAATTCCTTAATAATTGAAAACCAGGGCCAGTGGGGAGTGAGGGTGTAGTGCTTTTAATTTTTAGTGCTGACTTATATAATTGCTTTAGTGAGCAAGTGCCAGGTAACTTAAGTGCAATGTGTTACAGGTAACTTAAATGCAAAAATGACAAACAGTAACTTTCTTTCAAGTGAAACAAGGAAATAAGTACAGTAAGCATTGCAGTGGTGTTCAACATTCTTGTTAACATTCAGATAACTACATACACTGAAGTGCATAAGACATTTAAAACAGCTCAGCATTTAAACCTCTCATTCACTGAAATGAAAGTCAGTACCATGCCAGAAACTAATGCACTTAGCACCTCATCAAGTTGGATAGGACCTTTTTCACCTATGATGGCACCCACTGTTTAATCCAATGTTCAAGATAAACACTTAACACAAAGCCAAGAATGCCTGTAACAATTTTACAATAATTAACATGCAAACTCAGGCTTCTCTTACCACAAACTGAGAATTATGTAACTATTTTTATATGTTTAGTCAACGCTTAAGTTAATGTAAGAAACTTAAAGGAACTGTAAATTTTCAGTGGAGGTTGATATATTTAGAAAATGATAATAAAGTTATGTATACAGCTTTAAGTGCCCTATTTATAAGGTTGTAATAGACTTGGAACAGCTGTGGAAAAAAAAAGAATTCAGTGAAAACCTGGGGAACCACAAATATCAGCTGCCCAAGAGGAGAGTTGTAGAAACAGAGGTTGGGATAAGAGCAAACACATTCATTTTAATGATGAACTTCTGCAAGAACCAAAACCTCTAAATGTATTAGCTGGGTTAAACTTACAGAAACTGGCATCTCAAGATGGCCTGAAACACAAAGGCAAAAAGTATTTTGACTGATATACTTTTATTTTTTTTTTGTAGTCATCATGTTCATGTAAACATGTTATGGTCTTTAAATGCACTCACAAGTGCACATACTGTCTATAAAAATACCATGCATAAACCTTTTGTCAAAGTCTTCTAGACACACTGTAAAAGATCTCAGTCTTCAGTGCAGACATGACAGCACATACTCCTTCTGTACTCCCACATACTGCAACTCCATACAGGTCACCCAAGAGTCATAAGTTCATAGGTAGGTACTAGGCTATCGGCCCTGGGGCCTATACAAGCCCAGACAAAAAGGTACCCTGGCTTTTGCCACCCAAAAAAATTATTTTCCTGTGCCACTGTCGAGCAGAGCCACAGAGGTGATCCCCTGGGTGAATTTCCTATTTCCCATCCAATCATCAAGATTTTTCTTGAAGAGTGCTAATGAGGAGCTTTGTTTGATATAAATAGGTAGATGTAATGGGATCCTTTCTCGCCTACATTCATAACTGATGGGTTCGGAGCCGATCGGCTCCGACTCGGCCACTATATAGTAGAACGAAGTCTCTAATTGGCTGGGCTACCCCTTATCCCAGAATGCACCATGCCTGCTTCCCCAGATCTCGTTTGCCGCTTTTCAAGCTAGATGTGGTCTCGACTTGGCTGGAGCTAAGTGTTTTTTTTGTTACTTTTTCGTCTTTTGACCTAGGGTTTTTTTCATTAATTTAACAAACAGCTGTTTTAACAGCTTTACGTGTGTGTGTGAACCTTTTTCAGTGTGATTGGTATTTTCTCTATTTACCGGGCAAGGCCCGTTTAAGTTAGAGGGCCCTTGCCCTTATTTGTGAGTCATTGTGTTGATTTTTGCTTTCTTGTAGGTTTGTTTTTCGCCCTACTGTACGTCCTGCTTTATCGGGCTAAGCCCGTTTTAGTTAGAGGGCTTCTGCCCATTTTGTGTTCTGTATCTCGGGCCAGTCCCGTTTTTGAGTCAAGGGCTCGTGCCCTACTTTAAGGTTACTTTTTGTGGTGAAAAATAGTTGCGTGATAGGATGTCAAAAGAGCAGAAGACTGGTTTTAAAAAGTGCTCCAAGTGCAACTACAAAATGTCTATTACTGATAGCCATGCTGTTTGCGTATATTGTTTAGGACTGAAACATTTGCAGGAAACATGTAGTGTTTGTCATGCTTTTTCCTCTAGGGTCCTTCAAGAACGTAAAAATAAATTGATCCTTAAGGGCCTTATTAAGCCCTCCTTTGAGGAAGCTTTAGCTTTTCCTTCCTCTCCAGCTTCTAAAAAGAAAAGGTCGTCGGCTCCGACCAGTCCGTCGGACCCGACTTCCAAGAAGCATAGGTCAACCTCTTCTTCCTCGGCTCCAGTGGCTTCAGAGCCTCGGGTGGAAGGGTCTGCCTCGATACCTCTTTCCTCGGCTCCATTGGTGTCGGAGCCGCAGGTTGGGGGATCGAGAGGCGAATCACCTGCTTCGGCTCCTTTGGTCTCGGAGCCGTTGGAGTTGTGCAGCTCAGACTCTTCCCCCCTCGGCCTCGAAGTCCCCTTCGGCGCCAATGCTTATTCATATGGTTCCGGATCCGGTGCCGATGGTGTTGGAGCAGTTTCGGAGCCGGTCCCCTGGTCTATCGGAGCCGAGAGAGAAGTCGTCTCGGCCCCCATCTATTTCCTCTAAATCCTCCAGGTTGTCAGACTCAGATTTGGACAGAGTTATCCAGAGGCTTTTCCAGTCCCGGGTTTTTGCAAAAATGGTCTCGGCTCCAGCCCACTCAGCTCCGGAGCCGGTCCCCTCTTCGACGCATCCGATTCCTCCTCCAACCTCCTCAGAGCCATTGGAGTTGGTGATGGTAGAGCGGAGCAGAGTTGTCCAGTTGGAACCGAGACTCCCTCGGAGCTTCTCTGTTCCGACCATCATTCCTACCCTGTCCTCGGCGTCAGGGTTCGGTACCGGGACTTTCTCGGTCGGGGCCGAGAGGAACACTTTGGAACTGGTAGCTTCGGTGCCTAGTCTTCCCCTCGGAGCGTCGGCCGCAGGGATTCCCAGTACCGTTGTGGTCTCTCAGCCGGTGTCCTCCGTAGAGTCTGGAGGTCCTGCTTTTGAGGCCATGAGGAGTGTGCTGGCCATGTCCTTGCCGGCTCAGCAAGCCTCTACCTCACCGTCCCTAGACTTGGGAACTGGTGCTTCTGGTGTACTTCATTCCCACGACAGTGGGGCCCCAGGGCCTGAGGATACCCCCTTGGGGGGTTCCCTTCTCCCGGGAGGTCCTTCTGAATCCGCTTCAGATGAACCTCCAAGAAAAAAATTGTGCAAGAGGAAGCACATTGACTCTCAGGATCAGTCTATCACATCAGATACTGACCTCGATGATGCAGAGGGGTCCCCAAAATCGTCCTCGGATGACGTCTCATTTAAAGATATCCTCGAGATCCTGAGACAGAGAGGCGATTGGCAGTCCAAAACCCCTTCTGCGGAGGAGTCAGTCTTCCTCAAGGCTTTGGGGCCCAGCCCTCTGCCTCCTGGGTGTCTCCACCCTTCGATGAATTACTAGATTTAGTTTCTCGAAGGGTGTGGGAACACCCTGACTCTGTGGAACCGGAGCCCGCCAGGCCTAACAAATTTCTCTCAGCCCCTCCTCAAAAGGAATTTTTGACTGAAGGAGTTGCAGTAGATGCGATGGTGGTGGCATCTGCCACTCAGCAAGACGTGGCAGAGGCTTCAACGTCTATTCACCCTCCTAATAAGGATTCCAGGAGCATGGATAGGTACGGGAAGCCTACCCTTTCTTCAGCGGCCTTTACCCTGCGGTCGCTGAATTACCTTTGTCATTTTACCAGGCTCCAAAGGGGCCTCCTCAAAGAGTTAGGTGAGTCTCTTATGGGTAATCTTCCTGAGGCATTAGCCCAAACTGTTGGTGCCCAGATGACTACCCTATCTTCGATAGTCAACTCGTCCATGAGGCTCATCTCATATGCGGCCAAAGGGGTGAGTAGAGCAGCGGGAACAGGCGTGGCTCTTAGAAGACACACCTGGTTACGCTTGTGTCCCTTTGCGGAGGCTTTTATGTCTTCCTTCACTGATGCCCCCTTTGATGGGTCCTCCCTGTCTGGACCTAAGGTGAAGGACACACTGACTCGGTGCGAGCAGGAGGGCAAGACCTTGACTGCCGTGGGGGCCCATTTTTCCGCTCCCTCTAGACCTTACCCCAAGGCCCAGAGAGGAGGGAAAATGTGGTTCAGGAAATCTCAAAGGTCTTTCCCTACTCCACCGAGTGATCCCTCCTCTAGAGGCAGGGGGGGGATTCAGGAAGACGCCGCCCCAGAGGCGGCAGAGGCCCCCGTAACTCTGGAGACCGCGATTCCTTTCGTGGTCCATCCTACGCTCCCCGTCCCTGAGACGGGGCCCGACTGCGCATCTCCGAAACGGAGCCAGTCGGGGGTCATTTTGCGGAACACCCACAGGCTTGGGAATCTATCACCAGGGATCAGTGGGTGCTCCGAACCATAACCGGAGGCTATCTCATCCCTTTCATCAAGATCCCCCCTCTTCCTATCAGGAAAATCCCGGATGTGCCACCCAGTCAGCGGGCTCAAGCAGCGGTCGAGGTTTCAAAGCTGCTAAGAAAAGGAGTCATCCAGCCTGTTCCCGCTGACCAGATCGGATCAGGAACTTACTCAAGACTATTTTTGGTGCCAAAAAAGACAGGGGACTTAAGGCCCATTTTGGACCTCAGATCATTAAATCGCTTTGTAAAAAAATCCAAATTCCGAATGGTCACCCTTCAGTCCATTCTCCCATTATTGGAGAAGGATGTCTGGATGTGCTCCATAGATCTCAAGGACTTACTATCACATTCCGATAAGTCAAGAGTCCAGGAGTCATTTACGCTTCCGCCTGGGAACCAGTCATTTCCAGTTCCGAGCACTGCCCTTTGGTCTCACCACAGCCCCCAGGGTGTTCACCCAAGTGTCTGGCAGTAGTGACAGCTCACTTGAGAAGTCTAGGATTCCAAGTGTTTCCTATCTAGACGACTGGCTCCTTACTGCCACCTCCAAGCATCTATTAGTTCGGGCGCTTATGACCACAGTCAGTTTGGGTCATTCACTAGGAATCACGTTCAATTGGAGAAAATCTATGCTGCAGCTGTCTCAGCATATTACCTTTATAGGCGCAGAGTTAGACACAAGAAGAATGTGGGCATTTTTTCCGGTAGAAAGGATTCCGGTCCTGCAGTCTCAGGTTCAAACCTTGTTACCCAGATCACGAGTTCAGGCCAGACTGATTCAGCAGTTATTGGGCACGATGGCCTCGACTATTCTTCTAGTTCCCTTAGCCAGGCTGTACATGCGGGTGCTGCAATGGCTGCTGTCGGTTCAATGGTCCTTTCAGGAACTTCCCTTGAACCATTTGGTCCAGATTACGGAAATTTGCAGTCGGGACCTACGTTGGTGGCTGCTTCTGTCCAACCTGGACCAGGGGCGACCCTTTGCCCTTCAGCCTCCCATCGCCATGGTGACCACGGACGCCTCCCAGATAGGGTGGGGGGGTCATTATCTGGACAGGTCTGTCCAAGGCACGTGGCAGGCTCACGAAACGCACTTACATATCAATATCGTGGAAATGAGAGCGGTGCTACTGGTGTTTCAAGCACTTCATCATGCTCTTTCCCGGGGTACTATTGCGATCCTATCCGAGAACATGTCGGTAGTCTGGTACATAAACAAGCAAGGCGGAACCAGGTCCTACCCTCTTTGCCGAGAGGCCATGAGAGTGTGGCATTGGGCGATTTCTACCCAGCGTTTCCTCGTGGCAACACACATTCCAGGGAAATCCAACGTGATTGCAGACAGGTTGAGCAGAACTCTCCTGTTGCCCCACGAGTGGTCCCTCAACGACAGGGTGGCTGCAAACATCTTCGCCAAGTGGGGCCTCCCTTGTTGCGACTTGTTCGCCAGCCCTCACAATGCGAAATGCAGAGAGTTCTTCACTCTGACTCCCTCTCAGGGGCAGATTCCCAGAGGCGCTCTAGCTCACAGTTGGCCCCCCGGTCTACTTTACGCCTTCCCTCCGGTTCTCCTTCTCCCGAAGCTGATACAGAAGGCAATTTATCTAGGAAGCGACATGATTTTGATCGCTCCACACTGGCCTCCTCAGGTTTGGTTCCCCTTCCTTCTGAGGTATGCGGTGTAGGGCCCATGGTTTCTCAACCTGGTGCCCGACCTGTTAACTCATCAGTTGGGACAGTCTCACCCATCCCTCAGGTCCTTGAGGTTGGCCGCTTGGTTACTCCACTTCCAACCTTAGTCAGAGATAACTCTTTTTCTCCAGACGTCATCCACATTTTGTCCTCTTCTCTCAAACCTTCCACTATTAAACTGTATTCCAGCAAGTGGAAGAGGTTTGCTCTTTGGGCCCAGCAACGAGGTATAGATCCCCTTACCGCTCCAGTACCTCAGGTTTTAGAATTCCTGGCTTCTTTGTTTTATTTGGGCTCTTTAAGTTTCCACAATTAAAGTCCAACTGGCGGCTATCTCTAATTTTCATGTCTCCTTTGAGCCTTCCTTATTGGCAAACAGGCTTTGCAAATCTTTCCTTGAAGGAGCGTGGCTCCTTCGGCCCCCAATAGCCCATCCTGTGCCCCCTTGGGACCTGAATATGGTTCTAGCTTCTTTAACTGCCCGCCCCTTTGAACCAGCAGCTACTTGTGATATAAAATTTCTATCTTGGAAAACCGCCTTTTTGGTGGCAATAACCTCTGCCAAGCGGGTCTCAGAGCTTCAGGCTCTCTGTTCTAATCCTCCTTATTTGACTTTTCACAAAGACAGAGTGTCCCTCAAGTTAAATCCCTCTTTCTTGCCCAAGGTAGCATCCCCCTTATGCATTCAACAAACCTTGGAGCTCCCTGTGTTTTTCCCAAATTCTCCAATAGCGCAGAATATATTTTCCATCAGTATGATGTTCACAGACAACTGCGTTTTTATTTAAGTAGGACCAGTCAGACACGAAAGTCAGATCAGCTGTTTGTGTCCTTTGCAGAAAATAGGTTGGGTCAACCAGTGGCTAAAACCACCATAGCCAAATGGATTAAAGATTGCATCTCCTTCATTTATTCACAGTCCGGCAAAGAGCTACCTTTCCCAGTCAGGGCTCATTCTACCAGGGCAATGGCTACTTCTGTAGCATTCCACTCCAAATTATCGATAGATGATATCTGTGCGGCTGCTACCTGGACTTCTCCGCACACCTTCTTTTCTCATTACAAGATAGATGTGGCTTCTCGGGGTAGAGCTTCCTTTGGTTCCACAGTTCTCAGGAGTGTTTTCCTATGAGCCACCCGGGATTTAGGTGCTAGGGACGCTGTCCCATCAGTTATGAATGTAGGCGAGATAGGATCCCATTACATCTTTTAGTTATGTACTTACCATAACTTCGGTTGTATGAGATCCATCTCACCTACATTCATACGTACCCGCCCTCCTTCCCCTTCCCATTGGATTTAGAGGGAATGTTGCTACTTACTGAGTTTTTCTCTTGAAGGACTTTAGTTTGTGACAGTTGCTGGTATGTCTCTGTGTCTGGGTGTAGGTATGAAAGCGAACAAACAAGATATGGGGAAGCAGGCGTGGTGCATTCTGGGATAAGGGGTAGCCCAGCCAATTAGAGACTTCGTTCTAGTGTATAGTGGCCGAGTCGGAGCCGATGGATCAGCTCTGAACCCATCAGTTATGAATGTAGGCGAGATGGATCCCATACATCCGAAGGTATGGTAAGTACATAACTAAAAGTTTATTCCAGAGTATGGGAAGTCTCTGGGACAGGAATCTATCGCTCCAGCATGTTTTGTTTATTGTGGTGACAAGGTTTAGGTCCCTAGCGCGTGTTTCTTTAAGTGGAGCATGTCCAACAGCTCTCGGTTTGACATAGCTTTGTATGTTAGGCAGAGATCACCTCTGAGTAGGCGATATGCGACAAAGTAAAGCTGGAGTTTTTTGAGACGGTCTGCGTAGGGCATCCTTTTGAGGCCGGTAATCCTCTTTGTGAGGTATTTCTGCGGCCTTTCCAGTTGTTGTAGATGTCTTGTGAGGTACATACCAAAAGGGGCATTGTACTCTTTAATGGGTCTAATGAGTGATGAGTAGAGGGGAACAATGACCTCTTTTTTTCTGGATGAGAAACCTTTTGTGATGAGGTGTGCCACGTAGAAGGATTTCCTGACTACTGTGGCGATGTGATTATCAAAGGAGAGACTACTGTCCACCTGTGTCCCAAGGTCTCTTATCACACTTTCGGTGTTAAGTATACTACTGCCTGTGTTGTAGTTCATGGATACAGAGTTTTTACTAAAGGAGATGACAATGCACTTTTTGGCATTAATCTTGAGGCCATGGCTTTGACACCAGGCATCTGTCTCAGTGAGGCCCTTTTGTAGGATGTCCACATCGTTAGTAGTTTCGATTATGGCTCCTAGTTTGCAGTCATCTGCGGACTTCGTTAGCCAAAGACCTTCTGTGTTAGCCTGTACTTCAGAGAAGTAGATACCAAACAGGAGAGGACCCAGGACTGAACCCTGTGGTACTCCACTTGTCACCGGTCTGAAGTCGGATTTGGAGTCTGCTACTTTCACAGTGTGGGTTCTATCAGTGAGCCAGTTGGCAACCCATCTTGTGACATAGGGATTTATACCCAGTTTAGTGAGTTTATCTATAATTCCAGAGTGGGGGGTGGTGTTGAAAGCCTTGGCAAGATCTAGATAGGCTGTGTGAACCACCTTACCCTCGTCTACGGCTTTGGTGACTGCTTCAAAGAAGTCTGTCAGGTTTAGGAGACATGATCTGCCTTCTACAAACCCCAACTGGTTGGGGTCCAGAGTTTGGAGATTACCAATGTCTTTGTTTATAAGTTCCATGATGATACATTCCGTGGCCTTGCAGACCAGGCTCGTCAGGCTAATGGGGCGGTAGTTCCTGGGGTCCATGGTGGCTCCCCCCTTGTGGAGTGGGATAACCATTGCTGTGCGGCATTCAGCAGGCACAAAGCCTGAGGTGACTCTATGATTGAACATGGTGCTTAGGTGGGGTGCCAGTTCATTCTGTAATTCGTGTAGAATGCAGCCTGGGATGTTGTCTGGTCCCATGGATGCTGTGCTCTTAGCTTTGGAGAGTGTGTTTTTTACCTGTGCAGCCATGATTACAGGAACTTTGCATTCTTCCGGTATAGAGATGGGCTCTTTGGGGGGTGAGAGGGGGTACAGTTAGCACAGAACCTATCTGCCAGGATGTTGGCAATATCAGTTGGGTCTGTATATTTAGTGCTATTGTGCTGTAATTCAGAGCAGAGTGTTGCCATTAAGATTCTTGACATAGCTATAGAATGCTTTGTGGTTGTCTTTAGAATCAGTGGTGATTTTTTTTTGTAACTAGCTTTGGAGGATTTTATCAGGGATCGCAGCTTCTTACTGAGGCTGACGAGGGAGCTCCTCCACTTCTGAGATTTTACTCTCTTTTGCAACAGTTTCTTTTTTCTGTTGTACAGTTTGTTTATGTCAGGGGACCACCAGATTGAATTCCATTTTTTGGAGGATAGCGTCTTGGTTCTGTTTGGGATAGCACGATCCATGCACTCATGTAAGTGCTTATAAAGTGCAATTGTGTAGGATTCAGTAGTCGTAACTGTATTGTCCATCTGCATGGGTGTCATGAAGTTCACCACTTCTGTCTTAGGAAGCATGAAGTTGGCTTTGGAGAAATTTTTTACCATGGTTTCCTTAATGGGGGTTGGGGCACGATGTGGATATCTAGGGTAATTAGCTTATGGTCAGATCGGACCAATGAGGCGTTGACTTCAGGTATGGAACACCGGTCACTCATGTTGGGAATGACTAGATCTAGGATATTGTTGACCTTGGTGGGGGTGTGACTAAGTTGATCCAGGGCATTGGAGTTTATGAATTCCAGAAAGCGTTGAGGGAAGGAGTTGGTACATGAGTAATTTTCCCAGTAAATGGTGGGGTAGGTGAAATCGCTCATTATTAGGGTGTTTGGTTGCACCCTAATATTTTCCAGTACATCAAGAAAAGAGGAGTGGGAATCCTGGGGCATGGTGGGTGATCTGTACCAAGCTACAATTTGGATTGCAGTTTTGCCCAGAGTTAGTTGCACTTGGATAACCTCAGCTGCATTATGCTGAGCAACTAGCCTGGAGGTGTGTATATCCTTAATGAATATGGACACACCTCCGCCTTTGGTGTTCCGGTCCAAATTACATGGCCAGAAAGTGTGGAATGAGTTATAGCCTGGTAGTGCAGGGGTGCTCTCTGGAGCCTTGAACCAGGTCTCAGTCACTGCACAGATATCAATGTTCTCCATTTTTAAGGAGTGCCTCGAGTGAGTGCATTTTGAGATTTAGACTTCTAGCATTGAGTAGCATCACCCTCAGTTTTTGCTTGCCTGTTCCTGTTACGGTGGTGAATTTGTCATTTGAACCTTTCCTAAAAAAGGCACTATAGGGGTGGCAAGAACCTTAGCCAGTATCCGGAATCCCAGGGGTGACAGGTGCAGGCCATCTCTGGCAAAGCATCGTGGTCTGTCGACCTGTCATCTCAGGCAGACAGATAGATAATGGATCCCTTTAGAATGGCACCAGAAGCTTAGCCAATTGTTGAAGTCAATCATTTTGTCCTTGTACTGCGGAATCATTCTGGGTGATGGCAGAATGCTACTCAGGGCTAGGGTCATACCTGCCTGGGCTACAAGATCGGAGAGCTCTTCCATGTCTCTTTTCATGTAGTCCAGGGAGGTACGTTTCAGGTCGTTCACACCAACATGGACGATGACAGAGTCATATTTGTACTTGTTGTGGAGTGACCTGAGTGTGTGGGTTATGTGGCGGATCTTGGCACCCAACAGGCAGCTGACAGTAACCTTCTCCTTGTTTAGCCTGGTGAATGGGACATCACTGTGCCTGACTATAGAGTCACCTATGACTAGTGTGTTGGGTACGTTGTTTTGCCTTATTGGCTGTGGTTGAGTGGCACACTGAGTCTGCAGGCTATGTGTCATTTGGGTTGTGTTGGGGGGTGGAGGTTGCTTGCATTTTTGCTTTGGAGGTCTTTGTTGCTTGGGCAGATTATTATTAAGAGCCTCTGTGAATGTTTTTGTGTTTCTATGTGTGGATTTTGGTGGTGTAGATTTAGTGAGACTATGTGATGAGTGTGGTGTGGTGCAAGTGTTTACCTTCTCCTCTTGACTGTCAAGTTCAGTCTTGATTGGAGAGAGCTTTACCTCCAGTTTTGCTAGATAAGTGCATCTCTCTCAGGTTGTAGTGTTGGGTGGTAGAAGGAGAGGGTTGTCTATGTACATGAGGCAATTTCTACATTGCCACAAGATGCCCAGATTCATCAGATAAACAGGAGAGAACACTGGGAGCTGACCCTTGGACATGCCTGAATAAAAAAACTATTTTCCTGTACCAAAACTGTTTTCCTCTAGGTAATGAGGAAGGTTGAGTGCTGTAGTAATTAGTAGGTTATTTAGTGCTTACAAGTTCTGAACAAGTGCTGATCACGAATAAGCAAATTCAAGTGCTAAAATTAAGAATTTGTATCTGGACTAAACTAGTTACAGGAAAGGGGAGAAACAAGTGCAAATGTGGGCTTTTAAATCAGAAAGTTGAGAGGGATGGAAAAACTGCCCAAATTGCCAGTAACTACAATTTCTGGACCAGAACCACTCCTTATGTGGTAGATAGGTTACCTAGTGCTTACCACTCACACTGATAAGCTAGAAGGCTTCCCTCCAACACAGAAAGCTTGGGGGGCTCAGAAGCTTACTTACAGTCCTGGATACAGCAAATCTGAATCTGGACTACACTAGTTACAAGAAAGGTATTTTTTGTTTGTTTTTTATATATACAGAAAAGTAGCTAAAACAGCAGTCAAAACAATTCAAATGCAGTGCAAGCTAGCACACTTGAGTATGTAGCAATGTTAGACCAAACAGTTTAAAAAATGCAACTAAATTAAAAATGACTAAAAAGCGCAGAAGGAGTCTATTAGATAGGTATTTTGAGTTGATAGCACCAATAACAGTACCTAATATGGAAGTTTTTGTCTAATTATTTTTTCTTTTTCCATAATTCCAAACTAAAAGTTCCAAGACATGACACACATATACACACATATATTGTATTAACAGATATGCAGCTATTTACCGCATTAAAGGAGTGGGACACCTTTTCCCTTTTTTCAGGATCCAACTTCTTAAAAAACAAAAAAATAATGTTCATTACAATCTTTCACAAAAAAATACTTAACAATTACAAGTCAGTGCACTCAACAAAACAAATGTGTCTAAAACTGTCTAATCAATAAAAGATGGTCTGTTGCCATGGATATGGCCTTTGCCACTATCTCCATTATGAGCTTGGTGGATAAGGGCATCCTGAGGCAATGTAGAAATTGCCTTATGTTTTGCAGTAAATTTTCAAATTGATATTATATCTGAAAGATGTATTTACACAATGTCAGTGGAGGGAAAGCCCTCACATAAAAGCACTTCTAATGTCAATACAGTTGTCAGTAGCACACACAATGCACCCATCACACACAATTCAAAGCAAACACAAATTCACATATTCTGAGACAGTTAAACTTAACCTACTTAAACCACAAAGACCTCCTAAATTAAATACACACAGCAAACTCTTTCACCAACTATGAACACACACTTTTAAAACACCCACATCAACACCTGCAGCCACATCTCATGGAGCATCTACCTCTAAGCCCATAAGGCAAGCCACCACAGAATCCAATATTCTAGCCATTGGAGACTCCTTTGTGAGATACACTGATGTCCCTCTCACCAGACTAAGGAGAAAGTCATGGTCAGTTCCTTACCAGGGGCAAGGGTGTATACCACATTAGACAAGCACTCAGGTTATTGGACCACAATACAAGTATGACTGAGTCAGAGTCCATGTCGGTGTAAATGTCCTGAGACATACATCCCTAACTATATGAAAAGAGACACTGGGGAGCTCTTGGAATATCTGTCCCAAGCTGGTACGAGCCTAGCACTAAGCAGCATTTTACCTTCTCCAAAGATGATACCACAATGTGAAAAGAAGATGGCCGACTTTAATAATTGGCTTAGTTTCTGGTGTCATTCTAAGGGGTAAGGGGTGCAGTATTTGTCAGCATTGAAGGAGCTACAACACAGACAGGGACTAAAGCTGAAGGTGTCTCAGTATACATCAGAAATAAATATACAAAAGACTTGTCAAACAGGACAACATGTGTGAGAGTGTGTGTGTGTGTGTGTCTGTGTGCATGTATGTGTGTGTGTGTCATTGTCATCATCTCCTTTTGGCTTATCCTGGTTATGGGTCATCACAGTGGATCACCTTTCTGCTCATGACTGGCAGTGGAGTTTTATGGTGTCGAGTTGCCAGCCCGGTGCCTAGCCTTCTACAGAAGGCACACACATGCACACACTCATACCTAGGGCCAATTTAGAGTGTCCAATCCACCTACAGCATATGTGGGAGGAAACTGGAGCACCCGGAAGAAACCCACGCGACCACAGGGAGGACATGCAGAGTCTACACAGAAGACACCCCAGCTGAGAATCGAAATGGAGAACCTCTTGCTCTGAGGCAGCAATGCTAACCGCTGCACCATAACGGCCACCGATACATATATATATATTAACACATATATATATATATATATATATACATATATATATATATTAACACATATATATATATATACATATATATATGTTAACACATATATATATATATATATATATATATATATATATATATATATATATATATACATATATATATATATATATATATATATATATATATATATATACATATATATATATATATATATGTATATATATATATATATATATATATATATATATATATGCACATATATATATATATATATATATATATGTATATATATATATATATATATATATATATATATGTATATATATATATATATATATATATACGTGTGTGTATCTGTATACACACACACACATTTTACATATATATGGGTCTATATCATGTTTTCGAATTTGAACGATAGCGAACGACTAAATTGTCGAAAAGGCCGTTTATCAAAGTGGGTTTTGTGAGATCGTGGTACAGTGAGGAATGGAATATTTGCCCTTTCCCCACTGTAGTGCGATCTCGGAGTTGGTATATATAATGGGGTGTGGGGGGTGCATCCCCCCAAAATACAAACTTTGATGAACGGCCTTTTCGAACATATAGCCATTCGCTATTGTGCAAATTTGATAATGTGATATAGACCTTATATATATGAACCGTTTTAACAAACAGCAAGCGAGGTTGCTGTTGTAAATCGTGGCACGATGGGGATAAGGGAATATTCCCTTTTCCCCCACTGTAGTGCAAGTTCTGAGTAAGAATACATAGGTAACATGGGTGTGGGGGTGCAGGGGGGCTTGCCCCTTGTATAAATGTGTTTAGTGTTGTTCTTTTTTTTAATTTGATTTTCATTAAATCGTTTTTTTGCGAAAGTGCATTTTCGGATGAATAAAAAAAAAAAGAGAGACTGAAAAAAATACAAAAGTAATATTACTGGTCATTAACTATCCCTGATTTTGCCTCGTATTACTACCCTTCTCCTTATAAAATGTTTTAAATTTCTGGTAAATCACTGAAGATTACAGTCAGTCAGTGATGTCAGACATTAGAGTTTCATACTATCCACGTTGTTGAAAATCCATTTATTCTCCTACTAATGTGAATCAGGGTAATATTTACAAATTATACCTGATTTTGGACTTGTAAAGACTCTGGTGGTCATTAGTCTAGTATAAACCTATGAACCTACTACTTATGCACAAAACATGGCACAGCATACTGAATACATCATTCATACTTTTTTTCCCTACAACATATACTCCAGATTCAACATTTGACATAAATAATGAAAGAGAATTTAAATAATTTCAAACATAAAAAAGTAAACTAACCTGTAGTATCCTTCAGTAGGTTTCTAAGCATGTATCAGAATGTCTTACTGGAGCCATGTTTTTGTGGGAAGTGAACCGTTGTTTCAACTGAGCCAGCTGGAAAACCTATCCAGTATCTGAACAGCAATAAAACATGGTCATAATCACTGCCACATACAGTACCGGGAGGTTGAAAGTCCAAACTCCAGTTTAATGACTCCCCTAAACAAAATGAGATCTTAACTTATTGTCACTATCCACAAAAGGAAAACCCAATAAATATTGTATAAGAAATACCTAACTAAGACACACTAAAACCTTCAACAATTACATCTCAGTTGAGCTAAAATCCTGCAGAGCAGCACAAAAACAACATGGTAAACCACCTAGAAAACCAGATTCACAAGCAAAAAGATGAAAAAATTAGTCAGTTAGCAATGTAAATAACACCCCTCCATTAACACAAGCACACACATTAAAATACTGCACACTCAGAGTGCAGGAAAACCAGCAACCTCTAAAAAATAAACCTATAATACAAAGCTTTACACAATATAAACCATACAACATGGAAACAAGAAGCACATCAAATACAGATGTCTACTTAAATTACTCCAGTAATGAAACCCAATGCAAGAGATGCCATCAGTAACACACAGTTTACATCACAATCTCCCAAACATAAAAATGCTCACTTGCCAGTAATGTCCAAGTGTGTAGTCTAAACAAGTCCCATTAATTCTTCAAGCAGCAATCTCCTACAAACCTGACTGCTTCTCCAGACTCGACAGAACAGCTTAAACAGTAGAATATAGCCATTATCTGTAAAACTGACTCCAAAAATTAAGTCACCTATAGCAAATCATGACAGTCAATTATAATCCCACTGTCACCAACCACTAAAAGCTAAGTTCGTAATGAATTAGTAATTGTATAAAATAAAGGCTGCACTAACCTTTTGTCCAACCTTTCATTATGACTGTGAGCTCCAAAACTAAGAGGAATTGTGTAGAAAGTATCAAACATATCATTCCATAAAATAGCATACCCACACGCAAACAATTAAGCCAAGCCTTGTCTCTCCACAGGGTGCCTATAGACAATATCTGACTGTACTCCTTTCTGATGAATGTATGAGTTAATTACACTGGTTAACATATTCAGATAAGTACATTCATTCAAATGAATAAGGCCTTTTAAACAGCTCAGCATTTAATCTTCTCATTCAGTGAAATGAAAGTCAGTACCATGCCAGAAACCAATGCATTTGGCACCTCATCACGCTGGGTATGACCATTTTCACCTCTGACACCCATTGTTTAATCCAGTATGTCCAAGACTTAAAAACACTTAACACAGAGCCAAGGATGACTGCAGCAATTTTAGAATAACTAACATGCAAACCAATAGACTCAGGCTTCTCTAACTACAAACTGAGAATTATGTAACTATTTTTATATAGTCAGTCATTGTTTTAGTTAATGTAACACACTAAGAAATTGTGAATTTTCAGTGGAGATTGATATCTGCAGAAAATGGTAATAAAGCTACATATACAGTTTTAAGTGCCCTATTTATAGGCTTGTAACAGACTTGGAACAACTGTGAAAAAATAATTTCAGGGACAATCTGTCTATAAAAATATCATGCACATACCTGTTGTCAAAGTTTCCTTGACACAATGTATAAGTTCTCAGTGTTCAGTGCAGACAAGACAGCACATGCTCCTTCTCCACTCCCACATACTGCAAGTCCATGTAGGTACCCAAGAGTCACCAGGAAAGCAGGTCTATGCATGTTATGCCCAGTAACCCTGCTTCCATACAAGGATGCGATTTAGCCATATGTCGTAGGTTCATAGGAACTGCACATCAACTGAACTGGAAGGACATTTCAGCTTTGCCAGTACCCACCCTTAAGTCTTTCCTCTCCTTTCAAGAAGGGACAGGCCATTCATACGAAGAATGAATTCATAAATACCCAACCTCTTATCCTTTTTAAAGGCAGACAGTGTGTCACACTATTTAACATGGAGAGTTAGTTTGTTCTAGAGAGGTAGGTAAGCACTGTGTTATAAATCTATGCCTCCACCACGAGCATTTATTTGTTGGGGTGGATGTACATCTATGGTCCTAGTATTAGGGATAGTTGTTTTATGGATGTATAAGAGTTTTTGGACTACTAGATCCATTGTAACCAGTAACGCTGCCATATTCCACTTTAGTAACACATGATAATCATGCCCTTAAGTCTAAACTGCATCTTAAACTTAAAAAAAGCTGTTCCATAACACTAGCACTGTAGAAAGTTGGGAGTCTTGTCACACGTGTGTGTAGGCACATACTAAATCTATCCCCTAACCTAACTCTAAACACACACAATCATACACACACTTAATCTGTCTTCTTACCTAATCTATCCCTAACCCTAAACATGCACCGTAATATACACTTAGTCCACCCCCTTACCTAACCTTTACACCTAACCCACACACATTAGCAAAAAGACAACATACACACACAAATACTACACATCCCTCTTAGCTGTTTCAATGAAGCATACAGCCGACAAAATGTCAGTTTGATAAATTGGAGATTTAACATAAAAAGACTGACTTCTGTTTGTTGACCAAAGGAATCATCTACAAATCAAAACCACTGTCAAGTATGAAGTGTATGAGGACATAATAACTTGGGTCCAAGTGGCTATGTGGTCATACACAACAGGAAGATTAGATGGAGTCCTATCACCAGTAGAGTAACACAAGATTCTGTAATGGGGCCAGTCCTTTTTCATAACTTTTTCTTAGATGTCAGATGTCTTAACAGTCTGTATCACATAAACATATCCATACTGCTATTAATTATCCCACTTGCCCTCTGGCCACCTGCGTGCTTTGTTTATTTGAAAAGTCAAATTTTTACCTGTTGAATTACTTGATATATTTCTTCTCATACCAAGGGACTACAATGTATAACTGCTATTGTCATTCTACTCATTTCTCATATCACTGTTTACTTGGAGTGTTTCAACAATTTCTTGTTTTATTACTTATTTTATTACTATGCTCACCACATATGCTGTAATCAGTTTACAACATTTTATTTGTGTATTATATTTGCTGTATTGTTTTTGTGTAACTAAATACCAAAGCTTTTTCCCGGTGCCTCTGCTGAAAATGGACCTGGTCCAGTCAGAATTTCCTGGTTAACAAATGTAAAATAAATAAAGATGTCAAAACTGTTGGCAACACGGTCAAAATATGCAGCTGATTGCAAAATTGAGAGCATTGTTCTTAGTCCCTGACACTATTTTCCTTCAAACACCACTTCAAAAATCATAATAGTGGTAAAGTAGAAATAACTTTGCCTTCAATGTCACAAAAATATGAAGCAGTCTGGCATTTGGCAATTTCCTACTTGGGTATTGTCAGTCTCATACACCTGTCGAACGACTGCATATAATGAACCAAATGCAGTCAATTAAACAACTTAGACCTAAAGCAGGATACCCATTGTGTGTGTGTGTGCATGTGTAGATATCTATATCTATATATATATATATATATATATATATATATATAGGTTCTTAGATAGGTACTAGGCTATTGGCCCTAGGGCCTTTATAAGCCTAGACAAAAAGGTACCCTGGCTTTCTCCTCGCAAGAAAATTATTTTCCTATGCCACTGTCGAGCCGAGTCACAGAAGTGATTCCCGGGGTGAATTTCCTATTTCCCATCCAGTCATCAAGATTTTTCTTGAAGAGTGCTAATGGGGAGCTTTGTTTGATATAGATAGGTAGTTTATTCCAGAGTATGGGAAGTCTCTGGGACAGGAATCCATCCCTCCAGCATGTTCTGTTTATTGTGGTGGCAATGTTTAGGTCCCTAGATTGTGTAGCTTGGAGGGATTGGGATTTCTTTAAGTGGAGCATGTATATATATATATATATATATATATATATATATATATATTTTAGCGAATTTACATTTCACCAAAATGTAATCTCGTGAGCAGACTTACGCGAAAGTGCGTTTTATCGAAAACACACTTTCGCTCCCCCTGCACTCCCCACTTTAATATTCTTACTCCGAGATTGCACTACAGTGGGGAAAAGGGAATATTCCCTCATTCCCCATTGTACCACGATCTCAGCAAATATTTCCTTACTTGTACATCAACACTAAACGTTGTTATACAAGTAAGGATATATGCAAACAGCATGTCTACACCTCTTTTGTTTCTTTTCTTTTTTTAAACGTATATTTACACAAAAGTGCATTTTCGATAAAACGCACTTTCACGTAAATAATCTCGTGGACTTGTGTTTCGGTAAAACGTAAGTTCGTGAATATACTGTAGATCTACATATATATATATATATATACAGAGAGAGAGAGAGAGAGACAGATGTGTGTGTGTGTATATACATTTACATTTACATTATCGAACGTTCAAATGTTCGACACTGATAAGGCCGAAACTATATCATCGAACATTCAAATGTTCGACAATGTAAACTAACCAAAAAAAGAAGAATAAAAAAAAAAAATAGCCCTCCTGAACCCCCCATGTGGGGGACTGCGCCCCCACACCCCCCTACTTAAATATACCAACTCTGGGATCGCACTACATTGCAGTAATGGCAAATATTCCCGTTCCACGCTGTATGGAGGTTTGCATTCAGTCATTTCCCATTACCGCAATGTAGTGCGATCTCGGAGTTGGTATATTTAGGTAACGGGAGGTGAGCGGGGTACATGAGGCTTACTATAGACACTAAAGACACTAAATTGTCTAGTGTCTATCCCCTATTATCCTGCCCTTATACTGTCGAACATTCAAATTTTCGATATGGTCTTGCCCATAACATTGTCGAACATTTGAACGTTCGACAATCTGAGGGTAACCTATATATATATATATATATTTATATACATTTACAAATATATATATATATATATATATATATATATATATATTTATATACATTTACAAATATATATATATATATATATATATATATATATATATATTTATATGCATACATATACAATATATATATATATATATATATATATATATATATATATATATATTTATATACATACACAAATACATATATATATATATATATAGAGAGAGAGACAGGGAGTGTTAGAGCTGCATTGTCTAAGGCCAAGAATACAGCTTCCATGGGACCCAACAGTATCTCTGGCCGTGTTCTACACATGAATTACAAAGTGAACTGGCACCACGTCTGTGTGCTCTGTTCACTCACAGCCTCACCTCAGGCTTTGTCCCTACAGAATGATGCACTGCTACAGTCATCCCTCTCCATAAAGGAGGACCAACTACTGTAATTTATTGTCACATTAGCCTGATGAGTCTGATATGTAAGGCTGTGGAGCGCATCATTATGGAACTAATTAACAAGGATATAGGGAAGCTCCAGACTCTAGATCCCATGCAATTTGGTTTTGTGAAAGGTAGATCATGCCTGCTCAACCTGGTTGACTTCTTTGAGTCAGTCACCAGACCGGTGGATGAAGGTAAGGCAGTTCAAACAGCCTACCTCGATTTGGCCAAGGCCTTTGATAGCATTCCTCACTCAGGAATTATCGATAAACTCAGCAAACTAGAAATCAACCCCTATATTGTTAGGTGGTTTGCAAATTGGCTCACAGATAGAACCTACAGTGTGAAAGTAGCGGACTCCAAGTCAGACTGCTAAACAGTCCTGGGTAATCTCCTGTTTGCCATCTACTTCTCAAAAGTCCAGTCCAACATGGAGGAACTCTAGCTGACCAAATTCACAGACGACAGCAAGCTGGGAGCCATTATTAACTCCCCAAGTGATGCAGACATCCCACAGAAAGGCCTCAATGAGACCAATGACTGGTGTCAAAATCATGGCCTTAAGCTTAATGTCAAAAAAATGCGTCATCATCCCCATTGAGAAAAACTCAGTTCCCACTAATTACCACATCGATGGGAGCCCACTGAACACTGAAGGTGTTATGAGAGATCTGGGGACATAGGTTGACAGCAACCTCTCCTTCGACCACCACATTGCCACTGTGGTCAGAAAGCCCTTCTATGTGGCACATCTCATTACCAAGGGTTTTGCACCCAGGAAGAAAGAGGTCATGGATCTTTCTTTACTCTTCCCTCATTAGACAATATATATATATAGTACATTCTGTCCCTGGTTTTGGTGCACATGCATGATGTTCATCGTGCATACAGCTGCAGTCATAACAGATGGGTTCTCCTGCCATCAGGCGGGTCCTCGGTCGGCCGAATAACAAAGTCTAGGTCCGGTGTCAGTTGTCGTCGCTTCTTCCCTGACGTCAGTGCGACAGGGGTATAAAGGAACCAGCCGACGCCATTTTCTCCAGTCTTTCTTGCCGTGCGGTGCCCGAAGCAGAAGCAGTTCACAAGTGCCGGTCGGCCAGATCCTGAAATTACGAAAATTTTGAAACCGAAGTCTTCTTGAAAGCTAAGTACCCCGTTGGGGAAACTTTTCTTGCCTCAGACCGATGTCAGACAAAGTTAATAATTGTATTTCTTGTGGGAAGCAAATACCGCATAAGGATTTCCATTCCCTCTGTATTCCTTGTTTAGGCCCAGACAACGACGTCTCGGTCTGTTGCTTTTGTGCTACATTCAACAAACGCACCAGTAAGTGTCGGGCGGAGTTCACCCAGCATTATTTTGGCAAAACATTTAGCTATATTATGTCGTCGGATACTCCGACTCCAGTTTTGTCTAAAAAGCGCAAAGATAAGGACCGACACACGAGGTCCGCGGCCTCTACCGACACCAAGCCAAAACCGACTACACGTGGTCCGGTTCTCAGCGAGGCGCCTACACAGCCCCTGACTACCGACGACACTTCATTGGCGGTGTCTCCTGTGCCCGAGGTCGCAGGCTCCTCGGCCCACACCCCGACTACAGATACCAAAGCCACTCTTGGCGTTGAATCTCAAAATGTGGACAGGTCTGCCTCCTCTCAAGGTGTCTTCAGACCTTCCTCTTCTTTTTCCATCAAGGCTTTCACTAAGTCTAAAGCAGCCATGCATTCTAAGAGACAAGCTACACAGGGCCCATCTCCAGGCCCCATGCCTAAAAAACAGATGCTTAAAATGGCTGAGGATTTAATTACTCTTATCAGGGTTCTCAACCCCACGGACAAAGGCCCACAGTGGAGGAAGAATCCCCCTCCTCTGATCAGGGCTCCATTATTTCAGAGCACTCTGATGATCAGGAACATTCTTACTCTCCTTTTGAAGACTCTGATGCAGAGGAGTCCATTCCTTCTGTATCCCCCCCAGAGGATTACTCATTTGGGGAAACTTTGCATACTTTAAGGGAACACTTCCACTGGGAAGGCCAAGATTATTCAGATTCCAAGAAAAGGCTTAGGGAATTTCTCTTGCTACCTCAGCACAGGCCTCTGGCTATACCTCCTGTCTTGGACATCCTAGATGATGTTTACTCGGAGGCCTGCCTTAACCCGGATTCCTTACCTCCAGCCCCAGTCAAGCCTCACCATGTGCTACAGGGTTCCTGACTCACACCAATTTCTATACAAAAGCCATGTTGCTGACCCAGAAACCATCTCACAGGGACCCAAGGGAATTAAGGCCTCCACTGCTAAAAATCCATTACCTTCCGAGAGAGAGATTCCTGATCCTTAGAAAGGTGGGGAAAAAAGGTATATACCTCGGCTACCTTAACCATGAGGGCCTTAAACTGTCAGTTCCATATGCTAAAATACCAACAGTTTTTGTTATCACAATTGAAAAGTAAAATGTCACAATCTGAACAACCAGACTTGAAGGAGTTGCAGGATTTGATGCATAGTGCAGAACAAGTGGGTAAGCATACCTTACAATGTGGTTTTGATGCTCTAGAGGCCTCATGTAGAGCTGCTGTTACAGGATCAGTCATACGTAGACATGCCTGGCTGAAGGAACAATCCTTGCCAGATCATGTCAAAGCAAAATTACTAGATGCCCCTCTACAAAAGGATGTATTATTTGGTGCTAATGCTGAGGAGGTATTAAGAAAAATGGAGGAAAAGGCTAAATCAATGCAAACTGTGAAAGATTTTCTACAGGTACAACCCCCACATTTCAGTAGAAATTGGCCTTCCAAAAATTGGTCCTTTCCAGCCACGGACAGACCCCAAAGAGGTAGATACAGGCGCCCGAGGGGCAGAGGACAATCCCAAGGATCATTTAGAGGCAGACAATGGCAAGCTGCTACACAAAGAGGTGGTGAGGATAACTCGCAACCATTCAGAAAGCAAGCCCAATGACTTTCCCCTTTGCATGCCAAGCAAGACTCAAATGGCAGCACCCTTAGATGGAAAACTGGCCTTATTTTCAAAAAATTGGCATATTGTCACAAAAGACAAATGGATCCTGGACATTATAAACAGAGGCTACAGATTCCATTTTCACACCCTTCCGAAAATGAGAGGCATGCCAAACCTGCCACACAATCATAGGGCAGTGGCACAAAGGCAAATTACAGATCTCATAGACATGAAAGCTATTTAAGAGGTACCTACGCACGAACAAGGTCAAGGTTTTTATTCCAGACTATTCCTGGTACCAAGGAAGGGAAAAGATTGGAGACCTATTTTGGACCTATCCATCCTAAACACATTTCTACTGCACAAAATTCAAGATGCTCACTCTACAGCAGCTTCTTCCCATGCTGGGCAAGAAGTCTTGGCTGGTAACATTGGACCTCAAGGAGGCCTACCTACATGTTCCAATCAGACAAAATTGCAGAAGATACCTCAGATTTCTTGCAGGTTCAATCCATTATCAATTCTCTGCATTGCCCTTTGGCTTATCTACTGCGCCCAAAGTATTCACAAAATGCCTGGCATCAGTAATTGCCTACTGCAGACTTCAAGGGATACAAATATACCCCTATTTGGATGACTGCCTGATCCAAGCGGACAGCAAGCACATTCTTCTGAAACATCTGGCTTATGTAATAATGTTATTAAACTCTCTGGGATACACAGTCAACAAAAAGAAATCAAGACTAATACCCTCTCGGAAAATAATTTTCCTGGGTGCCAACTTGGACACAAACACCCAGATGGCCTACCTCACGCCAGAGAAGCAGGGGCAACTAACTCAATACTTCAGAGGACTAGCAAATTGCACCAGGCTGACTGCAAGGAAAATCCTGCAGGCTCTGGGATTCATGGCATCTTGCATCTTGCTAATCCCATGTGCAAAGCTGCATATGAGAAAACTTCAATGGTACCTGAAAAACCTATGGTCTCAACACAGCCACAGTTTGGAAACAATAATACTACTAATTCCATGTCTTCAAAGGAATTCCTGTGGTGGGCTCAAGCATGCCAAACAAACACAGGTCTTCCATTCAGCAAGCCTCAAGCAAATCAAGTCATCACAACAGACGCCTCGGACTACTCCTGGGGGGCGCACATGACAGATCGGTGCATTCAGGGCAAATGGTCCCAAAAAAAAAGCACCTTCACATCAATCAAAAGGAAATGCTAGCAGTAATAAATGCTATTATAGCTTTCAAAGACCTGAAACCAGGTCAACTGCTGATAAGTACGTACAACACCACAGTTATGTGGTACATAAACAAACAGGGAGGAACACATTCATACCCCCTATGCAGACTGGCCATGTCACTTTGGAACATGGCCATGGACTTACAAATCGAACTACAAGCACAGTACTTGCCAGGCAAGGAAAACACGCTGGCAGACAACCTAAGCAGAAATATGACAGATCCACACGAATGGAAGTTGCAAGTTTTTACAGAGATAATCCAAGCATGGGAAGGCCAGACATAGATCTCTTTGCCTCCCACAAAAATCACCAATTGACAAAATTCTGCTCAAGGATTTTCCATCCAAAGGCCTGGAGAATGCACGCTCTCTCTTTCAGTTGGACATCAATGACAGTTTATGCCTTCCTCTGCTGCCCAAAGTTCTATTGAAAACCAGAGCAGACAGGCCAAAGATGATTCTCATTGCTCTAGACTGGCCAAGACAACACTGGTACCCACTCCTGAGGAGCCTGACGCATTCCCCACCATGGACCCTGCCTCTAATGCCTCTTCTCCTGACTCAGCACAGCTTCAAAACTCTTCACAGCCAGCTAAAAACACTCAATCTAGCTGCATGGAAGATTCCTTAGCATCACAGCAGACCCTACTCTCCAAGAAGGTGCAGGATGTCATTTTGGAGGCCAGAAGGCTGTCAGCTAGAAAAGCTTACTCCACAAAATGGGAACGGTTTTGTGTCTGGAATGAGAAAAAGGGCCAGAATCCTGGAAAACTGAATTTACCTCAAATACTACAGTATCTAGCTGAGCTGCTAAGCAGTGGACTTTCATTCTCCTCCATCAAAATCCATGCCTCAGCCATTTCTGCAGAATACAACACTGATCCACCCTTATTCTCTCACCCTGTCTTAAGACAGTTCCTCAAAGGGGCTAAGAATCTAAAACCCCCAAGGAAACAACCAATACCTGCTTGGGATCTCAATTTCATTCTGGAAAAACTGGCCTTGCCTCCCTTTGAGCCAGCTGCCTCATCAGATTTGCAATATTTGTCCTGGAAAACAGCTTTCCTTCTGGCTATTACCTCAGCTCGTAGAGTTTCAGAACTACAAGCTCTCATGGCTGTGCAGCCTTTTATCATCTTCCATCAGGACAGAGTCTCCTTACGAACCAATCCGTCCTTTATGCCAAAAGTGGTATCCAGGGTAGCTTTGAATCAGGCCATACACTTACCTACCTTTTATCCTAATCCTCAAAACAAAGGGGAGAGATTACTACATTCCTTGGACATCCACAGACAACTGCGTTATTATTTGGACAGAACAAAGCCTTTCAGAAAATCAGAACAGCTCTTTGTTTCCTATGCTATAGGAGCTCAAGGAAAGCCAATTTCCAAACAGACAATCTCAAAATGGATGGCCCACTGCATACGTTTTTGCTATTCTTTTCATGGCAAAACTGTACCTACAGGCATCAGATCTCACTCCACAAGGGCCACAGCTACCTCTGCAGCTTTCCTCAGAGGAGTTCCTACCAAAGATATTTTGGAAGCAGCCACTTGGAGTTCTGTGCATACCTTCTCCAAGCACTACCACCTACCATTATACTCCAAAACTAGAGCAGGCTGTGCCACTGCAGTCTTGCAGGGCATCCTGGCTCCTCCTAGTTCCACCTAGTGCCTACCACCCCTTTCTTAGCTTTGGGATTCTACCCATCTGTTATGACTGCAGCTGTATGCACGATGAACATAGTACAGTTTTGTACCTACCATAAATGTAGATGCTCGAGTGCTAATACAGCTGTAGTCCCGGTTTCCCTCCCTCCTTCCCCTCTTGGGACAGGCCTATTGGCTAACACCTCCTCATACAACCTGATTGGGGTATTCATTTATGGTGTATTTGCTTGCAACTATTGTATTTTTAGTATATTGCTTTGCTTTATTACCCAAATGTATGTATTGCCTTCCTTCTGGGGGCACCTGACATCTGGGGCAAGAAAAACTGAAGAAAATGGCGTCGGCTGGTTCCTTTATACCCCTGTCGCACTGACGTCAGGGAAGAAGCGGCGACAACCGACGTCGGACCTAGAGTTTGGAATTCGGCCGACCGAGGACCCGCCTGATGGCAAGAGAACCCATCTGTTATGACTGCAGCTGTATTAGCACTCAAACATCTACATTTATGGTAGGTACAAAACTGTACTTTTGTGTGTGTGTGTGTGTGTGTGTGTGTCTGTTTATAATGTGCTTAACATTTGCCCCATCCTTATAAGATGTAACTCTCTATACTGTAGGTTCATAACTACTTACTAGGCATGCATGCCAGGAGAAGACTGAGGAGCCTAGACCAAATTTCCAGTTGTCCTAAAAGCATTGACACTTGCTCAAGATCACAAAACAGGGATATGAAAGCAGAATCAAACCCTGTATCACAGAAAGTAGCTTATTAACAGGCATAGCCTTAATATTGTGAGTTAACTGTCAAACAGCTAACTGACAGTAGCTGTATATAAAAACCCCTCAGGTACATTGCTAACAAATACCCTCTGTCCGCTAGGGGAAACATAACCACCACCCTGACAGGCTGTTGAAATAGGATCACTTCACTGTTTGCAATGCTGTGTGGCTTTCTTCACCACAATTACAGAATCTTGTCCTTTATGTTGTCACATAAATTAAAAACCTCCCGAACTAATAAGTCAGGGTTTATGTGAACTGGCTGTACCAGTCTTTATTCAGACCCATCAATTGTCCTTAATTTTCAGGGATGTCGCTGACCTATTTTGCTTCAAATTTTAGCCATCATCCCCTTAATCCCTCTTAAACTAGTAACATTTAGAGATAAAGTGGTTAATTATTCTAAATGTGGTTAATTATTCTAAATAAAAGCAATAATTTGAGCTATAAACCTCAGAAATTGCTAATTGGTTCATGTTCTTTTATTTTTGTCATTTCTGAAGTTAATAGTACTAATATTTTAAGAGTGTCTGATTGTCTTTGATTATTTCTGCATTTCTCCTTGATTCCACTGAGAGCTATGGCATCATTACAAAAGGCTAAATAAGCTGACAATGGAAGAAAATAATACTGTTTGCACAAAGGGAGTGAATGTACATCTCTACCATTCTACTGATCTACTCTACTCTAACCACCCTAAGTAAAGTCACGGCATTATCAACTTTAGACCTATAGCAATCTTATCGCCCTTCTCCAAAGTACTTGAAAAATGTATTCAAAAACAACTGCTAAACTATCTCCTTCAGGAAGAACTCCTATTCTACTAACAACATGGCTTCTGTCCTTCCCATAGTACTAATACTACACTTCTAACCTGTATAGCAACTGTCAATAAAGCTAGAGATAATGTCAAACTAGTCTCCTTCTTATTTCTAGACTTATCTAAAACCTCCAAACACAGTTTTTCACAGTAAATGTTTACTTCAGATGTCCTCAGTAGGTGTCTCTCAGCCCACCTTTCTATGGTTCAAAAGCTACCTTGCCAATAGGTATCAGTCAGTAAAGCTGGAGTCCACCATCTCTCCATACCTCCCAATCACCAAAGGTGTACCACAAGGCTCTCTCTTTAGTCCTGTCTTCTAACATTCTCACCAACACCCTCAGCACATTCGTACAGCAGACCTCCCTAACACAGCACTCAGATGTCTCCATTTATTTACACATCTGACAACATGGCACACCTCCATAAAATTAGTCAGGAAGATTTAACAGCAATTAAAACATGGCTTTGTAACTCAAAACTCATGCTCAGTCCTAAAAATATATACAAACTACTACTCCCCCCCCCCCCCAAATCACTCTTCCATGAAAAAAACAAAAATAAAGTCCTCTCTTTTGAAAATACAACCACCGAAGTCAATTCTTATAGTAAATTATTAGGGATGATTGTGGATGTTAATCTTAAATTCGACCTACATATACAAAGTTGTGTAAGAAAAACCCATTATAAACTAGAGGTGCTTATAGAGCCAAAAACTTTCTCACCAATGGAACTAAAGCTACACTTGCCACTAGTTATCCCCTCCCCACACTTCTTTATGGCAGTCCCATCATTGCTAATCTTTAGGCTTCACAAAAAAAGCAAAACTTGAGCAAAGCTATAACAAAGTAGTTAAATTTGCACCAAATACACCTTCTAGACGTCACCACTGTAGAACACTAAAAAGCAGACCGTGGTTAGAACTACCCCATGAAGTAACATATACACAGCTTCTCACCACCTTTAAAATTATCCTCAATCCATATGTTTGTCCTGCACTAAATAACATTCTACACAACTATATTTTTAGTCGACTATTACATTCCAGTGACCAACAACTCCTGTCTGTCCAAAACCAATAAAATTTGCTGGGCATTGTCTGTACTCATGCCATGTTGCTAAGGTCTGGAACTGCTTACCTGCATCCATCAGGTCAATACCCTCCTTCCCATCCTTCAAAACCATTCTGAAAGACTTCCTAGACAAAAGCTAGACCCTGTTCTTGCTCAACATCAGGATATGCCTAAATGTGGATACCTTTCATATCTTTAATCTTCCTTCTTCGCTCACTTCCTTACTTCTATCAATTTCTCTCCCTTGGCTTTGCTCTTCCCTCATGGCAATTCCTATTTATGTTACACTAACTTACCTTTAATTTCTCTATAAACTGACTAAAATTTCTTAAATTTAAAAAAAAACCTCAAACTTAAAAACTATTAAAACATCACATTGCAAATGAACACAGAAATTAGGACTGTCCTTAGACAGCCATACAATATAACCCATACGATATAACAGAAGTAAACAGGATATATTACTATTACTTCTTTTTCTTTCGGCTTTTCCTGGTTAGGGGTCACCACAGCGGATCACGTGTCCACTCATGATTGGCAGTGAAGTTTTATGTTGTTGAGTTGCTAGCCCGGCGCCCAACCTGAGACACACACACACACACACACACACACACACACCTAGGGCCAATTTAGAATGTCCAATCCACCTACAGCATGTCTAATGCTCCCAAATGTACAAACTCCAGAAACATCAAAGGCTACATTGAAATATGCATCTGTACAAACAAAAATACAAGTCTAATAAACTATATCACTTATAATGATCTGTAATAAATGAAAGCTTTGCTTAAGTATTCATCAAACTACCCATCAGCAGTATGAAAAATGTGCCAGAAACTAGGTGAATTTTGTAGTAATCCACTGTATCCTTCTAATGAGAAACAGGATATATTACTGCACAGCTAAATTAATAACTGATAAAGTTCTACCACAAGAACACAGGGTAGTGAGGTCAAGGAAGGGGAGAAATCGAATACCATCATGGAAATAATGAATAGAGAAAACTATAAAACAATTAAGACAAGAAGTGTCACTGTTGGAAGACTATAGAAGAGGGAATAAATCAACAAAAATACTAAGAAAGATAGATGGGATAAAAGAAATGCACAGTATTAGAACAGACCAGGATCTATCCTGCACTATCGCAAATAAACTAGAAAATTCAGCACAGATGGAAAACCTTAGAAGAAACAAAGGTAAATAGAAAAGAAAAGTACAAAGTAAGCAATTTATTGATGACCCAAAAAGGTTTTATAGGGAACTGGGAAACAGGGTAAAAGGAATTGAAAGACAGCCACAAAAAGAAGAAATGGATACATTTTGGAGATGTGTCTATGAAGATCCCGTGGAACACAACAAAGATGTTAAATGGATAGAAGAAGTAAAAGAACGAATAAGAAGTTTAAAGATACAGGTTATGAAACTGGATGAAGTAACAGCCAGAGAGATTAAAACAAAGTTAAGAAAAGTCTCTAATTGGAAAACACCAGGCCCAGATGCAGTACCTATCGTCTGGTTAAAAGTATTAACATCCTTGCATGAAGATTTAGCCATGAGTAAAACTATTTATATGCACACCCAGAATAGACACCAACCTGGATAACAACAGGAAAAACAATACTCCTACTTAAGACTGAACTTGCAAGCTACCCTAAAAATTATAAACCAGTAACTTGCCTTCCGAAGATGTATAAACTACACACAGGAATTGATGCTGACAGAGTTTATAGTCATTTAGAAGAAAACTAAATTATGGCAGTAGAACAAAAGGGCAATAAAAGAAAGTCATATGGAACAAAGGATCATTTATTGTTAAAGTCATATTGGAGAACTGTAAAAAGGGGAAGAATCTAAGTATGGCATGGACTAACTACAAAAAAGCATTTGATAGTATCCCACATTCATGGATAAAAAGAGTGCTTAAAAATGTATAGGATACACCCTACACGGATCAACTGCATTACAGTGACCATGAAACAGTGGCAGACCACTATGCAATTAAGCCATAATAAAAGACAAATTATTATCTCAGGGATAAAAATTCAAAGGGGGATAATTCCAGGGTGACACTGTCACTGCTGCTATTCTGCCTTGCCCTTAACCCATTAAGCTGTTTACTCAACAGCTTAGGCCATGGCTATAATTTGGCTCCTAGAAAACAACAAAGTGTAAAGACTTCTCATCTTCTCTTTGTCAATAATTTAAAACTGTATAGCTCATCAGATGAGGAACTGAAAGCTCAGCTGCATGTTGTGAAATCCTTCATAAATTCCAACCCCTTGGATCAACTTATTCACACCCCCAGCAGGGGAAGCAATATCCCAGACCTGGTCATTACCAACATGGGCAACCGGTGTTCCACACCAGAGGTCAATTCCTCTTTGGTCAGAGCCAACAACAAGCTAATCACCCTAGACATCCACATCCCGCCCCCACCCCCAATTAGGCATTCCACCGTAAAAAACTTCTCCAAAGCCAACTTCACACTTCTTAAGACAGAAGTGGCAAACTTCATGACACCCATGCAGACAGACAATACTGGTATGACTGCTGAATCCTATACAAATGCACTTTATAAGCACTTACACGAGTGCATGGATCATGCTTTCCCTAACAGAACCAAGATGCTATCCTCCAAAAAAATTAAGCCAATCTGGTGGTCCTCTGCCATAAACAAACTCTACAACAGAAGAAAGAAACTGTTGTAAAAAAGAGTAAAATCCCATGACTGGAGGAACTCCATGTTCAACCTCAGTAAGAAGCTGAGATCCCTCATAAAATTCTCCAAAGCTAGTTATGAAAACAAAATTGCCACTGACTCTAAAGACAACCACAAAGCATTCTATAGCTATGTCAAGAATCTCAATGGCAACACTCAGATCTGCTCTGAGTTACAGCACAATGGCACCAAATATACAGAACCAACTGATATTGCCAATATCCTGGCAGATAGGTTCAGTGCTAACTTTCCCCCCTCTCATCCCCTAGAGGGCCCATGTCTATACCAGAAGAATGCAAAGTTCCTGTAATCACGGCTGCACAGGTAAAGAACACACTCTCCAAAGCCAAGAACACAGCATCCATGGGACTTGTTCATCTGTGTTTTATGTTTGTTAGAATTAGGTGTAAGGTAGAGTGGTTTCCTGAGTGAGGGTTTTTTTCTGCTGGGCTCTCTTACCAGCTGATCAAGTCCATGGGTATGGAGCATTTTATTTAGTTTTCCAGAATCAGGGCTAATGAATTTGATGTTGAAATCGCTTGGTGTTATACAGATTATTCTTCATGTTTCACAGTTGCAGTCCCGACTTGTGGGATTTCCTGCAACGAAAGCCCTCAGCCAACTACCAGAGAAAACTCTTTCCGCCTTCCAGGCTGGCAGGACACCATGACTGACGTCCGCATGCTCGGGTATAAAAGGACCCAGCCTGCATCAATGATTTCAGTCTTTTCTTGCATTTGGAGCATGAAGCAGTGTTTAAATGTGTTGGTTGGTCCGCACCAGAGAAAAGTCTTTGTTGGAAAGATAGGTACCCCTTGAGGAACTCCTTTCTTTTCCTTCAACTCCTGTCAGATAAAGTAAGCAAATTCCACACAGAGACTTTCACTCCCTTTGTGTCACCTGTTTATGCCCATACCATGACATCCATAGTTGCTGTTTCTGTGCTTGTTTTAAAACTAGGACTATTAGATGTAGAACTGAATTTTTAGCTAAATTACTGAGTCAAGAATCTCACTTACATCTGATGGCATCCACCAGTCTTTCCAAAATTGAGCAACTTAGGCAAAAGAAAGAAAAAGAAAAGAAACAAAAGCTTAGGTCTTCAGATGACAACCATTCACCGTCTGCTTCTCCCTGTAGGCTTGTGATTGTTGAAGAAGGTGAGGCACTTTTGCAGCCCCCTTCGGTTTCTGAAATTGTGATGTAGGCCTTTGTTGAGTCCCATTCGGAGCCCAACATGCCATCAGTTCCTTCTACTTCTACACAAGCACTTACATATGGCTCATTGGTTGGGTTTGGGGCCACTCAGCAAGCCTCTGCTACTGAAGAATGTACCATGTAGGCCTCGACCTGCACCGGTGCTTTTTCACCCTTCCAGAGAGATGGGCACCAGGTCATTGGATGCGCCAAGGCCAGAGTCACCCAAACAAAGATACTGTGGTATGGCTTTCACCTAGTCCTGCTGGCTCTCTTTTACAGGGATCCCAACAGGATTTGATTATATTAGCTGAGGACATTTCTATTGTTAGATCAAGACAGGCCACAGTGGATGTCTCACCAGGGAAAAGGAAAATAGATGCTCCTTCTGAAGCTTTCCCAGACCCTTTTCAATCAGATGAAGATTCAGACATAGAGGGGTCTAGGTCTGAAGAAGACCCTTCCTGTAGATCTTCCGAAGAGTCTGATTCAGAGGGAACCTTCCCTCTGCCTCCCCCACCCCAGAGGATTTCACCTTTGGGAAAATCCTTCATGCGATGAGGCATTTTCAGTGGGAGGCGCAGGAATATCCCAAGTCCAAAAATAGACTTAGGGAGTTCCTGGATCTGCCTCAACACAAACAACTGGCTATCCCCCCATTTTAGAGGCAGTGGAAGATGTTTTCCAGGATTCCTCCTTGAATCCTGATTCCCTTCACCCTGCCCCATGTAATCCAGACAGGTTTTGTAGGGTACAGGACTCCCACAAATGCCTTTTTTAATAATCCCTCTGCTGATCCTGAGGTGGTCACCTCTGGGCACAAAGGGGCTACATCCAGTTCATCCAGAAACCTTTTACCCACAGATAAAGAGTAGAATCTTGATAGGTTCGGAAAAAAGGTACATACATCTGCCACTCTTACAATGAGGGCCCTCAGCTGTCATTTCCATATGATCAAGTATCAGTAAACCATTTTCGATCAGCTCAAACAGAAGGTCACTTCCCTAGAGGATAAAAACCTTTGCAAAGAGCTCCTACGTCTTTGTCACTCCAGTTCTCTGCTAGCTAAACATCCATTACACTGTGGTTATGATGCCATGGAAGCTTCTTGCAGGGCAGCTGCCACTGACTTTGTCATTAAAATACATGCATGGTTCAGGGAACAATCTCTTCCTGACCATAACAAATCAAACCTCCTGGATGGTCCCTTGGACAAAGAGTTTCTCTTTGGCCCTAAGGCAGAGGCAGTTCTCAAAAAGATGGAGGACAAAGCCAAGTCTATGCAAACTGTGAAGGATTTCCTCCAAGTACAGCCTTCTAGTTTCAGTAGGAACTTTCAGCTAAGCACTAGTCATTTCCCTGCAACCTAGGGGTAGACAGAGGAAACCACGGTGGAATAGAACCCACAGGCAGCGGCAAAGCCACAAAGAAGCAGGCAGTGGCCCTTTGAGGCTCCCAGACAAAGGAGTTCTAGGTCTCATGCCCCTGCCAGAGAGCAACCTTGACTCAAGGAAAATGCTCACCTGAAAAAAAATCTGTTCCAGGATCAAACAGAAATCTGCTTGAAAAACAGATGCTTTCTCCTTCCCATGGACTCCCCTCTTCATTTATGCATTCCCAGCTTACCCCTTCTGCCTCAAGTGCATCTAAAGATAAGGGAAGAGGGCCCAAAGGTAATACGGATAATGCCAGACTGGTCCAGACAACACTGTTATCCTCTCCTCCTCGAGCTCACCAATCAGAGCCCATGGCTGTTACCTCAGGCAGTAAACCTTCTCACTGAAAGCAAGGGAAGGATTGTGCACCCAAACCATCAGACACACAACCTTTCAGCTTGGATAGTTCCGCAGCATACATGTGCAACATTACCTTAAGTAAGCAGTTGCAGGACATCCTTAAGGAATCTGGGAGGCCTAGCACTAGAAAATCATACTCAGCCAAATGGAAAAGATTTTGTATTTGGTGTCAGAAGCAACACCTTGATTCCAGTTCATCACATATTACTACCATCCTAGAGTGCCTGGCTAGTCTGGTAGATAAAGGCCTTTCCTACTCCTCCATTAAAATTTATTGATGTACACAGGCAGCTCCACTTTTATTTGGACAGGACAAAAGCCTTTAGAAAATTTGACCAGCTTTTTATTAACTTTGCCCCTGGCACTGAGAGGAAGCCAGCTTCTAAACAGACTATCTCTAAATAGATCTCCCACTACATCTCTTTCTTTTACAGCCATCATGGCAAAACAAACCCTGAGATGATTAGGTCACACACCACAAGAGCCTCAACTACCTCTGCAGCCTTTCTAAAGGGAGTCCCTAAGTCCTAGTAAGGACATCTTGGAAGCAACCACCTGGTCATCTGTACATAGCTTCAAAAGCCTCAACTACCTCTGCAGCCTTTCTAAAGGGAGTCCCTAAGTCCTAGTAAGGACATCTTGGAAGCAACCACCTGGTCATCTGTACATAGCTTCAAAAAACACTACCACTTGGCAGCCTTTTCTAAGTCTAGAGCAGGATTTGCCACTGCCATCCTGCAGGGCATTCTCTGTTCTCCTTAGTCTCCTTCCCCTCTCAATTCAGCTTTGGGAATCTTCCCACAAGTCAGGACTCCAACAGTGAAACACAAAGAACATAGAAGAATTGTGTACACTTACAGTGAAATGTAGATGTTTGAATGTATTCACTGTTGCAGTCTTCTTTCCCTCCCTTCTGCCCTCTTAGCCTACTAGGTAGCCTAGTAATAATAAACTAACCCCCCACTCTTGGCTCCCCTGCTGTAAGGGTCCTCTTCTTTCATTCCCTTTTGTCCACTTAGGGCTCCTACTGGTAGAGGACAAGAAGATACTAAAATCATGACACAGGCTGGTTCCCTTTATACCTGAACATGCTGACATCAGTCAGGGTGTCCACCAGCCTGGAAGGCAGAAAGAGTTTTCTCTGGTACTCAGGCCAGCTGGGGCTTTCATGGCAGGAAATCCCACAAGTCACGACTGCAACAGTGAGTATACTCGAACATCTACATTTATGGTAAGTGTACACAGCTGTACTTTTTTGGGAATTCCATTAGGGAATATATTTTGACTAAGGTTTAATGAATTAATGGCATATAGGAATGTAGGGGAATATGTGCCGAGGTCATTGATATGTCAGGTGACCTCTTACTGAGAACCTAAAAAAGATTCAGTTATATCTTTTGTTGTCTGTTGAGTCAGCTTCCTTGTTACTTATTGGATGGATGGATTTTTTTTTTTTTTTTTGGGAGAATAAGCATAGCATTACTAGATCCTGTTCTGCGATCAAATAATAAGTTGTAGTTATCTTTAATGTATGTGGAGAGACATAATTCATCTTTGGTCCAGGTTTCTGAAAGGACAACAAGATGAGGTTGTTCTGAATTAAGAAGTGATTTAGATGTGGTCCGTTTTTTGTTTAAACTGCAGGGGTTGATGCGACATATTTTCAGATAATTATGGTTTGAATTTGTTTGAGATGTTGGGCAGCTGGGAGTGTTATGCACAATAGTTTGGCTATTACTCATTGATGGGGCCTGGGTTAAGATGAACATCCCATGTGAAGTACAGTTTCTGTGCTAGGTAATGCAGTTTGTCAAGAATGTCTGTCAGACATTTTCCATTGGCTGGAAAGTGTCTTAAGTGGATTTGTATTATGAATTGTTTTCTTGCCAAGTATGAAAGTAGTTTCTGTAGTTTTCCTTAGTTATTGGGGATACTAATAAAGTGTATATTTTAGTAATGGGGTCATGGCTATTTCTGACTAAAATAGGTAAAGGTGTTTTGTCATTGAGGTGGAATAGTATATTAAGGGAGAGAAGAGAGATAGTGATAGATAACAGAAATGTGAGAAGAGACATTTGAAAGTAAGAAAGTATGAGTGGATGTGAAAGATGATTTGAGATTATGTGCTAAGATGCAGCTATAATTGAGGGGGTAGAGCAGAGGTAGCTGTGTAAAGGGATGGTCTAGGAGGAGGAGAGATATTTGTAGTGAAGATGGGCTAAGCAAGGATAGGATAAAAGTGAGGTAGAATTAAATTGGGAGATAGGTGTAGGTTTATGGGGGAAGGAGGTAAAAGAAACTTGAGCTGAATAGGGAGTTCATTAGAATTGGAAGTATAGATGGGAAGAGTGGTGTAATGGAGTATAAATATAATGATAGAGGGGCATACTTCTCAACTGTCCAGATTTTTGTCTCATATTTTTGGCCTAGTCCTTATAAAATTCGTGGCTCTGATGTCGGTTTTCATTCATTCCTCAACAAGTCGGTTCGGATCTAACCCTTGGATCTGAATCGGCCACTTTTTACAGTTCATGGATACTAGAAAGTCTCGAGCTCCTCCCTTACCCATAATTCTATAGTCCCCTAGCATACCCCAGGTCTCATTTGCCGCCTACAGGCATGGACATGGTCGCTATTAGCGCTCAAGCTTTAGTGGTGGTGGTGTGAGTAAAGTACTGTACTTTAATCTATATCTACTCTTTATAGTTACATTCTTTAATATATTCCTCCCTTATCCTACACTCAGCCAGTGTAGTTTAACATACCATTTTGGTAATCTTTTCTCTTTTTTGCTCTTAATTGATATCCTTGTGGTAAATTCTCTGATTACTACTGCTATTGTTGGTAATTTTTCAAAAAAATTTTTTTTTCCTTTCTTTTATTACTGCTCTATTTTTTCACCAGTATGGCTGAAAAATCTTCTGGATTTAAGAAGTGCAAAGACTATGGCCATAAAGTACTCCTTTCTGATGCACACGATTCTTCTGTGTACTGTTTAGGCCCAGCTCATTTAAAAGGCTCTTGCAGCATATATAAGACCTTTAATCCACAGGCCTTAGTAGACCCCCAAAACAAACTTATTTTGAAAGTTTATTTCCAACAACCTTTTCTCAGTCTATATCTGGAGCTCAAACCTCCAAGAAATTAGAGAAAAAGGAGTCCTCTACTCTGAGTTCAGATCCTGTACCACCTCTCAAGGTATCTAAATAATCAGATCTGATTTTGTCAGATCCAAAGGCTGAACCCTCTGATCCCGCAGCTTCTGATAAATGATCTATGTCATCAGATCCGACACACTTGGAGCTGAAGAAGCTTTCTTGGACCCAATATGCATCATCTCTAGATCCTCTTTCTTCCCATCTTCCACCACCCTTCCTAGGGAGATGCCACCATTCTAGGACCCCTTCAGTGGCCTATTTTTCTTCTTCTTCTTCTTCCAGGAGTCTGATGGAAGTAGATATGGCTCAAATGATGAGGAAGTTTCTCTGGGCACAAATTCAGATGGCAGCTTTCCTGGCTTCTACCCCATTAGGTCCGGAGACATTTACCAGTACTACTGTACCTATTGTGGCTCCTTCTCTGATCTGACCTTTGGCTTAGTAGTTCTTGGATCTGAGACCTCTGGAATCATCTTTGTTGAATCCAATGATTATTGTATCTTCCATTCCGATACCTTCTCTGAGTTGACTGGCTGTGAGCGTGTTGGAACCGGATGACTCTTGGAACCATAGCATTGTTGCAGGATCTGAGGTGTTAGAGTCAGCTCTAAAGTTGTCGGAGCCATCTCTGCCCCTCATAGCCTCAGCATTGGACAGCTCATCTCCGACCTCTGCCATGAGTAGGCTGCATTTGGGTCAGAGGGAGACAGTCCAGAAGCATGCCTTCTTGGCACCATCAACCTGTTCTTCTCTGGAGCATTCTGCATTTGAGGTAGTGGAGAGAGTGTTCTTGGCTTCTGGAGGAAGGAAGATTTCACCCCCCCCCCTGGATCCTTCTTCCCAGTCTTGTATGTCTTTGTGCATTGAGCCCAACACTGTTCTCCACAAGGACACCCATCCCAAAGTCTCCAGAATACCCAGCAGGGTATAATTATATCTTCTGATACTTCTCTGGAACATCCCACCAAAGAAGTCATTAGGAAGAGAAAGTGCAAGAGGAGGCACTTAGACTGTCCTCAGGAGATGATGTTTCCTTTGGAGACATTCTGGAGATCTTCAAGCAAAGGGGTGGTTGGTCTACCGTTAACTCTTCCCAAGAGGAATTAGTATTCCTGGGAGCCTTTGGTTCAAGCCTATCTACCTCCTGAGTGACTCCACCCACTGATGAACTCATTGATTTGATCTCTAGGTGGACGTTGAAGGAACCCGACTCTGTTGAGCCGATCTCCAAAAGACCAGACAGGATCCTGGCACCACCTAAAGAAAGAGAAAGAGAATTTTGGAGCAAATGAATACCAGTAAATGCATTTTGGAGCAAAGGAATACCAGTAGCTGTGGCCACAAAAAAGCAAATCACAGAACAGAGTTCATCTGTTCACACCCCTAACAGGGAGTCTAGGGCATTGGACAGATTTGGGAAGCACGTATATGTTTCAATGACTTTTACACTTAGGTCACTGAATTATTTGGCACACTTCACCAGACTTCATTGGGATTTGATTAAAGAACTCTTCAAATCACTCTCCAGGACCATTACTTCTGAGACAGAGACCTCTATTGCTTCAGTCTTGGCTACTCTACAGTCCATTTCAAATTCGTCCATGAGGCTCATTTCACATGCACCTGAAGGTACCTCATGGGCAGTGGGTTCAGGTATTTCCATTAAGAGACAAGCACCTGTGTGATTTTGAGAAGCCCTTCAAGTCCTCCTTTGTCAGTGCTCGTTTGACAGAAGTTCTTTGTTTGGCCCCAATGTTAGAGATACACTATCCAAGTGTGAGCAGGATGTCAAGACCCTGCCTGCTGTTGGCATACATTTTTCAACATCTCAAAACGAAGGAAAAAATTCAGCAGCGCGTAGGGCGAATGCACGGCTCACCAATCATAAAATATAAAACAAAAATACACAGAGCCAGCATACAGTGTTCAAGGTTGAGTTGTAATGAATATTAAATCATTACAAAAGAAAAACAAACCGGTTTCGGCACCACATCTCAAAACACCATCTCTAGGAATCAATGAGGTGGATGAAAAATGTGGTTCAGAAAATCCCAGGGTCCTTTTCATGACACGTGGAAGTAGTTCCCCCAGGAGCAGAGGGGGGAATTCTAACAGAATCCACATGGCAGAGGAAGCCCGTAGAATCAAGGATCCAGGGACTCTTTCTCTGACAGATCCTGCCAGTGTTCCTGAAAGGAGGCCTAATTGTCCACCTTTGGAGGCAGTTGGGGGTCATCTATCTCTGCACCAGAGAGGCTGGCTAGACATTACAAAATATACATGGGTGCAGAGGAGTATTTCCAGAGTTTATATAATAGCCCCCCCCCCCTTTAGCAGTAAACAGAATTCCCGATTTTCCACCCAGTCAGAGGAAAGCTGCTAGAAAAAAAGAGTTATCCAAGAGGTCCCCTCAGATCAAAAAGAGTGTGGAACTTACTCAAGATTATTTTTAATGACAAAAAAACAGGACTGGAGACCATTTTTGGATCTCAGCAATCTTGAGTAAATCTGTTCAGTACACAAAGTTCTGAATGGTCAGAGTTCAGTCCATGTTGCCTTTTCTGCACAAGGATGACTGGATGTGCTCAGTAGAGCTTCAGGATGTGTACTATCAAATAAAAATGAACAGATGATCCAGGAGATACCTATGCTTCCAGCTGGGAGCCAGCCATTAACCATTCAGAGCTCTGCTCTGGCCTCACCACAGCCAGAAGGGTGTTCACTAAATGTATGGCAGTAGTAGCAGCTCACTTGAGACTGCATGGATTCTGGGTATTTCCATACTTGGATGACTGGCTAATAACTGCTTCAACAAGCCATCTTCTGATAGAAGCACAAGATTATGTAGTCCATCTATGCTCCCACCTATAAATTACTTTTAATCTCAACAAATCTTAGCTAGAACCATCTCAAATATTAGACTTAATAGGGGCATTGTTCAGTACGGTATCAGTGGCAGACTCCCTTCACTTACCAAGGGTAGAGATTATTGTATGTCAAGTCAAAAAAATAATCCAAAACTCTTCTGTGTCAGTTTGATTGATTCTCCAAGCCTTGGAGTCAATGTCCACAGCTATAGATGTCCTTCAAGGATGCATCTGCAGTCATCACATATGGGTTGTCCTGCCTCAGGCAGCCCTTCGGTCGGCCGAATTCCAAAGTTGGCCCCACTGGTGGAATATTTCTACTGCAACTCCCATTTTGAGAGATCACTCATAAGGTAATAAAAAGGACCTGCTCAACTTGTCTGCTATCACGTTGGATTTGTTGTTATCATAAATTGATTGGGTGAGATTGCTCATTGCCACACTCTCAGAGCTTCTTAACACAAGAGGTAAGCCCTGATTTCTCCTTGTTTATTGATGTACCATACCACTGACATACTGTTTGTCTGAATTGCAATAGTCCCAGAAGGGAGAAACTCTTGGAGGACAGTACTGCTCTCATTTCTAGGATATTGATATCTCTTCATGGGACCAGGTGGCTTGGACTGCCTTTCCCAAGTGCCCCCCTCACCTAATTTGGGAAGTGGCCATTGTCACAATGGCCTTGTAAATATCTGATCTGAGAAAATCCATCACAACAGGTACATTTGCATGCCTGAGTTATTCTGATTTGGGTGGACATAGGCTGATGCAGAATAGACCACTAAGTTGTTAGGAAGAATTCTTATTTGGTGTCCTGCTAACACAACCAGAAAGTACAGTTTTGTACCTACCATAAATGTAGATGTCTGATAGGTATGCATCTGCAGTCATCACATATGGGTTGTCCTGCCTCAGGCAGCCCTTCGATCGGCCGGATTCCAAAGTCTGGGTCTGGCCTCGGCTGATGTCGCACTTTCCCCGACATCAGAGTGTCTGGGGTATAAAAGCATCAGCCGACGCCATCTTCCTCAGTCTTTCTTGCCGCGTGGTGCCCGAAGCAGAAGCAGTTCGCAAGTGACAGTCGGCCAGCTCCTGTGATTCAGCTGCCGAAGACTTCGAAAAAGCTAAGTACCCCGTTGGGGACTCTTTCTTGCCTCAGCCAATGTCAGATAAAGTTAATAATTGTTTAACTTGTGGGAAACAAATACCTCATAAGGATTTCCACTCTTACTGCCTCCCTTGCCTAGGCCCAGACCACGACGTCTCGGCCTGTTCAGCCTGTGCTTCCTTCAACCGACGAACTCTTAGAAGTCGGTCGGAGTTTGCAGAGGATTTCTTTGGGGCTAGTTTTGCTTACAAGATGCCGTTGGAGACTCCGACTTTGCATTTAGTTAAAAAACGGAAGGACAAGGACCGACACACGCGGGCCACGATTTCGGCTGAAACCACGGTCAGGCCTACCGCGAGTGTCTCGGTCTCGGCTGAAACAGAGTCCTTGGTACTTCCTATTACCGAAACCGCACAACCGACTACCTCGGCCCCAGAGGCCCTGGCTGAGTCGGTTATTGAATTACCTACTGAAACCGGTGTCCAGGAACCTTCAGACACCATTCCTTTAGACAAGTCTACTCCTGCACGTGGTACAGCCAGACCCCCTGCATCCATGTCCATTAAGGCTTTTTCTAGGGCTAAAGCTGCTAAACTTGCTAAAGCTTTGCCTCCCAAAGTTTCCTCTCAGAGACCTTCTACTGGCTCACAGATTCTTAGCTTAGTAGAGGATCTTATCTCATTAATTAGAGGTTCTCAACCTCATCCGGACAGGGGCTCTCAACCACCTCCAGACAAAAGGCCCAGGGTTGAGCCCTCTGACCCTCACTCCTCAGATGAGTCCACTGATGGCTCTGCTCTGTCAGACCCCCAGGAGGAGGCTTATTCGGCCTACGAGGATTCTGATGCTGAAGAATCTATTCCCTCGGCCTCCCCTCCTGAAGAGTTTTCCTTTGGAGAGACACTACACTCTATGAGAGAACATTTTCAATGGCAGGGTCAGGAATTCTCTGATTCTAGAAAGAGATTAAGGACCTTTTTACATTTACCTCAGCATAGGCCTTTAGCTATACCTCCTGTTTTGAATGTTATTGATGATGTGTACTCTGATGCTAGTACAGCCCCTGACTCTCTCCCTCTGGCTCCTGCCAAACCTGATAGGTACTACAGGGTCCCGGATTCACATCTACACCTGTACAAGGCCCACTCTGCGGATCCAGAAACTATTTCCCAGGGCCCAAAAGGGGTTGCAGCGGCCACTGCTAAAAATCCTCTACCCTCTGAAAGGGAGTCCAGAGCTTTAGAGAGATGGGGTAAGAAAGTGTATACTTCTGCAACTCTTTCCATGAGGGCATTAAATTGTCAATTTCATATGATACAGTGCCAAGAGTATTTGTTAGATGAATTGCATAAGAAACTGTCCTCTTCTGAACCCCTTGATCGCAAATCCCTTCAGGATCTGGTGCATAACTCCCAGCAGGTTAGTAACCATTTCTTGCAGTGTGGTTATGATGCATTGGAAGCTTCATGTAGGTCAGCTATAACAGGTGCAGTTATACGTAGGCATGCCTGGCTGAAGGAACAATCTTTACCAGACCATGTTAAAGCTAAGCTTTTGGATGCTCCTATGGAAAAGCAAAAATTATTTGGTTCCACGGCTCAAGAGGTCTTAAAGAAATTTGAAGAAAAGGCAAAATCTGTGCAAACAGTGAAAGACTTTCTGCAAGTCCAACCACCGAGATTCAGCAGAAATTGGCCTACTAAGAATTGGTCCTTTCCGGACTCAGACAGATCTCAGAGAGGCAGGAATAGGTGTGCCAGAGGTAGAGGGCAAGCTAGAGGCTCCTACAGAGGCCATCAGTGGCAGCCTCCCAACCAGAGAGGTAGTGCAGGAACCACAACTGCTACACCAGGACAGACTCAATGACTTTATTTTGACTCCATGACCAGGGCTCAATTAGAAGCACCTTTGGGTGGAAAGCTTTCTTTATTCTCAAAAAATTGGCACAGCATTACAAGGGACACATGGACACTGCAAATAATAGACAAAGGATACAGGTTCCATTTCCACACATTGCCAAAAAGAAAAGGAATGCCAGACCTGCCACCAAATCAGAGGGCAGAGGCTTTGAAGCAAATTACCAAATTAATACAAATGAAAGCCATAGAAAAGGTACCTCTTTCAGAACAAGGCCAAGGATTTTACTCCAGATAATTTCTTGTTCCACGAAAAGAAAATCAATGGAGGCCTATTCTCAACTTGTCCGCACTGAATACTTACCTCATTGTGCCAAAATTCAAAATGCTGACTCTACAGCAACTCCTTCCCTTGCTGGGCAAGGGGTCTTGGCTGGTGACTCTAGACTTCAAGGAGGCATACCTGCATGTCCCTATTCGACAAAGTTGCAGAAGACACCTCAGATTTCTTGCAGGGTCAGAGCATTATCAATTCTCAGCATTGTCCTTTGGCTTATCTACTGCACTCAGAGTATTCACGAAATGCCTGGCATCAGTAATTGCACACTGCAGACTTCAGGGGATTCAAATCTACCCATATCTGGACGACTGCCTTACACAAGTGGACAACAAGAAAATTTTGTTAAAGGACTTGGACTATGCCATCCACCTACTACAGGCCTTGGGATATACAGTCAACATCCAAAAATCAAGACTTGTTCCTTCCCAAAGAATAACCTTTCTGGGTGCGGATCTAGACACAACCACCCAAATGGCCTTTCTCACAGAAGAAAAGCAAAAACAACTACCGGATTACTTCAAGAATCTGACAAGACAAACTCAGCTGACTGCAAGGAAAATCCTGCAGGCCCTGGGTTACATGGCATCTTGCATTCTTCTGATTCCGCAAGCAAGGCTGCATATGAGAAAATTACAATGGTACCTAAGGAGTGTATGGACTCAGCACAGTCACAGTTTAGAAACTTTGATCCCACTCATTCCATGCCTTCAAAAGGAATTTCCGTGGTGGACTCAAGCCTGCCAGTCAAACAGCGGGTTGCCCTTCAGCAAACCAAGAGCCAACCAAACCATCACCACGGACGCTTCAGACCAAGGTTGGGGAGCACACATGGAGGGCAGATGTATCCAAGGGCTATGGTCACAAAGAGAGCTGCTCATGCACATAAACCAAAAGGAAATGCTGGCAGTGATACACACAATCAAGGCCTTTAAACCTTTCCTTCAACAAGGCCACCTGCTCATAAGGACAGACAACACCACAGTTATGTGGTACATAAACAAGCAAGGAGGCACCCATTCCTACCCTCTATGCAGACTGGCAATGAATCTATGGGAACTTTCCTTGAAACTCAATATACAGCTGCAGTCCCAGTTCGTGCCAGGGAAAGACAATATACTGGCAGACAGCTTAAGCAGAACTACCATGGATGCACACAAATGGATGCTACATCCAGATATCTTCTTACTCATAACACAATCATGGGGAAGGCCGGAAATAGATCTGTTCGCTTCCCCCCACAATCATCAACTGAAGACATTCTGCTCAAGGACATACCACCCAGAAGCATGGAAAGTGGACGCTGTCTCTTTCAGCTGGAAAGCTCTAACAGTCTATGCTTTCCCACCTCTCCCATTAATGACCAAGGTTTTACTGAAGATCAGGGCAGAGCAGCCCAGAGTGATTCTGATAGCTCCAAACTGGCCAAGGCAGCACTGGTACCCACTGTTAAAGACCATGTCACAGACGAAACCGTGGCCTCTCTCCCTATGGCCACTTCTACTGACGCAGCACAATTTCAAGACTCTGCATTCCAACCTGAAAACCTTGCAGCTAACTGCCTGGAGAGTACCATGACTCCTCCTCAGGATAACCTATCCCAGAGAGTGAAGGATATTGTTATGGAAGCTTGCCGGCCTTCCACAAGGAAGGCATATTCAGCAAAATGGAAAAGATTTTCACACTTGGAACACAACAAAAGGCCTAGATGTGACAGTGATGAACATGGCACATATACTGGAATATTTGGCAGAATTGTTCCACAATGACCTGTCTTACTCTTCCATTAAGATACAAGCAATTTCAGCAGAATACAATGTTAATCCACCTGTCTTCTCACATCCACTCCTAAGACAGTTTCTAAGAGGAATCAAAAACATCAATCCTCCAAGGAAACCACCTCTACCTACTTGGGACCTTAACTTTGTGTTGGAAAAAATAACACTTCCTCCCTTTGAACCAGCAGCATCGGCGGATCTACAGTTTCTGTCTTGGAAAACTGCATTCCTTCTGGCCATAACCTCAGCAAGAAGAGTATCTGAGTTACAAGCTTTAATGGCAGTGCAGCCATTTCTTATCTTTCATCAAGACAGAGTTTCTTTGAGAACAATCCTACATTTATGCCAAAGGTGGTATCCAGGGTATCCTTGAACCAAGCAATTCACTTGCCTACATTCTTCCCAAAACCACAAAATAAAGGGGAGAAACTTCTGCACACCCTGGACATACACAGACAATTGCGCTACTACTTGGACAGAACTAAAAGTTACAGAAAGACTGACCAGTTGTTTGTAGCATATGCTGCTGGGACACAAGGAAAAACAATTTCCAAACAGACAATTTCAAAATGGATAGGAAATTGCATTTGTTTTTGTTACTCCTTTCATGGAAAAACTGTGCCAGCAAACATTAGACCTCATTCCACGAGAGCCACAGCCACCACCACAGCTTTCCTAAGAGGGGTGGCTACCAAGGACATTTTAGAAGCTGCTACATGGAGCTCCATGCATACATTTGCCAAGCATTACAATTTACCTTTGTACTCCAGATCCAGAGCAGGCTTTGCTACGGCAGTCCTGCAGGGTATATTAACTACACCATCCTTTACTTAATTCCTCCACCCCCAGATTGGCTATGGTATTCTACCCATATGTGATGACTGCAGATGCATCCTTGAAGGACATAGTACAGTTTTGTACCTATCATAAATGTAGATGTCCGATAGCTATGCATCTGCAGTTAGGTTTACCCTCCCTCCTTCCCCTCTGTGGTATTCCTAGGGTGCTTACCCCTCTATTAGCTAGCTGGGGGATCTATTATGGTGTATTTGTTTGTGTGTATATATATATATATATATATATATATATATATATATATATTTGCAAATGTTTGGAATTTTATTGCATTTCTCCAAATTTAGCCTTCCTAGAGGGCACCTGGCATCTGGGGCAAGAAAAACTGAGGAAGATGGCGTCGGCTGATGCTTTTATACCCCAGATGCTCTGATGTCGGGGAAAGTGTGACATCAGCCGAGGCCAGACCCAGACTTTGGAATCCGGCCGATCGAAGGGCTGCCTGAGGCAGGACAACCCATATGTGATGACTGCAGATGCATACCTATCAGACATCTACATTTATGGTAGGTACAAAACTGTACTTTCTGGTTGTGTTAGCAGGACACCAAATAAGAATTCTTCCTAACAACTTAGTGGTCTATTCTGCATCAGCCTATGTCCACCCAAATCAGAATAACTCAGGCATGCAAATGTACCTGTTGTGATGGATTTGCTCAGATCAGATATTTACAAGGCCATTGTGACAATGGCCACTTCCCAAATTAGGTGTGGGGGGCACTTTTTGGGAAAGGCAGTCCAAGGCACCTGGTCCCATGAAGAGGCCAACGCGCATATCAATATCCTAGAAATGAGAGCAGTACTGTCCTCCAAGAGTTTCTCCCTTCTGGGACTATTGCAATTCAGACAAACAGTATGTCAGTGGTATGGTACATCAATAAACAAGGAGAAATCAGGGCTTACCTCTTGTGTTAAGAAGCTCTGAGAGTGTGGCAATGAGCAATCTCACCCAATCAATTTATGATAACAACGCACATTCCAGGGAAATCCAACGTGATAGCAGACAAGTTGAGCAGGTCCTTTTTATTACCTTATGAGTGATCTCTCAAAATGGGAGTTGCAGTAGAAATATTCCACCAGTGGGGCCAACCTTGCTACTCTCTGTTTGCATCTCCCCTCAACAAGTGCAGCAGGCTGTTTGCCCTGATCCCCGAACTGGGGGAATCACTGAGAGACACTGTCTTCCATGATTGGCCCCATGGTCTCCTCTGTGCTTACCCCCCCCCCAACTAGAATAATCCCAAGTTTTTCTAGAAAGCGTCTAAATTGAAGAGCGCAGTCATCCTCACTGCACCTTACTGGCCTCGTCAGATTTGGTTCCCCCTTCTTTGGCCTCACCTTGTTCTCCTGCCATGGATTCCGGATCCAATTCTCAAGACCTCCTATCTCACGTGGCAGGCAAGATTCATCCAGGTATTTCAGGCCTAAGGTTGATTGTATGGTTTCTCCATTTCCTTCAATAGCCAGACAACCCAAGCTCTCCTCCCCTTTACATCAAATTATTTTGTCTTCCCGTAAAGCTTCCACTAGGAAAATTTACAGAAGTTAATGGAAAAAATGTGCTTTTTAGGCACAACGAAGAAACAGTGACCCTGTCTTAGCACCAGTACCTAAAGTTCTTGAGTTTTTGGCTGCAATTTGTAATGAAGGGGGCTAGCTCCTCGACTACTAAGATACAACTAACTGCCATTTCTAATTTTCACATAGAAGTAAATAATTCCTCTCTAGCTTCTTCAAAACTTTGTAAGGCCTTTGTAAGAGGAGCCTTTCTTCTTAGACCCCCTTTTAAAGATCAAGTTCTGCCATGGGATTTGAATTTAGTTTTACAAGTTTTAACTCCATCTCCATTTGAAATATCAGCAAAGTGTGAACTTTTAGTAGCCATAACCTTTGCTCGAAGAGTCTCTGAATTTCATACCCTGTCTTCTAAGCCCCCATATTTAATTTTCCATAAAGACAGAGTATCGTTACAAACCAATCCATCCTTCTTTCTTAAGGTGGTGTCAGAATCCAACATAAATTAGTCTATCAGTCTTCCAGTTTTTTTTCCAAATTTCATGAACAAAGGAGAATACATGTTACATTTAGTTGATGTTTACTGACATTTGTTTCTATTTGCACAGGACTGAAAATTTAAGAAAATCAGATCAATTATTTGTCTCCTTTATGGAATCAGAATTGGGCAAACCAAACCAAAGTAACTTTAGCCAAATGGTTAACTGATTGCATTTCCTTTGTCTACAAGAAATTGGGTTTGTCAGAACCTTTAAGAACTCATTTAACCAGGTCCATGGCAACTTCATCAGTATTTTTATCCAGTTCTTCCATGGACGATATCTGTGTGGCTGCAACTTGGGCTAATCCTCATACCTTTACTACTCATTACAAATTGGATCTGGTCTCAAGTGGCAGAGCAGCCACCAACTCAACAGTGCTCAGGAATATCCTTCCTTAGAGTCCTCCCATGATTTAGGCAGCTGTGGACTGTGTCTCACTTGTTGATGAACGAATGAAAATTTACATCATCAGATAAAAAGGTTATGTACTCACTGCAACATTCATTCTGTGTTGTCCATTTTCATTCTTCCTCAACTCCCCTCCCTTCATTTTGTTTATGACTTGTGGAAGAATGAGAAGATACTAAGGACACCTGTTCCTGCCTTTGAGTTTCAGATATCGGTGTCTCATATAATGATTGTTTTCATGTTTCTAAAAAACAAATGTCCAGAAAACTGGATCTGAGGTATGGTTGGGGAGGGGTGTCTACCTGGTATTATTGAATTCCCATTTACCCAAAAATCAGATGCATGTGACGACTTTGTCAAAAACTTAGTTTCACAAACACCCGTTTTACTCCAGGAAATATACCACTTGGCCATCATGGTGATCCTTGCCCTTTTCCCCACTATAGTGCGATCTCAGAGTTGTTATATTTAGTTAGAGGGGTGTAGAGGGCGAAGCACCCCCACTTGGGTGGGTTTGATTTGCTTTGGTTTATTTATTTTGTCATGGTGGCCAAATGGTTAGTTTCCTGGAGTAAAACTGCAGTGATCTGGGTTATCGTGAATCTAAGTTTTAGGCAAAGTCATCTCATGCATCTGACTTTCGTGTAAGTGAAAATTCGACCCTTTAGTGGACTAGAGTACTATGGGTTAGGCAGGAGCTCAATAGTTTCCAGTATCCACGAGCTGTAAAAAGCTGCCATGTTGGATCCAAGAGTCTATCTGCATCCACTTGTTGAGGAATAATGAAAATGTACTCATATAAAACATCAATTCCCAAAGGGAACAATGATTTCTCCACAAAAAAAAAAATAAATAAAGTCAAGAAGCAAAAGGATTTAGCTGCTTTTTCTTTTTCTTATTTTACACTTAACACAGATGGAATGTTATGGTGAGTGCATACCTTTTTTTCCTGGCAAATCACTGGGATGATTTGAGGATTGAAGTCACTAAATAATGACATGCATTTGAGTTTCAAGCCTCAAATCTTTCAAAAATGTATGTTAACACAAACTCTGTTACTCTTGTAACTTTCTAAGTTTATAAGAGCAATATTTAAAATCTTTCCCAATTTTTGGGCCTTTGCCCCCCCCCCCACACACACACACATTTTGTCAGGCTTTGTCCAGATTTCTTTCACTAAGAGGTTGAGAGGAATGTACAGTGGAGTGGGTAGAAAGTGAAGCAAAGCCATGCTGTGCATTGCTGAGCCGAGTGGGGCTACATCTTCTTCCAGAATGCCCCAAAAAACTACCTGTAAAGTGGTTCTGACAAATATGCCAGTAGGAGGAGGGTAAGAAAGGCTGCTGAATAAAGTACTGAAGACACAGGTAATAAAATAGTAACTGCGAGAGACTCAAGTTTAAGATGGTAGAAATGGAGTAAAAGAAATTTAAGTAAATTATTACATCAAAATAAGCAGAAATAATGGGTTAAGAATATACGCATCTCTGCACTCTACTGGAAAGCTGAAATTATGTGAATACAGCAGAAAGGAGGGAGGGCACCATAGTGAACAAGAATAAGCAAATATTAAATATTATTAAATAGTGCTGTGATGCATATAAAAGTGCATCAGTCACATTATGTATAGAATAAAGATAATTTCTCCTGGTTTTTTTTTTTTAGTTGTATATCTCTAGATTAATAACCTTTATTTAAGTTGTAGACAATGTATTATTTAAGCAAATAGGCTTAAAAATAAAATAAAATGATGAAAGGCATCAAAATGGTAACTCTTGAATTTTCAAAATCATTAGATATTTTTCCATTAGCAAGGCTTTTAGTGGGAGACAAAAAGTCTACAGTCCAAGAAATTAATCATGAGAAGTCTAAACTTTATATTCTGAGTGAAATTTAAAAATATTCATGCATCTAAAAAGTCACTAGCTGTTTTTTCATTGTCAGCTGCTTTTACTTTGAAGGCAAGTATGCATGTACAGGCAATTAAGACACGTCTAAACACTGTCAGCTGAGTAAATTGAGCAAGGTACGTTGTCATTAACATTTAAAGATAAATTGGCAAGCAGTTCAGTGAAAAGTAAATGAAGTTTAAAACTGGACAATGAATAAGTTAAACAAGTAGATGTTCATCATTAGGTCATTGTTGAAGTAGCCTAAGCTATATGGGTTTTATCCTGCCCAGAATATGATGACTAGCCAGTTTCTGAACTTTTCAGCACCTTCCATGAGCTTTAACTATTGAAGGGCTCAAAGAAATCTGTGTAAAATCAGTAGTTAAGGTGCTGAACCTCAAGAACTTTTTGCCTTTGAACTGCAATCTCCCTATGGGGTTTGAGTGCTTTACAGTCATCTATATCTTTATTAAGGCTGGGCAGATAAGTACCCATCTGGGGAAAAAAACATCTACTTTACTGAAATTTCTGTGGAAAAGTTTACTTTTTTGTTGAAGAGTTTATATTTAAACTACAAATTGCATTTTAGTGTTTGACACAAAAATTTACTTCACAAAAGTTAAGTTTTTGTTAAGTGTACTTGTTTGAGGAACACTGTTGCAAAATCTCTTTTAGTCTAAACATTTAGTATATTTTTGTGGAAAATTAAATATAGGGGCTTGGACTTGTGGTTTTGGGGGTTGTCGCTTAAATGTTTATCTTAAAACTGCAAAAATACTGTCAGATGTTTTTTTGACTGTTCAAGGCTCTGCTACCCATTTATAAGGAGACAGTTTTCTCAGCTAGAACATGGAGGATTCAGGTTCTTTAGTTCTTCCCTTCTCCATCTGAAAGAAGGAGAAGGCTTTACAGAAGTCTTTGGTATTCAGGCTGGCTTCATCACTGCCTCTGCAGCCAGTGATTGACTCTGCTGGGGCCAAAGCAAGTAACATGGAAAGCTTATTGTCTTATTTTGATCCTACTTGCATTGTTCCTTGAGAAATTGCCAAGGACCATAGTTAGGCATGTCCTCTGCAGCTTTTGGGTTGCCCTGTTTAGAGAAGGGAGTGGACAATGTTTTACTGTGAAAATAACCTAAGGAGCCCGATTCATTTTGTGCTGTCATTTTCTAGGCTGTCTCCTAGGAAAAAGAAAAAAACAGCAAGTTAGGCATATGTCTTGTGTTTTACATAGGATGGACAGTGAAAAGTGGATGAGTGCTGCTAAGGGCTTACTTCAAACCTTTAATTCTTTAAATTTTGATTCCTTCCTGAGTTTAAAAAAAAAAAAAAAGATTTCCTCTCTATCAAATACCAACTGCCAGTCAGAAGGTCTGGGATTAAACTGGGATTGTATTTCTTGGGAATCTGATTGTGAAGAATTAGACTATGCTAGACTATGCTGTTAATTCCTTGGCAAGACCATCTGCATGTTAACCCTATCCTTTTTGACAATGATGGGAACGTTTTTGATAGATTTGGGAAGAAAATGTATTATTCTACTTTACCCTTCAAATGTATAAATTATCCGCCTTGTTTGTCAACATATGTGCTTGCTTCTAAAATACGAGGAAGTTAACTGCTAACCTCCCTTCTTCAGAGACTGAAGCAACAGCTTTTGTTTCTCAAGTATTCAGACATTCTTATGAAGTGTTATCACTCTTTTGATGCTGTATCCAGAGCAGCTGATACTGGATTAGCAATGAGAATGTTTTCTGGGTTGTGTTCACATAATTTAGAAGAGGATGTCAAAGCTGAGGTCTTGAATTGTTCCCTAGATAATTGTTTGGCCTTTCCTGAGGTGCTTAAAAGATTTTATGAAAGGGGGAAGTTCATTCAGGTGATCACACAGATTTTTCAACCCTCTGTCCCAAAGTTTGGTACGACCTTTCCTTCCAATTCAGGATCCTTTTATAAGAATCAGAACAATCTCAGCAAGGTACAGGCAAACAGAATTTCAAAAAATAATGACTCAAAAAGAAGTGGGGGAGGGGAAACAAGCAGACCGGTTATATGACCCTTCAGGTATTTCTCCTTCCCACCTTGGCAACCCATTAAATCTTTTCCAAAGTCTCAGTCTTCATGCTTTAGCAAGGGTAACAATAATTTTAATTAGGTAATGCCTCTATGTGCAGCTGTCAATTTGGGGCAACTGCTGCTATCTGGAGAGGAGATTCCATTTGTTGAAAACATACATAACTTTGTGTGTTTGTCTTACCTTAAAAGGAGATGGTGGTATTCTGAAATGTGTTTAATTTTGTTTTCTCTAGTATTTTCATTTAAGCAAAAAGTCTTGAAAGTATGACAAGTGTGACATGTTTAGTATTGTTTGCTTATGTACTCTTTGTCAAAATTATAATTGTAACATGTTTTTAATGTTTCTGTTTACCTTGGAGCTTTTCTCCCTGGGCCTCCGCTGAAAATGGACATGCATCCAGTCAGATTTATAAACAGTGAATTGAGATTTTACTGTTTTTTTTCTACTTCGCTAAAATAAGCAGCTCATATGATGTCCTGACTGAAATCACTATTGCAGTATTCCTAACACATTGGTTATCATTGCTGTCATCCATTCGGGCTATTTACTTTCCCAATATCCTATGTCTGTGTGACTTCAGCTCACAAGTATAGGGGGATATTGGCAGATGTATGAACGTAATTCCCCAGACCCCAGACTATCTCACCACCAGCCCGAACACAGATCATGTATCCGTTGGACTAATTATTTCATTCATTGTTGGTACCATTGCTTTGAAAATTTCAAAAAGTGCCCTGTTTTGAACTTTTGTTTAAATTTCTTAATTGTTTTTTCTTACCAGTATTAGGTATCAACTAGGAGGGTTTAAGTGCAAGTGTGGTAGGCAAATCCTCATACAAAGACTTGTACACCCCAGGTCTCTTTTGCTTACGAGTGGAGCATGACTACAGAGTTTGTTCCATCTAACAATCGTTTGTTCCTAAAACCTTGCAGTCCTGTTTGTCTTATTTTAACTCTTTCCTGGAGACCCAACTTCTTAAATGTTTGGTGTACGCCAGGATGGCAAATTCTTTTTCCCCAGACATACCTCCACCACTTAAGAAAAAGATTAAAAAGTCTAGGCCAGAAACTCAGTCAGCCCTTTCTGATTCTGACTCTGATGTACGCACTGAGGTTTCAGAACCCATGGTACATTTGATTCCTCCTCAAATGCCCTCCACCAAGACCCTGCTGGTGGCCGGTATGGCTTTAGAGGCATGACAACTGTTGATTCTGCAGACAGAGGTGAACCTCACATCGTCATATCAGAGGGACGAGAGAGTGTCCCTCAGATACTGGTTAGGGAAGATATTCCAGGAAAAAACTAATCAAGGTATGTCAGGGAACTAGACTGCCGCATTTAGTAAAGGCAAATGTCACACTAAAGAAGAAGCATCAGAAAACTAAATATGTTACTTCCCCTCCTCCAGATAAGGAATGGATGGATTAAGGCTTTTTAAAGGTTATTTTGGCTCTGAACCCTCCTTTTTTCTCCTCTCACTCCCCACCCCACCTCTCAAAAGATAGCTGTGGATTCATCTTCCACTGATGATGCTTCTGATTCTTACCATTCTCTGACCTTCTCCTCTCAAATGCATTCTCCTTTCCAGGTCCCTTCAGATGATGAGGACTCCATTTTTTCCAGTAGATGAAGATTTTTCTGGAGACACCATTGTAAATTTATTTTATTTATTTTACATTTGTTGACCGGGAAAGTCCGACTGGACACAGGTCCATTTTCAGCGGAGGCCCGGGGAGAAAAGCTCCACTTAAAAAAACAATCTAACAAATAATTTTATGAATTATAACACTTTCCCCTAAATGCATACAATATTGTACAAGAACATATTTTACATTTCTTCACAGATGTATGAATAGATACAATTATTGTATTCCAGAAGCATACCACTTGTATGTAGGTAAAATATTTAACTGTCTTCAGAGATGAATAAGTAGATACGAACAGAATAGAACATTGTTAGTTAAGAATTAATATACAGAGGATAGGCAGTATTAGATGATCCTTGGTAGGATCATTGTATCACTGCAAATGTAGTGGATTAGCCTGGGGAGTCACATGGGCATAGCCAGTTGTTAAAGCAGTGGGTTTTGAGTAGTTTTTTAAATTGTGGAGCAGAACCTGTAGAAGCTATGTGTTTTGGAAGTGAGTTCCAGACTTTTGCTATAGAGCAGGCAAAGAGAGATTTGCCAGCCTCATTCCTATGTTTGATGACATTTGTGTGATTTTGGTCTGTTGACCTTAAGGCTCGGGTGGTGGTGTAGGGTTGTATTAGGTCTTGTAAAATGGGGATTTTATTTTGGAGGTAATATAGTTTGTGGGCTTTGGAGAGTTGAGAGGTAAGAAGTAATTGAGGCAGCTCAAGCCATTTGAGCTGTTTGAGGGAAAGACAGTGGTGGGCTCTATTAGAGGCACCTGTGGCAAATTTGGCAATCTTGTTGTAGCAAGATGACATTTTGCTTTGTTCGCTGTGGTGAAGATTAGTCAGGTTTGGTGAGGCATACAGTACGGTGGATAATAGGTGGGCTCTGGCAGTGGTGGCTTTGGTATAATTGGTCATGAATTGCTTATTCCTATACAAGAGACCTAGCTTTTTGTGAACATTTTTGATTGTTTGAGCTATGTGTTTATCAAATTTGAGTTTGTTATCGATTACTACTCCTAGGAGTTTAGTGTGTGCTGTTGGGATGATTGAGGTATTGTCCTTGGAGTTAATGATGGTCATTGAGTGCAGGGGATCTACCTGGGCTGAAGAGAATTAGTTTTGTTTTTTTTTGGGATTGAGTAAAAGTTTTATGGTAGAAAGCTATGCTTCAGCCAGAGTGAAGCTGTGTTGTGTTATTGTTTGTAGCTTGCTTAGGGTAGGGGCAGCACAAATGATAGTATTGTCATCAGCATGTTGCACTATAGAGGCAGAAGGAGAGGAAGCAGCTATCTGATTTGTAAATATGGAGAATAGTAAGGGACCAAGAATGGAGCCTTGAAGGACTCCCAATAGATACAGGTAGAAGGGAGGATAGTTGGTCATGCCATAGAACTGCTTGCTGTCAACTTGATAAATAGCTGCTGAACCATGATATAGTGAGGGAGTTTAGGGTGAGGGTAAATAGAGTTTTGAGAAGCATATTGTGGTTGACTGTGTCAAAGGCCTTGGATAAGTCTAAGAAAACAGAGGATACAAAAAGTCCTTTGTTTCTGTGGGTGTTGATTATGTTGGTATAGGATAGTAGAGCTGTTGTGGTACTATGGGAGGGATGAAATCCATGTTGTGATGCTGATATAAGGTTATTTTCTAGAAGGTATTGCATTAGTTGTGTATGTACTACTCTTTCAAGTATTTTTGATAGGGGTGATAAAATTGCAATTGGTCGGTAGATGGTGAGCTCAAGGGAGTTTCCACCTTTGTGGAATGGAATAATATGAGATATTTTCCAGAGGTTAGGTACTTTAGATTCGGATATGGATCTGTTAATGAGGATAGACACAGGGTAAGATATGGCATCAGCTGATAGTTGAACAAAATCTGCGGGATGTTTATCAGCAGCCAGTGTGGTAGGTTTCAATTTCTTTGAGGAGTTTAGTAATGAGTTGTGCGGATTCTGGGGAGAAGGAGAAGCTGGAGGGGAGGTGGTTGTGTAATAGGGGTAGTAGGGGTTGGTGAAGGAGTGGGAATGGTGGTGCTATTTAGGGTGTTGGATAAGGCTAGGACTGTTTTGGTGAAGAATTTGTTGAATTGGGTAGGGATGTCCTCAGCGTTGGTTGGTACTATGGGTGTGGGAGTGCTGGTTTTACCTGGATGCAGTAATCTATTTATTGAGGACCAGAATTTCAGAGGTGTGTGTGTGTGTTTGTCTTGCAAGGTTTTACAGTAATTGGTTTTATCGAGTTTTATACGTTTTTTGGTCTTGTTCCGGAGTGCTAAGAAGATTTGTTTTGTGGTGGTGGTTTTAAGTTTATGAAATTGAGCCCAGGCTCTATCTCTATCTTTCATTATGGTTCTGGTTTCTTTTGTTAGCCAAGGGGCATAGTCAGTTTTAACTCTTATGGTACGGGCTGGTGCATGACGATTTAGGATTTTGAGAAAAGTTGAGTTAAAGTAGTCTACTGCCTCATCTAAGGGTAGGTGTTTAAGGGGAGACCAGTCACAGTGTTTTAATTCATTGTTTAGGTCCTTGGTTTTGAAGTTTTTTTTGTTGTGAACTATTCTGAAGATGGGTTGGTTATAGTGTTGGGATTTATTTCTAATAAGGTAGGTTGGTTGGTGGTCACTTAAATTGTCAGGTAGGCAGCCTGCCTGGTTTGCCAAGGTGTGGTCAGACAGAAGTATCCAATCTAAGATGGATTGTCGTCTGGTTTTCTTATCAACTCTAGTGGGGGTATCTGTGACTTGGGTAAACCCATGTAGGTTAATGTGGGTAGAGGGATTGTACTTGGTACAGTCAGACCAGTCAGTATTAAAATCCCCTAGGAGTATGGTCTCATGAGGATGGGAGATAGTCATCCAGTGTAGCAGGTTCTCCATAGTGTCAGTATTGTTTCCTGGGGGAGTATAGACACCTGCTATGACTATGTGTTTGCTAGAGTTTAGTTTTAATTTAGCAAGAATGAGTTCTATTTCATTGACATCTTGGGAGTTGTAGTTAAGCTGTTCTACTGTGAGATTATCTTGAAACAGAATGGCTACATCTCCTTTTTTCCCTTGCCTATCCTTCTGTATAATATTGTAACCAGGGTGTGTGATCTCATTATCATGGTGTTCTGGTCTAAGCCAAGTTTCTGTAAGTATGGCTAAATCTGGCTTGTATAATGCCAATAGTGCATGGAGGTCCTGAACTTTGTTGAGTATACTTCGTACTTTAATGTTTAAGAGCAGAAGAGAGAAGGTTGGTCTGTTATAAAGAGGATTTGGTTGAGTTAGGTCTGGGTGGAATGAAGTAATGGGTCCTGGAGTGGGGTGTATGTCTCCACAGCAAGAGAGTTTTAAAGTTAGGTATAGGTAGAACTTAAGTAGTTTTTGTAGTATTTTATTTTATTTCTGGGATAAGTAGGGGTTAATTTTGTTTGTTGATTTATGATTAACATAGGGGTGGAGTTGAGTTGGGGTAAGGCCAAAAGGAGATATAGGGAAGTATGTTAGCTTTAGTGTATTGGCTGTGGTTTCTGTTTGCCACTGAGTTGGATAGGTGAGATGAAGTTGTGTGTGCTAGGATGTAAGGATGGATAACCAGAGAAGAACCAAAGTAGTTAATGTATAGAAAGCTTCCTTTAAGTGTAGGAGAGCCATTGTATTAGTTTGTTTTTTTCTCCCTTTATATCACCTTTTGTAGTGGGAGAGCAGTGGTGAGTGATAGTAGGAGGTGTTGAGTGGGTGGTAGAGGAGCAGTTAATGGTGTTAGTGAAAAGGGTGTGGTGTGGTATGTGTGAGTGAAGACTGAGAGTGTGGTTAACAAACCAAAGTTATTTATATTAATAGTTTCCACTCAAAAGTTGTCATACATGTATAATAGAAGGAACCCACTTAGACAATATTGAACAGCATCAACCCTGTAATTTATAACCATTCGTGTTAGTTCAAGAAAGTACAAAATGCTAGCTGACAAATAACGATAAAGCAATATGGCCCTTCAACTTCCAATTGTTTTTTTTTTTTTTTTTGTATCAGGACTGCTGCTACCACATTCGCACCTGTTTATTCTATCGATTTTCTAAGTTTGTAAAAGCAGTACTTAAAAAGTGTCCCTATATTTGGGCCTTTGCTCCCCCCCCCCATTACTTAAAGTTTTGTCCAGATTTCTTGCTCTAAGAAGTTGAGCGTTATGATAAAGCAACTATTTAATATTTAGTAGTCTCTCCAGTATAAATACATGTCTGTTTGACACTGAAAATAACAAAAAAGGACGTGTACAAGAGCAATGCACTAATGTAATGTTTAAACATGTAGAACAGAACTGCAACTGTCAACTAATGGCAGAATTTTAAACAGTGTGTTAATACTATTGAACGCTCGCTTGACATAGTGCAATACCGATCTGAGTGCAATACCGATCTGACTGTAATAATTTTAAAGTAAAGAACTCATCGTAACAGCTCACATAGCATTATCAAGCAATGACAAATGCAGATTCTTGTTTTCCTGCTTCAGATATCGGGCCGACTTCCCTGTCCTATATTAGGATTCAAAGACCAATTACGAACTAATAAATGTTTCAGACACAGTTTTTCCATCCAAAATATGGCGACGAGCTTCCTTTTATTACTATGAATAAGCAGGACTGAGAGGTGTTCTAGTTGTAGGCCTTCGATCATACGAGCCCTCAAATCCGTCTATGGAGCACTGTAATGTACAAGTGTGTAGTCTAAACAAGTCCCATTAATTCTTCCAGCAGCCATCTCCTACAAAGTTATCTGCTTCTCCAGATGGCTTGCACAGACTCTACAAAACAGCTCTTGGCCAACCTTCCCTATGTCCATGTCTTTTGTCAATTATTGATTGTAATCTCAATCGTTTGCTGTTAATTTGTGTGAACTCACTGATGTTTAAGTAACATATGTTCATGCTTAGGAAGCGATCGCTGAACATGCATCTATGTAAAGTACAAGGTGCTTTTGTTATCTGATGCACACATAATGTCGAGTCTGTTATTTAATTTTGCAAAGCTTTATTCTTTGTTTTTTGGCCTTACTACATTTACATTCACAAACCAGTAACTTGCTGCAGCCCTCTATCTGTCTTAGGTGTAGTGGGCGGAGTTTTGATTTCGGTGCTAACGGTAATTTTCAGGTTTCTTACCATGAATCATTCAGGAGGGTTTTGCAGCATTTTAAGTGGAGTAGGTGCCATGCTAACACAGGAGGTTGGGGTTAAGATACTTCCTTCAACGTGATCATACAAACATAATCCTGCGATCAGTTATTGACCTCCGACATACGTCCTGACAGTCTGTTTCATTTTCTGAGGACACGGATATCCGTAAAACATATTGATAACCGCCTCGGGCTGCAACGCGTATGAGCGCTTGCTGTACTGATGTCTTTCTTTACTCTTTCTTTCTCGCTTCACTTAGTACAGCCATTGCAATGGACTACAGTCAAAGGATTCTGTATAACAGCAACTCACAGAAACTCCACCTCTGTCCCCTGCCTAATTCTAAGCCAAAGCATTTTGAGTGGGAATCTAGATAGATTTTAGAGGTGCAGAGAAGATACTACAACCTTTTGGAAGTGGGCACCACAGTGTCTTCCCCAGTAGCTCATGTTCTAGAGGCTTTTTGGATGCCTTTCAGTCAACTTCTATTGCCCTTGACTCCCAGACTTCAGCTCCAGCTCCCAAAAGACCAGACAGTTTTTGCAAGGTCCATGATTATCTTAGGGTTCTGCTTAAAAATCTTGTAGTGGACCCTTCTGTAGTATGCATCTCATCTGATAAGCCTTCTAAACTTTTAATCAATACCAGTGCCTTCCCGTCAGATAAAGGTAACAGTGCTGTGAATAGGTGGGTAAAAAGATTTACACCTACTTTATTTTGGCATTCAGGGCTACCAGTTACCAAACCCAGATGACGTGTTCTCTGCAATTAACCTTTAAATTAACCAATCATGTTGAAAAAAATACAAGTACAAAACCATCAAACAGATGACAAAATACTTGATATTCATTCTTATTTCTTTACATTAAGTAATGGTGGATTTGTAGGGTACTTACTCTAAACAGCAAATGATACCATTACTTAATCAGGCTACACAAGTGGCCAGACACAGCATTAAATGCAGTCATGATGCTGCAGAGACTACCTCATCAGGAGCTGCTACAGGGTCTGTAAACCACAGATGTACATTGTTAGATAGCCAGCCTGTTTCTGAGGACTTGAAAGCAAAAATAGTGGACTCCTCTTTAGACAAGAATCTCATTTGGTCCCCAAACTGACAAACATTTCAAAACCCTTTGAGAGCAGGGTAAAACCATGAAGGACTGCAGGCAGCTCCTGTTAAACTCTGTACCTAGATACCAGAAGAATTACCCAACCAAACCTACCTGTTTTGTCAAAAATAATTGTAGGCCTTAAAAGAAACACAGGAAGGCTCCCAGAAAGAGATTCCAAGAGAAACTGCATTGGGATGCCTCATCTGGGAGGCCTACCTTTGGGGATAAATCTCTGTGACCATCTTTAACTTCCTTTACCCCTCACCCCCAGCCCTACCTTGTACCCCTCAAAAAGGCTAACCCAATCTTTCTCTACCTGGGAAAAAAATTACCACAGATAGATGGGTGCTGTCTGTCACAAAAAACTGTTATGCCATGTCCTGGATACAGATTCCCCGTCTAAATGACACTCCACACAATCAAATTCATCTGCTCCACCCATTTTACAGGAATGTCAGGTAAAATAGAGAAGGTGCAGAAGAATTTGTGAGAAAGGGGTTTTACTCCAGACTTTTCCTCTTGCCAAGTAAAGAAGGGCAGTGGAGACCCATACTGGATCTTTCATTGCTTAACACCTTCTTAAAAGTGTCAGCTTTCAAAATACTCTCCCTGCACACTCTGCTGCCTTTCATTCTCCCCCAGGCTTTTCTAGTATCCCTAGATCTAAAGAATGCTTACCTCCATGTTTCAATCTGGATGACTCACTATCACTTTACTATTTTGCCTTTTGGGCTTTTACAGCACCAAGAGTTTTTAATAAAGTGTCTGGCACCAGTGAGCACCTTCTGTCATATCCAGAGAATTCATTTTTTTCCTCTTTAGACGACCTGTTAATTAAAGCTATTCACCACAAATTCTCCAACAGCGTCTTCGTCACCCTCTTCCTCCTGCTATCTCAGTTTGTTCATGATAACTACAAAAGTCCTCCCTGCAGCCATCTCAGAACCTAGTTTTTCCTTGCTGCAGGCTGGACACAGAGAATGCAGGTCTACCTACCTCAAGAGAAGGGGCAGAGCCTTACAAGCTACTTCAACAACCTTGTCTGCTTCAGCCAGTACTCAGCCAGGGAAATCCTAACAGCTGTAGGGTTCATGGAGCTACTACCTCAATGCTTCGTCTAGTCAGGCTGCATATGAGGAAGATTCAGTGGTACCTGAAAACAGTTTGGTCTCAGCACTCTAACCCTCTGAACATTGTGATTCCCCTTTTACCCTTTCTCACAACGGAGCTTTTATGATGGAAGGATCTGGTGAAAGTCAACCCAGGGCTTCCCTTTATTTCTTTAGCCCCAGTTCAGGAAATACACACACATACCTCAGACAAGGCATGGGGGGTCTGGACAGATGCCCAATGAGTACAGGGCAGAAGGCAGCCAATGCTACTAAAGGAACACATTAACATAAAGGAAATGAGGGCTGTTCAAGTCTTTTCACATCTCTGTAGACCAAGATCCTACATGCATTTGCAGATAACATGACAGTAATGTGGTACAAGCAAGGAGGAACCAGGTCTTACAAATTGTACAGAGTGGCACAGAAAGCCTGGGACCCTGCCACCCAGAAAAACATGTCACTCACAGACACATACATCCTATCACAAGACAGTGTGTTGGCAGACCTTTTTAAGCATGTCCTTGGAGGATGCTCATGAATGGACCTTGAACAGACAGGTTTTCCTGAGTTTCCATCACCATTGGAGGACCCTTCAGAGAGACCTGTTTGCTTCAAAGACCAACAAACAACTTCCACTGTTTTGCACCAGAGACCTTTAGCCCATAGCTTGGAGGATGGATGCTTTCTCTTTTCAGTGGACAGGGATGTATCTCTATGCCTTCCCTCTACTACCACTTCCAATGGTTCTTCTAACCACCCCCCCAAAAAAGTGTCGTTTGTGATTCCTTTTTGCCAAGACAGCATTGGTGCCCTCTGCTTTTTCCTCTAGAGAGGAACAAGTGCTGCAAACTGTCACTTCAAGTGGCTCTCATCACTCAACAGAAAGGGTTACTTCGGCATCCCAATCTGCCATCCCTAAACCTAACTCTGTGAATGATAGGGTTCTGTTTCTTATAGGCATCATTTTTCTGAGGATGCTATTAATAGTCTTCAAGAAGCCAGGAGACTCACCACTCGAAAATCTTACATAGCCAAATAGAGGAGATTCTCCTTTTGGTATCAAAGAAATAGACAGGACCCCAGGCAATGAGAAGTACCTTCCATTCTGAAATATCTGTGTGAACTGTTACATACAGGTTTGGTCTATTCTTCCATCAAAGTCCACCTGTCAGCCATCTCCACTTGCTTACATCACAGTCCCCCACTTATGTCTAGATCTGAGTCAAGATATTCCTTAAAGGTATCCTGCATCGTAGATTACCTAGAAAGCTCATGACTCCTAGTTGGGTACTCGACTATGTGCAGGAAATGCTTACTTTACCGCCTTTTGAACCAGCAAAATCAGTAGACCTCAAATTCTGTACTTGGAAAACTCTCCTTTTTCTGGCCCTAACGTCAGCTAGGAGAAGTTTAGAGCTTCAGGCACTCATGGCCATTCATCCCTTTCTTATTTTCACAAAGACACGGTGACAGTCAGGATAGTCCTTCATCAAATGGATGGACAGAGTTTTCTACAAGAATTACAACACACAGTGGAAACAAGGAGCTTTGCCCCTGCCACAGAGGCAGGGTTGCCTGATTTCCAGCTCCCCAGGTAGGGACAAAAAAAAAAAAAGGAAGGTCTCTCACGGCAAGTGAAGACCAAAAAAAAAAGGGTCTTTTACGGCAAGTGAAGACCAAAAAAAAAACACAGTTCCACATTAAAGAACAGTAGCTCTGCACTAAACACAGAGCTTCTCGTGTTTAATGCATTGCAGTTCCGCATTCAACGCAAGTAGCTCCATGTTTAGCGATTTTTGATAGGCCCGTATACCGGCATATGGGCCAATCAAAAATCGCTAAACACGGAGCTTCTTGTGTTTAATGCGGAACACAAGAAGCTCTGTGTTTAGCAATTTTTGATTGGCCCGTATGCCAGGTATATGGGCCAATCAAAAAAAAAAAAAACACAAACAAAGCAGAGGCTGGCCGGGATTTAAACCGGCAGGGCGGGACTCGGGATCAGGCTGTTGATCTCGGGACAGTCCCGCCCAAATAGGGACGTCTGGCAACCCTGCACAGAGGTGACACACACTGTGGCTGGCTCTGTGGCACAGAGGTATGGAGCCGTAATTGTGTCTGCGGTGACCCAGGTTCAGTTAGTCGATCCTTGAGGAGCTGCATGGGGAGGAGGAAAGAACAGCAGATGTTATGTTGTCCTGTCTTACCTTCATTCTTACTGGATGGGTTCGAAGCCGATCCTCGGCTTCGACTTGGCCGAATACACTAGCTCGAAGTGTCTAACTTGGTTTGTGGCAGAGTAGCTATCCCATCATGCAGTGGTGCAATCTCCAGATCTCATTTGCGCTTTACAAGTTCAGATGTTCTCTTCTTGGCTGTGGCTAAATCTTTTGTCTTTTTGCAAATTTTTACATATTTAGTCTTTAGAATTGCTTAGTTAGTTAGTTTAGTTGTGAGTGCTGTGCCTTTCATAGCCTTAGTAGCTAATTTATCATTGTTGCTGTGTTTCTTGTTGGCTGTTGTTTTTTCGCTATGCCTGTATTGTGTATCCCGTCGTCTTTAACTGTAGTGGTGTGCTTTAATTGTTGTAATTAGTTAAACAGTTAATTAGTTATTAGTTAGCTTAGCTCGTTTAAGTTAGAGAGCTTACTGCCTGTTTCAGTTAGAGGGCTTTTATTAGTGTGTTTTTTGTGATTGTCCCTTTCTGACAGCTGCTAGGTCCATTTAAATTAGAGGACCTAGTGCTTGTTTTTTTAAATACCATTTTATTTCCCTTTAGCTTTACTAGAAGTGCTATGTATGTTAATAACTTTTCATATTTAGATGTGTTTTTCCTGTGCGATTTCTACATAGTTTATAGTTGTTTTAGGATTTCTTCATCCCTGTCATGTCCAAGGAAACTAGAGAGAAGGAACATAAGCCTTTAGGCATTAAGAAATGCCAAAAGTACTCCCAAAAATGTCCATTACGAATAGACATAGTATTTGCGTTTACTGTTTAGGAGTAATCCATCTTCAGGAAACCTGCATATTCTGCCATTCCTTTAGTGCCCGTGTTCTACAGGAGAGGAAAAATAAACTTGTTGTCAAAGGACTCTTGAAACCAACATTTGATGAAACTCTACAGAGTTTTTCCTCTTCCTCGTCCAGTAAGTCTCCTTCCTTTACAAAAGACAAACCGACCAAAAAAACATCCCCAGTCTCTTCGGCTCAGTCTGAGCCCCCTGAAAAATTGTCTGAAATTTCTTAAGCATCAACCTCCTCGGCTCCACTGCCTTCAGAACCGACAGAGATAATTTTCATTGATAAACCAAGTTCTTTGGCTCCAAGATCTTCAGAGCTGAAAGAAACTGTAACTGTGAGCTGGTCCATTGAACTTCTGCCGGTCTCCCCTACTTTGAGATCTCCTATCTTAGAGAGATTTCGTTCACCAACCTTTTCCTCCAGGTCTTCTAGGAGCCTGTCTGATAATGATGCAGAGAGAGTGGTGCGCAGATTATTGAAGTTGCCGGCGCTGCCAAAATTGTTCTCTGCTCCAACCCAACAGGTTTTGGAGCCCTCAAAGACTATTACATCCACTGTTGGTCCTCCTCTAAGCCAAGCTGGATCTTCGGAGCTGGAGTGCCAAGTACCACTTGCTGTAGACCCTTCGGTTCTGGAACCCCTTCTGGATATTCCAGAGCCGATCTCTGCTCCGATACTCTCTGTGCCATGCATGGTGTCTAGGAGCCGTAGCTCTGCAGGCGGCCCTGACGGACCTGAGCTTCTTTGGTTCTGAGTCTACCCATCCATGCTTTGGCTCGGTTGAGCTCGGCTCCTACATCAGATTTGGAGCTGGTCTCCCTGGAGCTGGGGGTTTCCTCGGAACCAGGGATGTCCTCAGAGCTGGTGGTTCGGTTTTCGAGCTGATGAGGAGTGTGCTATCCCCACCTACAGCTCTACACAGGGATACTGGCATTCATTCCCCCCAAACCTTTGGCTACTGTCTCTGCACCACCCCCTCCACCAAATTGCAGAGATTCAGAGCCTCAGGAACCCCCATTAGGTGAACCCCACTCTTCCGAGGCCTCCACAGAATACCCTTCTGAGGAGCCCCCTCGGAAGAGGACATGCAAGAGGAAGCATATAGACTCCCCTGATGAGTCTGTCACTTCAGACACTGACCTCGAGGAGTCAGAAGGGTCCTCACAGTCATCTCCTGAAGATATCTCATTTGCAGATATCCTTAAGGCGGCTGGAATACCATCACCCCTTCTGATGAGGAGTTAAGGCCTTTGGATCTCAACCTTCAGCCTCCTGGCTGTCTCTGCCTTTTGATGAGCGAATGGAGTTAGTCATTCGAAAGGTGTGGGAGTCACCTGACAGTATGGAACCAGTCCCTTGAAGGCCAAACAAGTTTTTGTCAGCCCCCACTGGAAAAGATTTTCTTACAAAATATGTGCCTGTAGATGCTATGTTGGTGGCAGCAGACACCAAGAAGGAACTTTCTGAGACATTCTTATCTGTTCATCCTCTGAACAAAGATTCTTGAATGATGGACAGATATGGGAAGTGTATTTTTTCCTCAGCGACTTTTACACTTAGATGGCTGAACTACCTCACACACTTTAGAAGGCTACAAAAAGATCTCCTGAAGGAGCTAGGAGATACTCTACAAGGTTCATTGGCTGCGGGGGTGACAGAGAAAAATCACCTCCCAGCTGTCCAACTTAATTTCCATCGTCAACTCATCATATGCAGCAGATGGAGCTAGTAAGGCAGCTGGTTCAGGAGTTTCCCTGAGGAGACACTCCTGGATGCGCTTGTGTAATTTTGCGGAACCTTTTAAGTTTACCTTCACCAACGCCCCTTTTGATGGTTCCTCACGTTTTGGACCTAAAGTTAAAGACACGCCCACCAGATGTGACCAGGAAGGGAAAACTCTCTGCTGTTGGAGTCTGTTTTTCAGTACTTTCAAGACCTTACCCTAAAGGCAAGAAGAGTGGGAAAATGTGGTTCAAGAGATCCCAGGAAGCTTTCCAAAATGCACGAGGTGAATCTTTCCCCAGGGGCAGAGGGGGAGGCAACAATGGTAGATGTCCTATAGGCAGAGGGGGTCCACAAAACCAGGGTGACCGTGATCTGTTTCGGTGACGTCTCTACCAGTACTCCTGAAAGGAGGCCCGTCTGCTCTAGTCTGGAGGCAGTCAGGGGACATTTATCTTTGTACCCAGAAGCCTGGCAAAATATCACAAAAGACAAGTGAGTACAAAGCATAATATCCAGAGGCTACACCATTCCCTTTTGCCATCCTCTCCCACACATCAGAACAATCTCAGATGTACCACCCAATCTAAGGGAGCAAGCAACTATACAAATTCAAAAGTTGCTAGACAAAAGTGTCATCCAAAAAGTCCCCACAGACGAAACAGGATTCGGAACTTACTCAAGATTCTTTTTGGTGCCAAAAAGAATAGTGGACTGGAGACCCATATTGGATCTCAGCAAACTGAACAAATCTGTCAAAAAGTCCAAGTTCCAAATGGTGACACTGCAGTCAATACTTCCCTCCTTAGGGAAGAACAGTTGGATGTGCTCAATAGATGTCCAATATGTGTACTACCACATAAAAATGGACAGAGCATCAAGGAGTCAATTACGGTTCCTGCTGAGAGCCAGTCATTATCATTCCCTAGCTCTGCCCTTTGGTCTCCCTACAGCCCCCAGAGTGTTCACCAAATGCATGGCGGCAGTAACAGCTAACTTGAGACGTCTCGGATTCCAAGTGTTTCCATATTTGAATGACTGGCTCCTAACTGCCACCACCAAGCATCTACTTCAACAAGCCGGGGACGTGACATTGGAAATTTGTGCTCAGCTAGGCATAACAGTCAATTTACAAAAATCTGCTTTGTTGCCCTGTCAACATATTACCTTCATAAGTGCAGACCTAGATACTGTTTCTATGATGGCACGTCTTCACCAGACAGAATTTCTGCCCTCAGACAGCAAATACTCAACCTTCTTCCCAAGGACAAGGTAAAGGCAAAGGTAGTTCTGAAACTTCTAGGAACCATGGGTTCAACCATAACTCTAGTTCCTCTCTCCAAGATGCATATGAGAATCCTTCAGTGGCTCCTGTTTTCTCAGTGGTCACTGCAAGAACTTCCTATGTCCCATCTGATCAGAATAATGGAATCATGCAAGAGGGATCTACAGTGGTGGACTCAGTCCAATGATGTGACCATCGGGAGACTCTTTATTCCACAACAACCTGTTGCTACAGTGATCACAGTCGCTTCCCAGATAGGTGTGGGGGGGGGGTTATCTGGGAAGGACAGTTCAAGGTATATGGCAAGACCATGAGGCTTATTGGCACATCACTGGTCTATAGATGAGAGCAGTGCTTCTGGTGTTGCAGGCACTCTGCGACTCTCTTCCACTAGGGAATGTGACTCTCTTCCACTAGGGATGATTGCAGTCCAGTCAGACAATATGTATGTGTGGTATGATACATAAATAAACAAGGAGGAACCAGATCATGCCCACTTTGTCGTGAGGTTCTGAGAGTTTGGCAATGGGCAATATCTTTCCAACGCTTTCTAGTAGCAATGCACATCCCGGGGAAATCCAACGTGATAGTGGACAAGCTCAGCAGGGCAATATTAATGCCTCATGAGTGGTGTCTAAACCAGAACATAGCAGAAGAGATTTTCCAGACATGGGGCCAGCCTTGCTACGATCTTTTTGCCACTCCCATGAATAAAGTGTAGCAGCTACTTTGCCCTAATACCCCCCTCCGGAGAGGCACAGAGAGATGCACTTGTTCACAATTCGCCCTCAGGATTTCTTTATGCCTTTCCCCCATTTCCCCTCTTACCCAAAGTCATCTAGAAAGCAAAATCCTTGGGAAACAGGCTGATTCTCATTACCCCATATTTGACTCGTCAGATTTGGTTCCCTTTCCTCTGGCCTCATCTGCAGGAGAAGTCATGGGGTCTGGACCCATTTCCAGACCTTTTGACCCATATGTCAGGAACACTTCATCCTTCTCTCCACACCCTCAATTTGACAGCATGGCTGTTCCACTCCCAAACTTAGTCATTCTTCAACACTTCACTCCAGCAGTAATACACATTTTGATATCCTCATAAAGATTCTACCAGAAAATTATATACTAGTAAATGGAAGAGGTTCTCCTACTGTGCACAAACCAGAAACATTGATCCCTTCTCTGTTCCAATTCACTCGATTTTAGAATTTCTTACTGAACTTTTCCAACAAGACTTGGCTGCAGCCACAATTAGAGTCCACCTGGCGGCGACCTCAAATTTCCATATGAGTGAATTTTCTCCTAACCTAATGTCACACGGATTGTGTAAAGCATTCTTAAAGGGCACTTCTTTATTGAGACCTCCTGTAAAAGAACCACTCCCTCCTTGGGGTTTAAATTTTATAGTGTCTCATCTAACATTGCCTCCATTCGAGCCCTCCTCATCTTATGACCTCAGATTTATTTCTTGGAAGACTATACTTCTAGTTGCGGTAACATCTGCAAGAAAAGTCTCAGAGTTGCAAGCACTATCAATCAAACCACCATATTTGATTTTTCATAAGGATAGTGTATCGCTGAGAACTAATCCATCATTTTTACCTAAGGTTTGTTCTCAATACAATCTAAACCAATCTTTTGAGCTTCCAGTCTTTTTTTCCCAGTCATAGCAACAAGGCAGAGTATAAACTCCATCAGCTGGATGTGCATAGGCAACTCTATCTCCATAGAACTAAAGATTTCAGAAAATCAGACCAATTGTTCATGTCTTTCTCTGAAGCAAAAAAAAGGCATGCCAGTTTCAAAAGTCACACTTTCAAATTGGCTTTCAGATTGTATCACTTTTTATACAGTTCCAATAACAGAAATTTGCCATTCAAAATTAGAGGTCACTCAACCAGAGCATTGGCAACATCCTCTGCTTTCCAGAGTGTCAGTGGACAGTATTTGTGCTGCTGCTACGTGGGTGCATCCTCATATGTTTATTACTCATTATAAAGTTGATTTGGCCTCCAGGGACAGAGCTTCATTTGGTTCCACTGTGATCAAAGGTGTACCGTGAGCCACACAGGAAAAAGGTGCTAGGCATGCTGTCCCATCCAGTAAGAATGAAGGCGAGATAGGACAACATAACATAAAGAAGTTATGTACTCACCATAATGTTCCATGTTTGTTGTCCATCTCGCCCTTCTTTCTTACGACCCTCCCACCTTCCCCCATCCTAGGACTCCTAGAGAACCTGGTTGATAAATGACCTCCTTTGACTCTCTCTGTTTTTCCTTGTTATTTTAGTCTTTGTAATAGTTAGCAGCAAACTAGATCTAGAGATTGCACCACTGGATGATGGGATACCTACTTTGCCACAAGCCAAGTTAGAGACTTCTAGCTAGTGTATTCAGCTGAGTTGGAGCCAAGGATAGGCTCCAAACCCATCCAGTAAGAATGAAGGGAGAGATGGACAACAAAAATGGAATGTTATGGTGAGTGCATAACTTCATTTTTTGACAATTCACTTATTCTGTGAGGAAGACTAGTATTTCTGGCATGAGCTATATCCCATGATAGATAACTGGGTACTCCAGCTTTGCCACTAGTGGGAAGACACATTGGCAGATGGTTTGTGGCCTTTCCCACATTGAAGTCATTTCCTGTTGGGCATAACAAAAATCCTGACTACCTGAGTTGATAGCTCACCTCATCCCAGCTCTTGCCACAGCTGTTACTGTAAAATGTTGCAGCTATATTTTTTTCTTAAACAAGCTTGCAGTGTTTTATTCTGCTGCTGTATTAAGTCCAAACGCTTGCACATACCATGTTCTGAATAACTTTCCTGTAAGTTTTCTATTGGCTATAATTTCAGTCTCATTATAGCACTGTGTTGAGTTTTTGGTTTTATGTTTTGCCTGCATATTATGACAGTTTTATTTACTTTGTAGTGTATGGAGAGCCATGTATGGAGCTGTCTGATGACATGCCAGTATCAGTTAAAAGATACTCTGGTTCTGTAGCACAAGACATGATCCTAATAATGTTCAGAAAGGTGCTTAACAATTGTTGCACTGTTAAGATCCCGTCTGGCACAAGACCTTAAAAGCTGGCAGTTCCACAGCAGCAGACCATGAAATGGCTTCAACTCAACTCCCATTTCTGTCTGCTGACTATAACCAACATTACTGCCATTCCGAATGTATTTAGGAACCAACTGCTTCCCTTATACACGGAATGCACTAAGAGGTTAAGAGGTATGTTCCGAACTGCTTTACTTAATTTCAGAGCCAGCACAACACTTATGATTTTTTTGTTTGTTTTATTTTTCTGTGAATAGTTGTACATGGAGCAGGCAAATTTGCATGCACTACAAAGAATTTTGATCAGATCTCTGATCATAACTTAATATTGTGCCTTCTCGATATGGATGCCAAAATTCAGTCACGAGGTGAATTTCTTGGTATCCTGGTCGTTAACACATAGCAAGCTGGTTACTATTGGAGAGCCAATCATTATTCTCTATTTGTTCAATACTGAATTCATGTGTAGCCAAATACCACCAACACTGTTTACTATTAATTTTGGTGAGAACATGCTTTATTTTGCCTGTTAGGTTAATTTCCTCTTTTGCAAGAAAAGGTTGTCTAAAGAAAATGAAAACTTTTGTACAAGTGAGCAAGCAGTATATCTCTGCAAGGAAAACCCAAACAAGCTAGTTTTCATTGCGTGATGCCTTAAACCTCCTGTAGTGGAGGCTTATGGGATATATGCTAATGACCCCTTCAGGATATCTAGTAGATGTTCATCGTGTTTCACTGTTGCAGTCATAACTGTAGGGTGCTCCTGCCGGCAGGCAGCCCAAGGTCGGCCAGAATCCCAAAGTCTGGGTCCGGCGTCGACTGTACAAACCAGTACCCTGACGTCAGTACGCTCTGGTACATAGCCCTCAGCCGACGCCATCTTCTCCAGTCTTTCTTGCCGTGTGGTGGAAAGCAGCTCGCAAGTCATTGGTTGGCGATTTTCGAACAGCGTTTTTTGGTTGTTGTCGGTCCGAAGTTCTTACTTCTCTTCTCAAAGCTAAGTACCCCGTTGGGGAATCTTTTTCTTGTTCCTCCGATGTCAGAAAAAGTTAATAATTGTATTACGTGTGGGAAACAAATACCTCATAAAGATTTCCACTCTTACTATCTACCTTGCTTAGGCCCTGACCACGACGTTTCTTGTTGTCGGTTCTGTGCCAGGTTTAATTCTCATACTATCAAACGCAGGTACGACTGGGCTCTGAATTATTTTGGCAGACGCTTCAATTACAGAATGTCGTTGGACACTACCGGAATTCAAAAGAAGCGCAAAGACAAGGACAGGCCTCCGAGGTCCAAACAGGACTCGTTGCAGCTGGAGCCGGCGTCCGGTTCGGCTGTCGTCAGTGAGGCACTTTTGCAGCCCCTGTCGTCCGCCACTTATGAACCGATGGCCGATACGGACTCCCATGGGGAGCCATCAAGGCCTTCTATTTTATCTGCTGCAGGACCTTCGGACGTCGCTCCCTCGGATGGGTCCGGAACCGCTGTGCAGGTACCGGCTTCTGAGGGGGTATTCAGGCCTACTCACATCACTATTTCAAAGGCAAAGTCAAAGACTCCTGTTAAGTCTAAAGCTCCTGCTCAGGCTACTTCTGAATCTACTCCCAGGACACAGAAGCAATTGTTAAGGATGGCTGAAGATTTGCTTTCTATGATTAGGGGTTCTCACCCCTGAGAAAAGGCCTCGACAGGATGTTCCTATGGATTCCTCTTACCAGGCTTCTGTATCTTCTGTCTCTTCCTCTGATCAGGAATATTCTTTTCCTCCTTATGAGGATTCGGATGCTGAGGACTCCTTGCCCTCTGCCTCTCCGCCTGAAGATTTTTCTTTTGGGGAAACCTTACATGAGATGAGGGAACATTTTCATTGGGAAGGTCAGGATTATTCTGCTTCCAAGAAGAGGCTTAGAGAATTCCTTCTTCTTCCTCAACATAGGCCTTTGGCTATCCCTCCTGTTCTTGACATTGTGGATGATGCTTTTTCCGAGGCTAATTTGAATCCTGATTCCATGCCTCCTGCTCCTTCTAAGCCTGATAGGTTTTATAGGGTTCCTGAGTCTCATTTGTTCTTATTTAAGAATCCTTCTGCAGATCCTGAAACTATTTCTCAGGGTTCTAAGGCTGCTAAAGTTGCTACTTCTAAGAATCCTATTCCCTCTGAGAAGGATTCTCGTGCCTTAGACAGGTGGGGCAAAAAGGTATATACTTCTGCTACCCTTTCTGTTAGGGCTTTAAATTGCCAATTTCATATGTTTAAGTATCAGCAATTTCTTTTGTCTGTTTTAAAGCAAAAGCTTGCTTCCCTTCCTGCATGTGCAGAAGATAAGGAACTACAGGATGTATTGCATGCAACTGAACAACTGAACAAACATAGCTTGCATTGTGGTTTTGATGCTTTATATGCTTCTTGTAGGGCCGCAGCCTCTGGTACTGTTATCAGGAGACATGCTTGGCTTCGTGAGCAAAGTTTACCTGAACAGGTTAAGGCTAAATTATTAGATGCCCCTGTTCAGCATGATGTTCTTTTTGGATCTAAGGCTGAGGAGGTTATTAAAAAGATGGAAGAAAAGGCAAAATCTATGCAAACTGTGAAAGATTTCTTGCAAGTTCAGCCTCCTAGATTTTCCAGGAATTGGCCCTCCAAAAATTGGTCCTTTCCCACGTCTGACAGGCCTCAAAGGGGAAGATATAGACGCTCCAGAGGTCGTGGCCAAGCTCAGGCCTCCTACAGATCGAGACAATGGACTGCTTCTTCACCTAGAAGGGGAGAAGACAGATCCCAATCTCAAAGAAAGCAAACTCAGTGACTCTCTAGGTTGGGCTACAGGACCTCTTTACCTGGATGCCCCTCTCGGAGGAAAACTTTCTCTTTTTTACAGAAATTGGACTCATATTACCCAGGACAAATGGGTATTGGACGTGATTTTAAAAGGCTACAAATTCCACTTTCATACCTTGCCAAGAGCTTTCGGTTGGCCAGATCTGCCAAAACTTCAATGGTCAGAGGCCTTAAATCAAGTGGATGCTCTTCTGGCCATGAGAGCCATAGAGCCTGTTCCACTCTCAGAGATGGGAAAAGGTTTTTATTCAAGACTGTTTCTGGTTCCAAGAAAGCAAAGCTCATGGAGACCTATTCTGGACCTTTCTGTGTTAAACACCTTTTTGGAAATTCCAAAATTCAAGATGCTTACTCTGCAGCAGCTGATTCCAATGCTCTCTCAGGACGCCTGGATGGTGACATTGGACCTAAAGGAAGCTTATTTACACATTCCCATCAGGCAGGAACGCAGGAAATTCCTCAGGTTCAAGGCAGGTTCGAGACACTATCAATTCTCTGTACTGCCCTTTGGTTTATCTACTGCGCCCAGAGTCTTTACCAAGTGCCTGGCACCAGTAGTGGCTTATTGCAGACTCCAGGGGAATTCAGATTTACCCTTATTTGGACGACTGCCTTATTCAGGCAGACAGCAAGGATCTTTTACTTCAACATCTGGATTTTGTTCAACGTCTTCTCCTCCTGTTGGGATTTTCAGTGAACACAAAAAAGTCACATCTGATCCCTTCTCAACAAATGGTATTTCTGGGAGCCCTCTTAAATACAACCTTACAAAGGGCCTTCCTCACTGCAGAAAAACAAATACAGCTGGCTTCAATTTTCAAGACTTTGGCATCTCTACCTCAGCTCACTGCAAGGAAGTTCCTGCAGGCACTGGGCTACATGGCTTCCTGCATTCTGTTGATTTAAAATGCAAGGCTTCATATGAGAAAGCTTCAATGGTATCTGAAAAGTGTATGGTTGCAGCATTACCACAATCTGGACACTCTGATTCCTCTGATCCCCTGCCTCCAAAAGGAGTTCCTTTGGTGGTCCAGGGTGTGTGCTTTAAACGAAGAAAAGCCTTTCCGTCTTCTTCAACCTTCTCAAATCATAACCACGGACGCCTCAGATTATGCTTGGGGAGCACATTTTCTAGGCAATTGCCAGCAAGGAACCTGGACAAAGGATCATCTTCACTGGCACATCAATCTGAAGGAAATGTTGGCAGTTCAAAATGCTCTTCTAGCCTTCAAGAACCTTTTGCATCCAGGGCCTCTTTTGATTTACACAGACAACACCACAGTCATGTGGTACATAAACAAGCAGGGAGGCTCTCATTCGTACCCCCTTTGCAGACTAGCTATGGCTTTATGGGACACAGCTCTAAATCTGAATCTACATCTCCAGGCCCAATTCATACCAGGAGAACAGAATCTCTTAGCAGACAGCCTGAGCAGGAACATTGTGGATCCTCACAAATGGATGCTAGACACCAACTTATTCAACAGGATTATTGCAGTTTGGGGATGCCCCCAGATAGATCTGTTTGCATCCCATCTCAATCATCAGCTGCCTCACTTTTGCACCAGGTCATTCCACAAAACAGCTTGGAAAGTGGATGCCCTGTCCTTCAGCTGGAAAAACCTTTCGGGTTATGCCTTCCCTCCTCTTCCTCTACTTCCTCGGGTATTACTAAAGATAAAACAGGACAAGCCCAAGTCCCTCATCTTGATTGCTCCAAATTGGCCTCGACAGTTTTGGTATCCAACTTTAAAGCACCTGTTCTTGGAGCCTCCTTGGATTCTCCCTCTGAACCCTTCTCTTCTGTCCCAGCATCAGGGTCAGTTGCTACATTCCAATCTCCAGACCCTTTGCCTGGCAGCTTGGCTCTTCAAAGGAATTTGATTTCTTCTAGTCTTCCCAAACAAGTTTTGGATGTTCTTTTGGAAGCTAGACGGCCTAGCACTAGGAAATCCTATGCCTCTAAATGGAAGAGATTTTGCATTTGGATGCAGGGCCGAGGTTTGGACCCTCTGGTACCTGATCTCTCTTCTATTTTGCTTTACCTTTTGGATCTTTTGTCTAATGGACTTTCCTTTTCTTCCATTAAAATTCATGCTTCTGCTATTTCTGCTTATTTCAATACTGATCCCCCTGTTTTTTCTCATCCTTTGGTGAGACAATTCTTGAGAGGGGCTAAGAATTTAAGGCCTCCCAGGACCCGTCCTGTTCTTGCTTGGGATCTTAATTATGTTTTAGAAAAACTTACTTTGCCTCCTTTTGAGCCTGCTGCATCTTCAGATATTAAGTTTTTATCTTGGAAGACAGTTCTTTTGTTAGCTTTGACTTCTGCCAGAAGGGTCTCAGAGTTGCAAGCTCTCATGGCTGTGGAACCATACCTTATTTTCCACCAGGACAGAGTATCCTTGAGGACCAATCCTTCTTTCATGCCTAAGGTGATTTCGAAAGTGGCTTTAAATCAAACAATTCACCTTCCTACCTTCTTTCCTAATCCTCAGAATAAAGGGGAAAGGATTTTGCATTCCTTGGACGTACACAGACAGTTACGATTTTATTTGGACAAGACTAAAGAGTTCAGAAAATCTAACCAATTGTTTGTTTCTTTTGCCTCCAGTTCTCTTGGTAAGGCTATTTCCAAACAAACTATTTCCAAATGGATTTCTTATGGAATAAGATTTTGTTACACTCATCATGGGAAACAGTTTCCAGGTACTGTGAGAAGTCATTCTACTAGAGCAGCTGCTACTTCTACAGCTTTTCTCAGGGGAGTTCCTACCAAGGATATCTTGGAAGCTGCCACTTGGAGTTCTGTGCATACTTTTTCCAAGCACTACAATCTCCCTTTATATTCTAAGACCAGGGCAGGCTTTGCCTCTGCTGTTTTGCAGGGTCTTCTTGCTGCCCCTTCTTCTGTCTAAACCACCTCCCTTTTTTCACTGCTTTGGGATTCCACCCTACAGTTATGACTGCAACAGTGAAACACGATGAACATAGTACAGTTGTGTACACCTACCATAAATGTAGATGTTCGAGTGTCTTCACTGTTGCAGTCGGTGTTTCCCTCCCTCTTATCCCCTCTTTTTCTCTCCTTTGTGGTGTATTTGTGTTTCCTTGTTGGATTCATTTTTTTTTTATTTATTGGGGGACTTCTGACATCTAGGGCAAGAAAGGCTGGAGAAGATGGCGTCGGCTGAGGGCTATGTACCAGAGTGTACTGACGTCAGGGTACTGGCTTGTACAGCCGACACCGGACCCAGACTTTGGGATTCTGGCCGACCTCGGGCTGCCTGCCGGCAGGAGCACCCTACAGTTATGACTGCAACAGTGAAGACACTCGAACATCTACATTTGTGGTAGGTGTACACAACTGTACTTTCAGCTGCATGACTTCTGAATGTCCATGATTTTTTTTTTTTTTTTTATGTCTCTGTGGTAACGTTCAAGCCAATAGCTGTGGACATGCCTGTTTCAGCCATTTTATTGACTTTGTCAGCACAACATAAGTGGATGGTTTGGCTGTACTCCAGAGACACAGGGTTTTTAAACCCAGCCAATGACCATAAATATAACGGTGCCTGCAAAATGTCCCAACTAACATCCAAACTAGTGGGTAAAAAGGACACACAGACAAACCATTCAGTAAAAACTGCAAGGAAAACCCAGACAAGCTTTCACTGTGTGATAAAAAGGTCGAAACTTGTCTGGGTTTTCCTTGTGGTTTTTACTGAATGGTTTGTCTGTGTATCCTTTTTACCCTTTGATTTGGTTGTTTTCTAGAACTGGGTAAAGATTCAGTTACATGTAACTTGATGTTTTTCTTGTAGAGGATGAGTGCTATCTCTTACTAACTCTTTAATTTTGTAAATGGTGTCTTTTTTTTTTGCCTTACAGCTGTGATGACCCAGAAGTTGAAGATTACGGTAACAAGTGGAGTATGAGTGCAGTGCTTCGATACCTTAAGCAGGAAGGGAAGAACACAACAGGTAACAGAATGAAAAGGAAACATTAAAACCTTCACTGGCTCGCTGTTTTACATCAAGCTGAGGAGTTAGTGTCATTGATTAAAAGTAGATATTTTTGGTACTTTTCACCGTGTAGCTATCTCGTTGCTTTTGACATTTCTCCATCAGCAAGGCTAACAATAATGCAGGGAAAACGCTCTACTCCCACACCGTTGCCAGAAATTGGAACTCTCTTCCCCTATCAGTGTCCACTGCCCCCTCCACATCCATATTCAAAACCTCCCTCAAATCGCACCTTCTTAGTACCTGGTTATGCCCTTGTATCACATAACACTATCCATACTACTATTAACACCCCAAACTTCTCTCTGATCACATGCTGGATCTCTGATCCCCTGTAGGCCTGGTCATCTGAAAGGGTACTTTTAACTGTAGAATTGCTGGAACCTGTGTTCTGAGAGACTGCCTTACAGATTATCTGCAAATATACAGAGCTGAGTATATATTTTTTTTTGGTTATAGATTTTTGTTAATTGTTGCTTAGATCTCTGTTGAAACTGTTGTCTCACTGTTCTGAGAAACTGATCGGCACATATACAGAGCTGAGAATTTTTTTTTGGTTTTAAAGTTTGTACTGTTAGTTGTTGCGTAGATCTCTGTTGAAACTGTTTTGTCCCACCCACGCTCCCTATTTTTGGTTTGTAGTTTAAATTTGGTGGCTTTTGCAGTTGCCCGCCCCACTGTAGATTTGATCTGGGACACTCCCCCAGTCCCATCTCTTTACCACATTCTACCTAATAAACTCTTTCTGCACTTGCTTTTAGTCCTTTTTAATTTAATTGCAATTTTTAAACTGTGTTTGGTCTAATATTGCTGCATACTCAAGTGTGCTAGCTTGCACTGCATGTGAATTGTTTTTACTACTGTTTTTGCTACTTTTCTGTATAAAAAAAACTGTAAGCCTGTTTCCTACCTTTCCTGTAACTAGTGTTCCAGATACAGATTTGCTGTATCCAGGACTGTATGTAAGCTTCTGAGCCCCTCCAAGCCTTTCTGTGTTGGAGGGAAGCCTTTTAGCTTATCAGTGGGAGTGGTAAGCACTGGGTAACCTGTCTATCACATAAGGAGTGGTTCTGGCCCAGAAATTGTAGTTATTGACCGTTTGGGCAATCTTCCATCTCTCTCACCTTTCTGATTTGAAAGCCTGCATTTGCACTTGTTTCTGTCCTGTAACTCGTCTAGTGCAGATACAGATTCTTAGTTTTAGCACTTAAATTTGCTTATTCATGCTCAGCACTTGTTCAGAACTGTTAAGCACTAAATAAGCTACTAATTACTGTAGCACTCAGTATTCCCCATTACCTAGAGGAAAACAGTTTCTGTACTTACTTTTCTCATTTGCTTAGAGAAAAACAGCTCTTGTACTCACTTTCCTCACTTATCTAGAGGAAAATAGTTTTTTATTCAGGCATGTCCAAGGATCAGCTCCCAGTGTTATCTCCTGTCTATCTGATGAATCTGGGCATCTTGAAGCAATGTAGAAATTGCCTCATGTACACAGACAACCCTCTCCTCCTACCACCCAACACTACAACCTGTGAGAGATACACTTATCTAGCCAAACTGGAGGTAAAGCTCTCTCCATCCAAGACTGAACTTGACAGTCATGAGGAGAAGGTAAACATTTGCACCACACCACACTCATCACATAGTCTCACTAAATCTAGAACATCAAAATCCACACATAGTAACACAAAAACATTTGCGGAGGCTCTCAATAATAATCTGTCTAAGCAACAGAGACCTCCAAAGCAGAAATGCAAGCAATCTCCATCCCTCAACACAACCCAAATGACACATAGCCCACAGACTCAGTGTGCCACTCAACCACAGCCAATAAGGCAAAACAACGTACCCAACACACTAGTCATAGGTGACTCTATAGTCAGGCACACTGATGTCCCACTCACCAGGCTAGACAAGGAGAAAGTTACTGTCAGCTGCCTTTTGGGTGCCAGAATCCGCCACATAACCCACGCACTCAGGTCACTCCACAACAAGTACAAATATGACTCTGTCATTGTCCATGTTGGTGTGAATGACCTGAGATGTACCTCCCTGGACTACATGAAAAGAGACATGGAAGAGCTCTTTAATCTTGTAGCCCAGGCAGGTATGACCCTAGCCCTGAGTAGCATTCTGCCATCGCCCAGAATGATAACACAGTACAAGGACAAAATTATTGACTTCAACAATTGGCTAAGCTTCTGGTGTCATTCTAAAGGGATCCAGTATCTGTCTGCTTGGGATGACATGGTCGACAGACCACAATGCTTTGCCACAGATGGCCTGCACCTGTCGCCCCTGGCATTCCGGATACTGGCTAAGGCTCTTGCTGCCCTTATAGTGCCTTTTTCAGGCAGGGTTTGAATAACAAATTCACCACCATAACAGGAACAGGCAAGCAAAAACTGAGGGTAATGCTACTCAATGCTAGAAGTTTAAATCTCAAAATGCACTCACTCGAGGCACTCCTTAAAATGGAGAACATCGATATCTGTGCAGTGACTGAGAGCTTGTTCAAGGCTCCAGAGAGCACCCCTGCACTACCAGGCTATAACTCATACCACACTTTTCGGCCATGTAACCTAGACCGAAACACCAAAGGTGGAGGTGTGCCATATTCATTAAGGATATCCACACCTCCAGGCTAGTTGCTCAGCATAATGCATTCGAGGTTATCCAAGTGCAACTAACTCTGGGCAAAACTGCAATCCAAATTGTAGCTTGCTACAGATCCCCCACCCTGCCCCAGGATTCCCACTCCTCTTTTCTTGATGTACTGGAAAATATTAGGGTTCAACCAAACACCCTAATAATGGGCAACTTCAACTACCCCACCATTAACTGGGAAAACTACTCGTGTACCAACTCCTTAGCTCAACGCTTTCTGGAATTCATAAACTCCAGTGTCCTAGATCAACTTATCCACACCCCCACCAGGGGTAACAGTATCCTAGACCTAGTCATTACCAACATGAGTGACCGGTGTTCCACACCTGAAGTCAACTCCTCGTTGGTCCGATCCGACCATAAGCTTATCACCCTTGATATCCACATCCCGCTCCCACCCCCCATTAAGGAAACTACAGTAAAAAAAATTTCCAAAGTCAACTTCATGCTTAAGACAGAAGTGGTGAACTTCATGACACCCATGCAGATGGACAATACAGTTACAACTGCTGAATCCTACAGAAATGCACTCTATAAGCACTTACACGAGTGCATGGATTGTGCTTTCCCAAACAGAACCAAGATGCTATCCTCCAAAAAAAGGAACTGGCTCCCCACTTAAGCACCATGGTCAATAATAGCCTCGCATCAGACTTTGTGCCCACTGAATGGCGCACAGCATAAGTTATCCCACTCCACAAAGGGGGAGCCACCACTGATCCCGGGAACTATCGACCTATTAGCTTGACGAGCCTGGTCTGCAAGGCCATAGAACATTTCATCATGGAACTCATAAACAAAGACATTAGTAACCTCCAAACTTTGGATCCCACCCAGTTCGGGTTTGTGAAAGGAAGATCATGCCTCCTGAACCTGATCGACTTCTTTGAGGCAGTCACCAAAGCCGTTGATGAGGGTAAGGAGGTTCACACAGCCAATCTTGTCCTCGCCAAGGCTTTCAAAACCATCCCCCATTCTGGAATTATAGCTAAACCCACTAAACTAGGTATAAATCCCTACATCACAAGATGGGTTGCCAACTGGCTCACTGACAGAACCCACGCTGTAAATGTTGCAGACTCCAAATCTGACCTCAAAGCAGTGACAAGTGGAGTACCACAGGGTTCTGTCCTGAGACCTCTCCTGTTTGGTATCTACTTCTCTGAAGTGCAGGCTAACACAGAAGGCCTCTGGCTAATGAAGTTCGCACATGACTGCAAACTAGGAGCCATAGTCAAGTCCCCAAATGATGTGGACATCCTACAGAAGGGCCTCACTGAGACAGATGCCTGGTGTCAGAGCCATGGCCTCAAGCTCAATGCCAAAAAGTGCATTGTCATCCCCTTTGGTAAAAACTCTGTACCCATGAACTACCACATAGGCAGCAATCTACTTATCACCGAATGCGTGATAAGAGACCTTGGGACCCAGGTGGACAGTAGTCTCCCCTTTGATAGTCACATCGCCACAGTAGTCAGGAAGTCCTATGTGGCACACCTTATCATAAAGGTTTCTCATCCAGGAAAAAAGAGGTCATTATTCCCCTCTACTCGACACTCATTAGACCTATTACAGAGTACAACACCCCTTTTGGTATGTACCTCACAAGACATCTACAACAACTGGAAAGGCCACAGAAGCACCTCACAACGAGGATTACTGGCCTCAAACAAATGCCCTACACTGACTGCCTCAAAAAACTCCAGCTTTACTCCGTAGCATATTGCATATAGGTGATCTCTGCCTAACATATAAAGCTATGCCAAACCCAGAGCTGTTGGACATGCTACACCTAAAGAAATCCCAGTCCCACCGAGCTACATGTTGTAGGGACATAAACCTTGTCACCACAATAAACAGGACATGCTGGAGGGATAGATTCCTGTCCCAGAGACTTCCTATACTCTGGAGCAAGCTACCCTTCTATGTCAAGCAAAGTTCTTCTTTAGCACTCTTCAAGAAAAATCTTGATGAGTGGATGGGAAATAGGAAATATACCCCGCGAATCACTTCTGTGTCTCTGCTGGACAGTGGCACAGGAAAATAACTTTCTTGGGTGGCGTAAGCTATGGAACCTTGCTGGCTAGGCTTATGTAGGCCCTTGGGCCTATAGCCTAGTACCTACCTATGAACCTATGACTCTTACTTGGTATATTTTCGTCTCTTACCAGTGTATAACTGACATTGTCTTTTTAACTATGTTCTATATCTTCTTTTACCCGGAGTATTTTATTAATTTCTTGTTATATTACTATGCTCAGCATACATAATAAAACCTGTTTGTGTATTATGCTGGATGTACTGTAACTGACCTTGTCTTTTACCTATATTCTATATGTTCTTTTACCTAGAGTGTTTTATTAATTTCTTGTTACATTACTATGCTCAGCATACATGATGTAACCTGTTTTGTGTATTATGCTAGATGTACTGTATTTGTATAACTTGATGCCGGAGCTTTTCTCCCCGGGCCTCTGCTGAAAATGGACCTGGTCCAGTCAGAATTTCCTGGTTAACAAATGTAAAATAAATAAAATTTCAGTGATACTTTTACTTTAAAATTTGTATAAAGCTGTTTTCTTTAAGTGCCTTATCAGCTGTCACATCAGAAACCTATTCATTTTCTTTGTTATGTCAATACATAGCAGCATATAAAGGATTAATACAAGCTGCAGCATACACAGGGAACGACTGATGAGGGGAGTGGGATTGTGGGCTGAAATCTGCAATTTTTCCACAGTGTTTGCAAACTATTTCTACAGTTTCTGATAAAATTCCTCACAAGTTTCTATTGGCCGACTGAAGAGTTTCAGACAGGAAATAAATATGCAAATAAATGTTTGTTTAAACTAAGGGCAGACTGAGACCAGAGGTGTTAAACTTGCCCTGTTATGTAACTATGTTGCCTCAGAAGTTTCTGCTGTTTATTGTGGTGGTAACTTGAAATTGTGGGAAGATGTAATGCATTTCTTTGCTTTGATCATTTTATGAATAACTGTTTTACTGGGTTTTGTATGTCCATATATCTGCTGGAGTGTCTGAAGCAAATTATGCCATGTCTGGGTGTTACTGCCCCACTGATTTTATGAACTGGTGGTACTGCTTGAATGGGCTTGTCTGCAGTGGTGTTCTGTTTCCTTTGACATCACCATTTATATTTCAGCTCTGATGGCACAGATAGAAGATCTAATCATCAAGACTGTTCTCTCGGCTGAATTACAGATTGCCACAGCATGCAAGACATTTGTACCTCATCGAGGAAATTGTTTTGGTAAGAAATGCAAGCAGTGAGTATATGTCTGGTGCAAGATAAATAAGCAAGACCAAATTACCTTAATTTAACTCACAAGTGTGGACTAGTAAAAAAAGCATCTGTATTGATTTATTCTCTACCTTGCAACTATCTTGATAAGAACTCTGTTCTAGCAGGAAAAGTGAGAGCAGCATATTTCCTCAACATAAGTAAGTGTAGTAGTGTGGTTATGTATTGTGAAGAAAGTGAGAGTAAAATGCCACATATATTTTACTTTTTTTCCCGGATTCATTAAATCACACACAGTACTCATCCAGCATGTCATGGCATTCTGATGAACATTAGAAACATTGTTTTTTCAAGTGTTCTTTCATTAAGTTGTTTTTTCTTGTTTACTTTTCATTTAATGTACATGTTCATCTTATTTTTTTTTTGGAGTACACCTCATTTTCACTTGTGACACCCCTGCTTTATCTGACTGTGAGCTGTCAGAAAAGAAATGATCTGAAGTAGTTAACTTCATTTGGTCTGCAACCTGTGGGATACGGATCCGATCTCGGATCCGAGCCGGCAACTTTATAAAGCTTAGATCCAAGCTCCTAGCTCCTCCCCTTACCCATAATCCCCTGCCAACCCTGACTGACCTCAGATCTAGTTTGCGGCTTCTGAACAGCAGCTAGATTGACTCCTGGTCTTTTGGTCAGATAAGTCCTTGTATCTTAAATTTTTCTCTTTAAACTTGTGTGAGTGTGTTGTGTTGGTTAGGTTTCCCTTATTATAACCTTATTTTATATAACCTCTTTAAATTTTTTTTAGTCAAATTTTCCTCCCCGTCCCTCGCTGGTCGTAGTCTGTGTGTGTGTGTTTAGTGTGTTTGGGGCCTACTGAGTGAGTTTTCTTTTAGCTAATATGTCTGAGGCCCCAAAACCAATATTTTCTAAGTGCACCGAGTGTGGCCATAAGCTCGCCCCAGCGGATGGCCACACTCGGTGTGTCCAGTGCCATGGGGTTGAACACCTCTCCTCTGGGTGTTCTATCTGCGTGTTCAGCCCAGGGCACTGAAGGACCCGGAGGTCGAAGCTGATCCCAGCGGGACTCTTGCCCCAGATTCGGCTTCAGCCTCCAGTGCTTCTGTGGCCTCCTCCCAGGTTTCTGTGGTGGCCACTCCTGCCTCTCTCCCCTGCCGACTCAATATCCTGCTTCTGCCCAGAGAGGGAGGCCAGGAAAGAAAAAGGAGGGAGAAGCACCACAAGTGGCGGGCCGAGGCCTCTGCCGGCCCCAGGCTAAGCGGGATTCTCCCTCCAGGGCTTCTAGGTCTCTTCCTTCTTGGCTCGGTCTCCCATGCTTCTCACCGGGACCCGAGGAGGAGGAGACCCGATCTCCGTCGAGGTCATCGGCGGCACTCCGGCCAGCCTTGGTGGCCTCGTCGAGATCCACCCGTAGCCTTCGGATGCAGATTTGGACCAGATGATGTGAAGGTTCATCCAGGCCCAACTGCAGATGGGCTCAACCCTTTCTTTGCCCGATAGCTCCTTCTCCGACCCGCTTCCGGGTTCGGGCTTCGGAAGCCGGGCAACATTGGAGCCGGGGTGGGTCGCCGACAGTATCGGGTACTTTGGCTCCGACTCTTCCTTGAGTCTGTTGGATCCTTCCTTGTCGGATCCGAGCTCGGAGCCGTGGTCTGAGCCGGATCCGAGGGTGGTGTGCCTTTGGCTTTGTCCAGGTCGGAGCACACTGGTCGCCGGATCCGATGCCCCGCTGCCGGTTCCGATCCGTCCGCCGGATCCGGCAGTGTCTGCTCGGATCCCAGAGAGGCGGCTCTCCTCGACCTTGATGTGGTGGAGAGGGCTCTGTTGAGTGCATCCAGGCCTCCGGTCCTTGCTCGGCTCCGTCCCGCACTCCCTCTCGGTTGATCAGGCTTCCATCACCCGGCCACAGGGGCAGCCTGCTTTGACGTCTCAGGTCGTTCCCCTTGAACAAGAAGTGGCTGGTGAGACATCCTCGTACAGCCCCCCCGAGGATGTTCACTGGCGAAAGTGCAAGAGGAGGCACGTGGACTCCCCCCGAGTCCATGACAGAAGACACGGATTTGGATGAGGGGGAAGGCTCCCCAAGGTCACGCCCGAGGATGTCTCTTTGGAGACATCATGGAAATGCTTAGGATCGGGGTGCCCCAAGGCTTCCTCGGATGAATCCATGTTCCTGGAGGCATTGAAGCAGGCCCATCTACCTCTTGGGTGTCCCTCTGGCCGACCCCTTAGTGGACCTTATTACCACTAGGGCATGGAAGGAGCTGGACACTGTGGAGCCAGTCCACAAACGTCCAGACAGAATCTTAAGCCCCCACTGAAGTCCCATTGGAGCAAGGGACCCCCGTAGATGCCATGTTGGTGGCGGCAGCCACCAAGAGGGTTGTTGCATAGATCTCTGTTGAAACTGTTTTGTCCCACCCACGCTCCCTATATATTTGGTCTGTAGTTTAAATCTGGTGGCTTTTGCAGTTGCCGCCCCACTGTAGATTTGTTCTGGGACACTCCCCCGTCCCATCTCTTTACCACATTCTACCTAATAAACTCTTTCTGCACTTGCTTTTAGTCCTTTTTAATTTAATTGCAATTTTTAAACTGTGTTTGGTCTAATATTGCTGCATACTCAAGTGTGCTAGCTTGCACTGCATGTGAATTGTTTTTACTACTGTTTTTGCTACTTTTCTGTAAAAAAAACTGTAAGCCTGTTTCCTACCTTTCCTGTAACTAGTGTTCCAGATACAGATTTGCTGTATCCAGGACTGTATGTAAGCTTCTGAGCCCCTCCAAGCCTTTCTGTGTTGGAGGGAAGCCTTTTAGCTTATCAGTGGGAGTGGTAAGCACTGGGTAACCTGTCTATCACATAAGGAGTGGTTCTGGCCCAGAAATTGTAGTTATTGACCGTTTGGGCAATCTTCCATCTCTCTCACCTTTCTGATTTGAAAGCCTGCATTTGCACTTGTTTCTGTCCTGTAACTCGTCTAGTGCAGATACAGATTCTTAGTTTTAGCACTTAAATTTGCTTATTCATGCTCAGCACTTGTTCAGAACTGTTAAGCACTAAATAAGCTACTAATTACTATAGCACTCAGTATTCCCCATTACCTAGAGGAAAACAGTTTCTGTACTTACTTTTCTCATTTGCTTAGAGAAAACAGCTCTTGTACTCACTTTCCTCACTTATCTAGAGGAAAATAGTTTTTTATTCAGGCATGTCCAAGGATCAGCTCCCAGTGTTATCTCCTGTCTATCTGATGAATCTGGGCATCTTGAAGCAATGTAGAAATTGCCTCATGTACACAGACAACCCTCTCCTCCTACCACCCAACACTACAACCTGTGAGATACACTTATCTAGCCAAACTGGAGGTAAAGCTCTCTCCATCCAAGACTGAACTTGACAGTCATGAGGAGAAGGTAAACATTTGCACCACACCACACTCATCACATAGTCTCACTAAATCTAGAACATCAAAATCCACACATAGTAACACAAAAACATTTGCGGAGGCTCTCAATAATAATCTGTCTAAGCAACAGAGACCTCCAAAGCAGAAATGCAAGCAATCTCCATCCCTCAACACAACCCAAATGACACATAGCCCACAGACTCAGTGTGCCACTCAACCACAGCCAATAAGGCAAAACAACGTACCCAACACACTAGTCATAGGTGACTCTATAGTCAGGCACACTGATGTCCCACTCACCAGGCTAGACAAGGAGAAGGTTACTGTCAGCTGCCTTTTGGGTGCCAGAATCCACATAACCTCACGCGACTCAGGTCACTCCACAACAAGTACAAATATGACTCTGTCATTGTCCATGTTGGTGTGAATGACCTGAGACGCATTCCCTGGACTACATGAAAAGAGACATGGAAGAGCTCTTTAATCTTGTAGCCCAGGCAGGTATGACCCTAGCCCTGAGTAGCATTCTGCCATCGCCCAGAATGATAACACAGTACAAGGACAAAATTATTGACTTCAACAATTGGCTAAGCTTCTGGTGTCATTCTAAAGGGATCCAGTATCTGTCTGCTTGGGATGACATGGTCGACAGACCACAATGCTTTGCCACAGATGGCCTGCACCTGTCACCCCTGGCATTCCGGATACTGGCTAAGGCTCTTGCTGCCCTTATAGTGCCTTTTTCAGGCAGGGTTTGAATAACAAATTCACCACCATAACAGGAACAGGCAAGCAAAAACTGAGGGTAATGCTACTCAATGCTAGAAGTTTAAATCTCAAAATGCACTCACTCGAGGCACTCCTTAAAATGGAGAACATCGATATCTGTGCAGTGACTGAGAGCTTGTTCAAGGCTCCAGAGAGCACCCCTGCACTACCAGGCTATAACTCATACCACACTTTTCGGCCATGTAAACCGGGCCGAAACACCAAAGGTGGAGGTGTGTCCATATTCATTAAGGATATCCACACCTCCAGGCTAGTTGCTCAGCATAATGCATTCGAGGTTATCCAAGTGCAACTAACTCTGGGCAAAACTGCAATCCAAATTGTAGCTTGCTACAGATCCCCACCCTGCCCCAGGATTCCCACTCCTCTTTTCTTGATGTACTGGAAAATATTAGGGTTCAACCAAACACCCTAATAATGGGCAACTTCAACTACCCCACCATTAACTGGGAAAACTACTCGTGTACCAACTCCTTAGCTCAACGCTTTCTGGAATTCATAAACTCCAGTGTCCTAGATCAACTTATCCACACCCCCACCAGGGGTAACAGTATCCTAGACCTAGTCATTACCAACATGAGTGACCGGTGTTCCACACCTGAAGTCAACTCCTCGTTGGTCCGATCCGACCATAAGCTTATCACCCTTGATATCCACATCCCGCTCCCACCCCCCATTAAGGAAACTACAGTAAAAAAATTTTCCAAAGTCAACTTCATGCTTTAGACAGAAGTGGTGAACTTCATGACACCCATGCAGATGGACAATACAGTTACAACTGCTGAATCCTACAGAAATGCACTCTATAAGCACTTACACGAGTGCATGGATTGTGCTTTCCCAAACAGAACCAAGATGCTATCCTCCAAAAAAAGGAAGCCAATCTGGTGGTTCCCTGCCATAAACAAACTGTACAACAGAAGAAAGAAACTGTTGCAAAAGAGTGTAAAGTCCCATGAGTGGAGGAGCTCCCTGGTCAGCCTGAGTAAGAAGCTGAGATCCCTTATAAGATCTTCCAAAGCTAGCTACGAAAACAAAATCGCCACCAAATCCAAGGACAGCCACAAAGCATTCTATAGCTATGTCAAGAATCTAGATGGCAACACCCAGATCTGCTCTGAGTTACAGCACAAAGACACGAAAATTACAGAACCAACTGATATTGCCAACATCCTGGCAGATATGTTCAGTGCTAACTTTACCCCCCTCTCACCCCCTAAAGGGCCCATATCTATACAGGAAGAATGCAGAGTCCCTGTAATCACAACTACGCAGGTAAAAGCTGCACTCTCTAAAGCCAGAAACACAGCATCCATGGGACCGGACAACATCCCAGGCTGCATTTTACATGGACTTCAGAACGAACTGGCTCCCCACTTAAGCACCATGGTCAATAATAGCCTCGCATCAGACTTTGTGCCCACTGAATGGCGCACAGCATAAGTTATCCCACTCCACAAAGGGGGAGCCACCACTGATCCCGGGAACTATCGACCTATTAGCTTGACGAGCCTGGTCTGCAAGGCCATAGAACATTTCATCATGGAACTCATAAACAAAGACATTAGTAACCTCCAAACTTTGGATCCCACCCAGTTCGGGTTTGTGAAAGGAAGATCATGCCTCCTGAACCTGATCGACTTCTTTGAGGCAGTCACCAAAGCCGTTGATGAGGGTAAGGAGGTTCACACAGCCAATCTTGTCCTCGCCAAGGCTTTCAAAACCATCCCCCATTCTGGAATTATAGCTAAACCCACTAAACTAGGTATAAATCCCTACATCACAAGATGGGTTGCCAACTGGCTCACTGACAGAACCCACGCTGTAAATGTTGCAGACTCCAAATCTGATCTCAAAGCAGTGACAAGTGGCGTACCACAGGGTTCTGTCCTGAGACCTCTCCTGTTTGGTATCTACTTCTCTGAAGTACAGGCTAACACAGAAGGCCTCTGGCTAATGAAGTTCACACATGACTGCAAACTAGGAGCCATAGTCAAGTCCCCAAATGATGTGGACATCCTACAGAAGGGCCTCACTGAGACAGATGCCTGGTGTCAGAGCCATGGCCTCAAGCTCAGTGCCAAAAAGTGCATTGTCATCCCCTTTGGTAAAAACTCTGTACCCATGAACTACCACATAGGCAGCAATCTACTTATCACCGAATGCGTGATAAGAGACCTTGGGACCCAGGTGGACAGTAGTCTCCCCTTTGATAGTCACATCGCCACAGTAGTCAGGAAGTCCTATCATAAAGGTTTCTCATCCAGGAAAAAAGAGGTCATTATTCCCCTCTACTCGACACTCATTAGACCTATTACAGAGTACAACACCCCTTTTGGTATGTACCTCACAAGACATCTACAACAACTGGAAAGGCCACAGAAGCACCTCACAACGAGGATTACTGGCCTCAAACAAATGCCCTACACTGACTGCCTCAAAAAACTCCAGCTTTACTCCGTAGCATATTGCCTACTCCGAGGTGATCTCTGCCTAACATATAAAGCTATGCCAAACCCAGAGCTGTTGGACATGCTACACCTAAAGAAATCCCAGTCCCACCGAGCTACATGTTGTAGGGACATAAACCTTGTCACCACAATAAACAGGACATGCTGGAGGGATAGATTCCTGTCCCAGAGACTTCCTATACTCTGGAGCAAGCTACCCTTCTATGTCAAGCAAAGTTCTTCTTTAGCACTCTTCAAGAAAAATCTTGATGAGTGGATGGGAAATAGGAAATATACCCCGCGAATCACTTCTGTGTCTCTGCTGGACAGTGGCACAGGAAAATAACTTTCTTGGGTGGCGTAAGCTATGAAACCTTGCTGGCTAGGCTTATGTAGGCCCTTGGGCCTATAGCCTAGTACCTACCTATGAACCTATGACTCTTACTTGGTATATTTTCGTCTCTTACCAGTGTATAACTGACATTGTCTTTTTACCTATGTTCTATATCTTCTTTTACCCGGAGTATTTTATTAATTTCTTGTTGTTATATTACTGTGCTCAGCATACATAATAAAACCTGATGTTAAGTTGTCTATCTCGCCTTCATTCTTGCTGGATGGGTTCGGAGCCGACCTCGGCTCGGCCACTCTAAAAGCTCGAGAGTTGGTTCCACCGGCTCGAGGCTCCCCTTATATCCCACAATGCTAGGCGAGAGTTACTCCAGATCTCGTTTGCCGCTACAGCTATCGAGGTTGGTTTTCTACCGGTTCTTGGTAAGTGACTTTTTCTTGTGTAATTTAGTCTATTAAAACCCCTTTATTTTTAATATCTTTACTTATTTCCCTTAGTTTAGAGAAATTTTTATCCCCTTCTAAAAAATTTCCGTTTTTTTCCCTCAAGAACTTTAGGTTCTTCCCTTGGGCCTTTTGGCCTTTTCTCTTCCCTAGGGAGTGTGTGTGTTATTTTTATTTAAAAACCTAGTTAGTGGTTTTATTATACTTTAATCTTGACAGGGTGTAATTTGTGTGTTTGTGTGTGTGTTTGATTACACCTTTTAAAAAATGTCTAAGGAAGCAAAGGTCTCCGGATTCAAGAAGTGTGATGCGTGCTGTCAGAAAATGTCTCTGACAGACGCTCACACTTCTTGTGTCTACTGTCTGGGACCTTTGCACCTGCAGGACTCCTGTGCTGTGTGCCATGGCTTCAGCCCCAGGGTCCTGCAGGAAAGAAAAATAAATTGATATTAAGGCTTACTCAAGCCAGAGGATTCCCTTTCTGTTTCTACTGGGAAGCCCTCTAAGGCATCTAGGTCTTCGGCTCCGACAACTGAGCCGAGACCTAAGGTTTCTAAACCTTTGCCTACATCGGCTCCGGCTGGAGCCGATGAGTCTCAGTCCACAGTTTCTGTGGTTCCTCGCTCGGCCGGAGCCGAGGTATTAGAAGTTCCTGTGTCGGCTCCGACCAGACCTTCGGAGCCGACAACTAGGAAGAGGTCCAGGTCACCATCTCTCGGCTCCGTTCATTCGGCTCCAGGATCTCCCCTGCTGTCTGAACGGAGCCAGAGATCTCACTCCTCTAGGTCATCGAGGCTGTCGGATCATGACCTTCAGAGGGTAGTGAGTCGACTTCTTAAGTCCGAGGCACTGGCCCAGATGCTTTAGAGCCCGACTCATCATTCGATGCCTGTCCCAGTCCATCAATATATTCCTCCTTCGACTCTCTTGAGCTCGGAGCCGGGTCGCGTCGGCACCGAGACTGTGATAGCGTCGGAGCCGATACAATTGTCTACGGCTCCGTCGTCGGCTCCGATTTCTTCCTTGGAAGAATCTCGGCGCTGGACTTCCCTCGTCGGCTCCGAGGGGGTGAGTGGCATCGGACCCTTGTCCGACCCCTCTCCCTCTCGGTGCCCGGCTGGTGAGTTCGGCTCCGACATCGCCTCGAGCCATCACTGTCGGTGCCGAGGGGTTCTTAGCTTCTCGGAGCGGGGACCTCTGGCTCTGCCTGACAGGGGTGCATTCGAGGTCATGCGGAGTGTGTTAGAGCCTGGCTCTACTCCACAGTCGGCTCCGTCCGCCCCTCCCTCTCCAGTGCCTCAGGTTAAGTCGACTCACTCCCTCATCCCGGACCGCAGAGAGCCAGCTCCTCAGGAACCCCCAGTGGGGATTTCATCCTCTTCCGAGGCCTCTCCTGATTTGGCAGAAGAGCCCCCCGGAAGAGGAAGTGTAAGAGGAAACACATTGACTCACCTGAGTCCATCACGTCAGACACAGATTTGGATGATTCTGAGGGTCCCCCGTTCCCCTTCTGAAGATGTCTCATTTGCAGACATTCTGGAGATCCTGAAACAGAGGGGAAATTGGCCAGCCCTCAACCCTTCGGAGGATCTAATCTGTGTATCTTGAGGCGTTTGGCTCTCGTCCTTCCACCTCCTGAGTGTCCCCCCCCTTTGACCCCCTCATGCAGGTGGTTGCTAAGAAGGCGTGGACGGCTCCTGATTCAGTGGACCCCACTCCCAGGAGCCCCTCCAAGTTCATAACGCACCAGCAGACAAACATTCTTAACTAAAGGAGTTTCTGTGGATGCTATGGTGGTAGCTGCTGCCACTAAGAAGGAGCTAGCTGATCCTTCAGTACCTGTCCATCCACCTAACAAGGAATCTAGGTCCATGGACAGGTGCGGAAGCGGATGTTCTCGTCAGCTTACATTTACCATGCGTTAAGCTGAACTACCTGTGCCATTTTACTCATCTTCAAAGGGACTTGATCAAGGAAGCGAGTGAAATGTTAAGGACCCTACAGCTGCGGGTTTCAAGATAAGATGAACACGCAGCTGGCTACCCTTAACTCCATAACCAACTCCTCCATGCCTTCTTTCTTACGCGGCTGATGGAGCGAGCAGAGCCGCAGGGACAGGTGTGGCCTTACGAGGCATGCCTGGATGCGGCTATGCAATTTTATGGACCTTCAAGACGTCTTTCACTAACTCCCCGGTTGATGGATCATCCCTCTTTGGTCCTCAAGTGAAAGAAATCTTGACTAGGTGCGAAACTGATGGCAAGACCCTTTCTGCCGCCGGAGTCCGTTTTCTACTCCTTCTAGGCCTTACCCCAAAGGCCAGAAAGGTGGAAAGATGTGGTTCCGTAAACAATCTCAAGGGACTTCGCCTGACGACAGAGTCGCTTCCCGCCAGAGGCAGAGGGGAATAACAATGGTAGACGCCCCTAGGGGCAGGGGGTCCAGAACCAGGGCAATCGGGAAGCCTTCCTGACAAGCCCTTTCTGCATCCCTGAGGTGTTGCCCGGCTGCCCATCTTCGGGGGCAGTCGGGGGGAGATTGTCACTGTACCCAGAAGCCTGGCTATCCCTGACTCAAGACAAATGGGTACAGTCCATCATTTCCGAAGGCTATTCTATCCCTTTTCTTCATATTCCAAATCAGTCAAAAAATCCTTCCAGATGTTCCACCCGCCAAAGGGATCTAGCGGTTTTGGAGATTTCAAAACTGCTTGCAAAAGAGCAATTCAGCCAGTTCCAGCAGACCAGCAAGGATCCGATATCTACTCAAGGTTCTTTTTAGTTCCAAAGAAAACAGGGGACTGGAGACCAATTTTGGATCTCAGTATCTTGAACAGATCAGTCAAGAAAACAAGATTTCGGATGGTCACGCTGCAATCCATCCTTCCCCTTTTGGGCAAAGGAAACTGGATGTGCTCTATAGACCTTCAGGATGCGTACTATCACATAAAAATGAACAGACGCTCCAGAAGATTCCTCCGCTTCAGGCTGGGAACCAGTCATTTTCAGTTCAGGGCCCTGCCCTTTGGTCTCACCACTGCCCCCCGGGTGTTTACCAAATGCATGGCAGTGGTAGCTTCTCACCTGAGATGACAAGGATTCCAGGTGTTTCCATATTTGGACGACTGGCTCCTCACAGCTCCCACCAAGCATCTCCTTCTGATGGCCAGGGATTACACTTTTCGCATTTGTCAAAGACTGGGTATTTCAATAAATTGCGAAAAGTCTGTTTTGTCGCCTTGTCGTACTATTACCTACATAGGCGCAAATCTAGATACAGTAAACATGTCTATAGACTAACACATCAGAGAATAACAGACATTCACAAACTGGTATCACTCCTTTTCAACAACAACAGAATCAAAGCCAGGTTAGTTCTGAAAGTGTTGGGAATTATGGCAGCGGCCATACCTCTGCTTCCATTAGCCAGATTCCACATGCGGATCCTTCAATGGATGCTATTTACTCAATGGTCATACCAGCAACTTCCAATGTCTCACACCATTATGATCACGCAAGCGTGCAAGAATCATCTTATGTGGTGGATGTCTTCCCCTCAGCTCTTGTTGGGAAGACCCTTTGTTCCACCCCCTCCGGTTGCTACTCTGACAACGGATGCCTCCCTGATCGGGTGGGGGGGGCATTATCAGGGCAGGACGGTCCAGGGCACATGGCAACCAAACGAATGCCACTTGCACATAAATGTTCTGGAGATGAGAGCAGTGCTTTTAGCGTTGCAAGCCCTTCAAGACTCTCTTCCCTTGGGAACGATTGCAATCCAGACAGACAATATGTCTGTAGTGTGGTACATCAACAAACAAGGCGTAACCAGGTCATACCCCCTGTGTCGAGAAGCACTCAGACTGGGGCAATGGGCAATTTCTTCTCAGCGGTTTCTGATAGCAACGCACATCCCGGAAGTCCAATCAAATTGCGGACAAGTTGAGCAGAGCTATTCTCATGCCTCACGAGTGGTCTCTGAAAGACTCAGTTGTGAGAGAAATTTTCCTCAAGTGGGGTCAGCCTTGCTGCGATCTTTTTGCTACTCCCCAAAACAGCAAGTGCAGAGAATATTTCACTCTATTCCCTTTACCAGGCCAACCCAGCAGAGACGCTCTAGTCCAAGTTTGGCCCGGGACTTCTGTATGCATTTCCTCCCTTCCCACTAATCTCTCAAGTGATACAGAAAGCTATCGCTCAGAAGGCCTCATTGATCCTCATTGCTCCTTACTGGCCTCGACAAGTGTGGTTCCCCTTTCTACATCAATTTCTTTTGGAGCGACCCTGGAATCTGGACCTAGTTCCAGATCTTTTGATCCATCAGTCGGGTCAGTTTCATCGCCTCCCTCTCTGAACCTCACTGCTTGGTTCCTCCAGTTCCAACCTTAGCCAGGCTTCCTCAATTATCTCACTCTGTTAGAGATATTTTGATAGCTTCCCATAAATCTTCCACTCGGAAGATTTATTTGAGTAAGTGGAAACGCTTCACATATTGGGCTCAAGGAAAGGACATAGATCCTTTCACTGCTTCCATCCAATTAGTCCTTGAATTTCTAGCTGAACTCTTCCATGCAGGTTCATCTCCCTCTACACTTAAAGTTCAATTGGCAGCTATTTCTAACTTTCATGTGGGTATTTCTGAATCTGCCTTAATGTCCCACAAGCTTTGCAAAGCCTTTTTGAAAGGAGTTTTTCTTCTCAGACCTCCTATAAGAAATCCTCCTTCTCCTTGGGACCTAAATTTAGTTCTTGCTTCTTTGATTCTTCCCCCTTTCGAACCTGCAGTCTCCTGTTCTTTAAAATTATTATCATGGAAAACTCTTTTCTGGTAGCTATTACATCAGCTAGAAGAGTTTCAGAGCTTCAAGCACTCAGCTGTCGTCCTCCTTATCTTTTGTTTCATAAGGACAGAGTATCCTTACGAACTAACCCGTCCTTTTTACCTAAGGTGGTCTCGACGTCAAATCTAAATCAAAGCATTGATTTACCTGTCTTTTTTCCAGAATACTCCAATAGGTCTGAACAAAAGTTACACTGCCTGGATGTTCACCGTCAATTGAGGTACTACTTGGATAGAACAAAACAATTCAGAAAATCTGATCAGCTGTTTGTCTCCTATGCGGAAAGCAGAAAGGGACTTTCAGTTTCAAAGGTATCATTATCCAGATGGCTAACATCTTTGATTTCCCTTGTATACGAAATTAGACACCAAAAGCTGCCTAATAAACCTAAGGCCCATTCCACCAGAGCTTTGGCTACTTCGTTAGCCTTCCAAGACAGACTGCCTATTGACACCATTTGTGCAGCGGCTACTTGGGCTACTCCTCACACTTTCATTTCTCACTATAAGTTGGATTTAGCTTCTAGGCATAGAGCTAATTTTGGTTCCACTGTTCTCAGGAGTCTGTTCCGTTAGGCCACCCGGGACAAGGTGCTAGGGGCCGGTCCCATCCAGCAAGAATGAAGGAGATAGACAACTTAACATATAGAAGTTATGTTCTTACCATAACGCTCCATGTTAGTTGTCTTCTTCTCGCCTTCTTCTTGCGTCCCACCCTCCTTCCCCCTGGCCTGGACAGACCTAGAGGAGTTGTGATTGTGACCTCTCTTTCTACCACCTCTTTCGTAGACATATGCTGTTGTGCATATTTCCTGGTTCAGGATGTAGGTCTCCTTCTTTCTTCCTGTTGTTAGAGGTGGACTCTGTTTACAGTTATATTGTTACTGTTATAAGCTGGGGTTAGCTTACAAACGAGATCTGAGGTAACTCTCGCCTAGCATTGTGGGATATAAGGGGAGCCTCGAGCCGGTGGAACCAACTCTCGAGCTTTTAGAGTGGCCGAGTCGGAGCCGAGGTCTGCTCCGAACCCATCCAGCAAGAAGAAGGCGAGAAGAAGACAACTAACATGGAACGTTATGGTAAGAACATAACTTCTATTTTGTGTATTATGCTGGATGTACTGTAACTGACCTTGTCTTTTACCTATATTCTATATGTTCTTTTACCTAGAGTGTTTTATTAATTTCTTGTTACATTACTATGCTCAGCATACATGATGTAACCTGTTTTGTGTATTATGCTAGATGTACTGTATTTGTATAACTTGATGCCGGAGCTTTTCTCCCCGGGCCTCTGCTGAAAATGGACCTGGTCCAGTCAGAATTTCCTGGTTAACAAATGTAAAATAAATAAAATTTCAGTGATACTTTTACTTTAAAATTTGTATAAAGCTGTTTTCTTTAAGTGCCTTATCAGCTGTCACATCAGAAACCTATTCATTTTCTTTGTTATGTCAATACATAGCAGCATATAAAGGATTAATACAAGCTGCAGCATACACAGGGAACGACTGATGAGGGGAGTGGGATTGTGGGCTGAAACCTGCAATTTTTCCACAGTGTTTGCAAACTATTTCTACAGTTTCTGATAAAATTCCTCACAAGTTTCTATTGGCCGACTGAAGAGTTTCAGACAGGAAATAAATATGCAAATAAATGTTTGTTTAAACTAAGGGCAGACTGAGACCAGAGGTGTTAAACTTGCCCTGTTATGTAACTATGTTGCCTCAGAAGTTTCTGCTGTTTATTGTGGTGGTAACTTGAAATTGTGGGAAGATGTAATGCATTTCTTTGCTTTGATCATTTTACGAATAACTGTTTTACTGGGTTTTGTATGTCCATATATCTGCTGGAGTGTCTGAAGCAAATTATGCCATGTCTGGGTGTTACTGCCCCACTGATTTTATGAACTGGTGGTACTGCTTGAATGGGCTTGTCTGCAGTGGTGTTCTGTTTCCTTTGACATCACCATTTATATTTCAGCTCTGATGGCACAGATAGAAGATCTAATCATCAAGACTGTTCTCTCGGCTGAATTACAGATTGCCACAGCATGCAAGACATTTGTACCTCATCGAGGAAATTGTTTTGGTAAGAAATGCAAGCAGTGAGTATATGTCTGGTGCAAGATAAATAAGCAAGACCAAATTACCTTAATTTAACTCACAAGTGTGGACTAGTAAAAGAAGCATCTGTATTGATTTATTCTCTACCTTGCAACTATCTTGATAAGAACTCTGTTCTAGCAGGAAAAGTGAGAGCAGCATATTTCCTCAACATAAGTAAGTGTAGTAGTGTGGTTATGTATTGTGAAGAAAGTGAGAGTAAAATGCCACATATATTTTACTTTTTTTCCCGGATTCATTAAATCACACACAATACTCATCCAGCATGTCATGGCATTCTGATGAACATTAGAAACATTGTTTTTTCAAGTGTTCTTTCATTAAGTTGTTTTTTCTTGTTTACTTTTCATTTAATGTACATGTTCATCTTATTTTTTTTTTGGAGTACACCTCATTTTCACTTGTGACACCCCTGCTTTATCTGACTGTGAGCTGTCAGAAAAGAAATGATCTGAAGTAGTTAACTTCATTTGGTCTGCAACCTGTGGGATACGGATCCGATCTCGGATCCGAGCCGGCAACTTTACAAAGCTTAGATCCAAGCTCCTAGCTCCTCCCCTTACCCATAATCCCCTGCCAACCCTGACTGACCTCAGATCTAGTTTGCCGCGCTTCTGAACAGCAGCTAGATTGCGAGCTCCTGGTCTTTTGGTCAGATAAGTCCTTGTATCTTAAATTTTTCTCTTTAAACTTGTGTGAGTGTGTTGTGTTGGTTAGGTTTCCCTTATTATAACCTTATTTTATATAACCTCTTTAAATTTTTTTTAGTCAAATTTTCCTCCCCGTCCCTCGCTGGTCGTAGTCTGTGTGTGTGTGTTTAGTGTGTTTGGGGCCTACTGAGTGAGTTTTCTTTTAGCTAATATGTCTGAGGCCCCAAAACCAATATTTTCTAAGTGCACCGAGTGTGGCCATAAGCTCTCCCCAGCGGATGGCCACACTCGGTGTGTCCAGTGCCATGGGGTTGAACACCTCTCCTCTGGGTGTTCTATCTGTGTGGCGTTCAGCCCCAGGGCACTGAAGGACCGGAGGTCGAAGCTGATCCTAGCGGGACTCTTGCCCCCGGATTCGGCTTCAGCCTCCAGTGCTTCTGTGGCCTCCTCCCAGGTTTCTGTGGTGGCCACTCCTGCCTCTCTCCCCCCTGCCGGGACTCAATATCCTGCTTCTGCGCCAGAGGAGAGGGAGGCCAGGAAAGAAAAAAGGAGGGAGAAGCACCACAAGTGGCGGGCCGAGGCCTCTGCTTCGGCCCCCCCCCCAGGCTAAGCGGGATTCTCCCTCCAGGGCTTCTAGGTCTCTTCCTTCTTGGCTCCGGTCTCCATGCTTCTCACCGGGACCCGAGGAGGAGGAGACTCGATCTCCGTCGAGGTCATCGAGGCGGCACTCCCGGCCAGCCTTGGTGGCCTCGTCGAGATCCACCCGTAGCCTTTCGGATGCAGATTTGGACCAGATGATGTGAAGGTTCATCCAGGCCCAACTGCAGATGGGCTCAACCCCTTTCTTTGCCCCGATAGCTCCTTCTCCGACCCGCTTCCCGGGTTCGGAGCGCTCGGAGCCGGGCAACATTGGAGCCGGGGGTGGGTCGGCGCCGACAGTATCGGGTACTTTGGCTCCGACTCTTCCTTCGAGTCTGTTGGATCCTTCCTTGTCGGATCCGAGCTCTCGGAGCCGTGGTCTGAGCTTCGGATCCGAGGGGTCGGTGTGCCTTTGGCTTCGTCCAGGTCGGAGCACACTGGTCCTTCGGATCCGATGCCCTCGCCGCCGGTTCCGATCCGTCCATCGGATCCAGGCGAGTGTCTGCTCTCGGATCCCAGAGAGAGCGGCTCTCCCTCGACCTTCGATGTGGTGGAGAGGGCTCTGTTGAGTGCATCCAGGCCTCCGGTCCTTGCTTCGGCTCCGTCCCGCACTCCCTCTCGGTTGATCAGGCTTCCATCACCCGGCCACAGGGGCAGCCTGCTTTGACGTCTCAGGTCGTTCCCCTGGAACAAGAAGTGGCTGGTGAGACATCCTCGGACAGCCCCCCCGAGGATGTTCGTCACAAGCGAAAGTGCAAGAGGAGGCACGTGGACTCCCCCCGAGTCCATGACAGAAGACACGGATTTGGATGAGGGGGAAGGCTCCCCAAGGTCACCCCCGAGGATGTCTCTTTTGGAGACATCATGGAAATGCTTAGGATCGGGGGGGGGGGTCGGCCCCCAAGGCTTCCTCGGATGAATCCATGTTCCTGGAGGCATTCGAAGCAGGCCCATCTACCTCTTGGGTGTCCCCTCTGGCCGACCCCTTAGTGGACCTTATTACCACTAGGGCATGGAAGGAGCTGGACACTGTGGAGCCAGTCCACAAACGTCCAGACAGAATCTTAAGCCCCCCCACTGAGAAGTCCCATTGGAGCAAGGGACCCCCCGTAGATGCCATGTTGGTGGCGGCAGCCACCAAGAGGGAGTTAGCCCAAGAGAGTCCCTCGGTCCATCCCGTGAGCAAGGAGTCTCGCTCGATGGACCGTCTTGGGAAGCGGGTCTTTAGTTCACCGACCTTCGCTGTAAGGTCCTGAACTGCATGGCACATGTGATTTGGCTGCAGCGAGACCTTATTAAAGAGTACGCTGCATCGCCCCCCGAGTCCATGTCGGCAGAGGACAAACAGTTGTACTCCACTCACATGGCCACTCTTAGGTTTATATCCAACATCTTTATGCGGCTTGTATCCCACGCTACAGAGGGAGCCACTAGAGCCAGCGGGGCGGGCCTAGTTATGAGGCGTCAGGCCTGGCTCTGACATTGTGATTTCGCAGAACCCTTCAAGGCGTCCTTTGCGAATGCCCCCTTTGATGGTTCTGCCTTATTTGGTAAGACAGTTCGCGAGACTTTAATCCAGAGCGAAAAGGATGGGAAGACGTTGTCTGCCGTCGGAGTCCGCTTCTCTGCTCACCAGTGGTCCTTCTCCAGGAACCAAAAGGGACAGAAGAAGATGTGGTTCCGAAAGTCGCAACAATCCCAGTCCGCTCAGGACTCCCAATCCTTCCGTGGCAGAGGAGGACAGGGTGGATGCCGCCCTAGAGGCAGAGGGCCCCGAAAAACTTTGGGTCCAGAGAAACCTTCTCTGATCGGCCCACGAAGCAACCCTGAGGGGTTGCCCGACTGCTCCACTCTGGAGGCAGTCGGGGGGTGCTTCTCGAGGCACCTGGCAGCTTGGGAGTCCATTACAACAGACCGCTGGGTGCTTTGTATCATATCCAGAGGATACAGAATTCCCCTTTCTTACATTCCCTACACTCCCGAACACTTCCCCGATGTTCCACCCAATCAGAGAAAGGCTGCAGCTGCAGAAGTTCGGCAGCTTTTAGAAAAAGGAGCTGTCCAGCACGTCCCCCCAGGCCAGTCCGGATCAGGTTACTACTCAAGGTTCTTTTTGGTGCCAAAAAAGACGGGGGACCTAAGGCCCATCCTCGATCTTTCCCTACTAAACCTGTCAGTAACCAAAGAAAAATTCCGGATGGTCACTCTTCAATCTGTTCTCCCCCTCTTGCGGGAGAACGACTGGATGTGCTCGATAGACCTCAAGGACGCGTACTACCACATATTGATGGACGTACGATCCAGGAGGTTTCTCCGCTTCCGGCTGGGAGCCAGTCATTATCAATTCAGGGTCCTTCCCTTCTGTCTCACCTCAGCCCCCAGGGTGTTCACCAAGGTGTTAGCAGTAGTAGCGGCCCACCTGAGACTCCAGGAAATGCAGGTTTTCTCGTACCTGGACGACTGGCTCCTCACCGCCCCAACAAGGCATCTACTATGCTTAGCCAGGGACTACTTCCTCAACCTTGCTCCGCAACTAGGGATTACTATAAACTCAGACAAGTCCTCTCTCACCCCGACTCAGGTGATAGATTTTATCGGGGCCAGACTGGACACCAAGAGGCAACTAGTCTTCTTAACTCCCGACTGGTTGCACACTTTGAGGGCACATGTGCGGGCCATCTTTCAATTTTCAAAACCTCCGGCGGGATTGTTTCTGAGGGCCCTGAGGTCCATGGCAGCTGCAATAAACCTTCTTCCCATGGCGCGTCTGAACATGAGGATTTTACAGTGGACTCTCCAAGTCCAGTGGTCCCTTCATCAGTACCCCTTGAGTCACCCCATTTCTCTCAGCAGGGCCTGCAAGAGGGCTCTCGTTTGGTGGCTTCAATCGCCGGACCTCCAGGCAGGACGCCCCTTAGCCACATCCCCCCTCTCGCCACGGTGACCACGGACGCCTCTCGTCTTGGGTGGGGGGGCATTATTCGGGCAGGACGGTCCAAGGCACGTGGAAGGATTCGGAGACCTTATTGCACATAAATGTTCTAGAGATGAGTGCAGTGCTGTTGTCGTTGCAAGCACTTCAGAGCCTTCTGCCTGTAGGAACAATTGCAATCCAGACAGACAGTATGTCTGTGGTATGGTATATCAACAAACAAGGGGGAACCAGGTCTTACCCACTCTGTCGAGAAGCCATGAGAGTGTGGGAATGGGCGATCTCCACCAACCGCTTTCTCATTGCAACGCACATTCCGGGACGGACCAACATCCTGGCGGACAGACTGAGTCGCATCATCCTTTCACCTTACGAGTGGTCCCTCAATCCTCGAGTAGCAAGTCGAATTTTTGCCATTTGGGGGCAGGCCTGTTGCGATCTTTTCTCATCTCCCTCAAACACGAAATGCAACAATTACTTCGCTCTCATTCCCCCAGCCGGGGAAGCCCCGAGGGACGCCTTAGTGCATGCTTGGCCACCCAGTCTTCTCTATGCCTACCCTCCTCTTCCCCTCATGCTGAAACTTCTGCAGAAAGCCAGTTGGTTGGGGAGCAGGATGATCCTCATTGCCCCATTCTGGCCTCGCCAAGCTTGGTTCCTTTACCTCTGGACTCATCGAGTAAATCCGCCCTGGATTCTAGATCCCCTCCCGGATCTAATCTCCCACCCCCTGGGGCTCCCACTTCCCGACCTGGCCAGCCTCAAGCTTACGGCTTGGCTGCTCCAATTTCACTTGTAGCTAGGACTCCCGGTATCTCTTCTCCAGTTAAAACTATCCTAGTAGCAGCGCACAATCCTTCTACTTGGCCGGTCTATGGTAGTAAATGGAAGCATTTTGCCATAATTTGGATCCTTTTACAGCCCCCTTGCCTGCGGTGCTGGACTTTCTTTCAGGTCTTTTTAATGGCGGAGCTAGCTGTTCTACGGTTAAGGTTCAGTTAGCAGCTATCTCTCATTATCACGTAGGTACTGAAATGGGTCTTTTGATTACTACAAAATTGTGCAAAACGTTCCTAAAGGGCACCTTTCTTCTTAGACCTCCAATAAAGGAAGCGGTACCTCCATGGGATTTGACCTTGGTATTACAAGCCCTGACAGCCCCTCCCTTTGAACAGGCGTCTTCAGTAGACCTCAAATATTTGTCTTGGAAAACAGCCTTTATTGTGGCTATTACTTCAGCCAGGAGAGTATCTGAATTGCAAGCTCTTTCTGTGAAACCCCCATACTTAGCCTTTCACAAGGATAGGGTGCACCTCAGGACCAATCCCTCCTTCCTTCCGAAGGTAGTTTCTGAATCTAATATTAACCAATCTATCAATTTGCCGGTCTTCTTTCCTAACTACCAGAACAAAGGGGAGTACAGACTACATTCTTTGGACATGCACAGACAACTTAGATTTTACATTCATAGGACATCTGGTCATAGACAATCCGACCAGTTGTTCGCCTCCTTTGCCAAATTTAATCTAGGTAAACCGGTCTCGAAAGTTTCCTTATCGAGATGGATTTCACAGTGTATCATTACAGCGTATCAAACTTCCGGCAGGCCCGCACCTCAAGGAGTTCGTGCCCATTCAACTAGGGCTATGGCTACATCTGCCGCCTTTGTTTCCTTGGATGATATCTGTTCAGCAGCCACTTGGGCCTCATCTCATACCTCCATCAATCATTATAAACTGGACATTACCTCCAGAGGGAGAACTTCTTTTGGCTCCGCAGTGCTCCAGAATATCCTTCCATGAAGGCCGCCCAAGGTTTAGGTAGCTGGGGACTCTGTCCCACAGGTTGCAGACTAAATGAAGTTAACTACTTCAGATTAAGATGTTATGTACTCACCATAACGTTCCATCTGAGTAGGTAAACTTTATTTGTCTGCAGCCGTTCCCCCCCACTCCGTCCCCCTGACCTTCAGATGTGTTTCATGTCATATAGTGATGTACCATTTCTGGTAATGTAGTTAGTTATCCACTATAGTGCTTGCGAGCAAACTTGATCTGAGGTCAGTCAGGGTTGGCAGGGGATTATGGGTAAGGGGAGGAGCTAGGAGCTCTAAGCTTTCTAAAGTTGCCGGCTCGGATCCGAGATCGGATCCGTATCCCACAGGTTGCAGACAAATGAAGTTTACCTACTCAGATGGAACGTTATGGTGAGTACATAACTTCTTATTTCTTATACTTGGTTTACATATGAAGATTTCTAGTATCTTAAGCAGTCTTCCAACCAACAGCACTGTACTGTTAATATGTCAGTCATTTTGCTACACAAAGGATGTTGTGCTCCTTACTTAATTCCCACCACATGTAACAGAGCTTGTCAGGCATCTTCACAATTTTCTTGAAAGGACTTGATGTGGTTTTTGTTGCATGTGATTATTTTTTTTTCTCTTCTGTCCATGTTTCTTTCTTTTACTACTTTTTCATTTTCTTGTTTAAAGGAAACTTTGCATTGTAGCTGCCCATTACTTAAGCAGGTAAATAAACTGGGCCACAAGAGCCCCTTTTCATTTGTGACAGTTGTAGTAAAACTAAAAGTTTGCAGTACGCATAGCAGAAATAAGAAAATATAAATGTAAAACTTTGGGAATCACTCTGTTCTAACTAAATAAATCTTGAGACCTAAGTGATGATATGAGGTGTTGCTATCTATGCCGGGGGAATAGGGCATTGCATGTGTAACATATGCCAGCGTAGTTAGCTGGAGTTAGATAATTTTGTGTCATTTGACTGTCACACTGACTTGTACGGATGCTTATATTAAAAATGTATCAACAGTGTTGGTAGAACTGATTAAATGTATATGTTTAAACAAAAAATTCTGGAAGGGAGGAGTAGAAGTTTTTGAAATTGTTCAATAATTTTCAAATACTGCAACATATCTTAATAAAGCTCTGAATGTATGTTCTACTAGTCAGGTGATTAAATGGGATGTCATTTTATAACCAGCACTGAAAGAATGGAACTCGCACAGCAGTTTGTTTAATTTTGTTTTCTTTGAATCCTGATATAAAGATCTATGACAGATGTAAAGATATATGACAGTTATCACAGTTGTTCAGTTAGTTGAGTTAGTTCAGTTAAATTTGAAGCTCATCACCTTGCCTTGTGGAAGTAAGCATCTCAGCATCTAATCTTGCCTTGCTGTATTAGTTAAGTTAACAAGGGAACAGTTGTTCTTTGGACAGTCAGGAAATACAGTGATATTAGTTAAGTAGTATTTTCTGTATCTGTTTGTATCTATCGAACTGTGTTGCTTTTATTTCTCATGTGAGTGAAATTCTGGTGTTTATTGTACTTGGACATTTAGTATTCTCATGTTTTCTACTTCATTATTTATTATTAAATATTTTATACCTTTCATTGTGGCTGGTCTTTTAGAGAATACTTTTAACATCTTGAGAGTGCTTTTGTGTATTTTAGTGATGCCTTGGCCACTCCAAAAAGCCTTACTGCTTTGGTTACACTTGACTGTTTATATTAGTATTTGTTTTACGCAGTATACATGGATACCCTTGTAAGAGCCTGAGAGTAGTTGACTGGTGGCAGCATAGTTACCTTATAGTCGGGGTAGAAGGGGTACAGCTAGTAAGTCTGTACCAGCCTTTCCCAGGAGTGCGTGTGTGTCTGTGTGTGTGTGTGAGTGAAAATCAAATACCCAGATGTGGGTGTGTCAGCTGCTTGGAACTGGGACACAGTCCTCCAAAGTTAGTCTTGTTTCGGATCTGGAGAGCTAGAGAATCCAGTCCCAGGTCTGGAGTGTGTTCCCTGTGTACTCTTGGGAGAAATTGTGCTTGATGCACAGAGCTGCATCTTAAAATACTGTGTAAATCCATTCCTGTTAGGGACTCTCTCTCACCACTGTCGGTGTTGAGGATTGAGGCTCCTTGATTACTGGTCTGGAGTATAGAGGCCATCGCAACCTGCAAAAAATTCCAACATTCCTTTAAACATCTCACTAAATCGGCAAAATGTAAATGGTAGCAGAGCATAAGATTAATTCCTTCAGTTTCCATTTGCCTACATTGTGATTCTGAGCAGATCACATAACCAGACAGTGCTCTGGGGCAGTTGGGAAATTGGGCGGGGCACCTCAATGGTCTTCTGCAATGCATGGGTGATTATAGCAATAATCCACGCCTGGGTGTGGGTAATGCTAAATTTACCCACGGTTGGCGTGGTTTGGTCCCGAGGCTGCGAACCGGGACCAAACAAAGCCAACCGTGGGTAAATTTAGCATTACCCACACCCAGAAGTGGGTTATTGCTATTATACCATGACATTATTTAAGAAAAGAAGCTATTACTTTTCTTAAATAATGGCATAGTATAATGCCTGTTTACTGCCCTTCCGCAGATGTCTGGCATCCGGCAGTTCTGATGTACTGCGCCGCGCAGTACATCAGAGTTGTGCAAAAACGGAGAAAGCAAGATCTCCGTTAATTTTTAGTGTTTCGCTATGTTAAATGAGTATAACATAGCGAGACAGTTTTAAAATAAGCAACGGACATCTCCGTTGCTTATTTTAAAACTGTCTCACATGTTAAACTCATTTAACATAGCGAAACACTAAAAAGCAACGGAGATCTTGCTTTCTCCGCTGTTTAACACTGTTGCTATGTTAAATGGGTTTAACATGGCGAGACAGCTTTAAAATAAGCAACGGAGATCTCCATTGCTTATTTTAAAGCTGTCTCGCTATGTTAAACCCATTTAACATAGCGAGACAGTGTTTTAAAAAAACGAGTTATACTAATGGAAAAACGTCCGGGCGACCGGACCTTTTTCCATTAGTATAACTCGATTTACAACGGGCACGCTGGCCAATCAGCGTGCACGTTTTGGGGGGGTCATGGTATAATACTCATTATGAACCTGTTAGCCTAAATATTCCTTAAAGAATCTCCCAGTAAAAAAACACCCTGTCCTCTGATTTATATGTTCTTTTTTCCATTGTTTGCTCATTGTCATTTGCCAGCAAGTTTAACCGCTTCAAGGGCAGTGTAAGTGCTTTCAAGTATATACTCATTCTAATTCAATCATTCTAATTTAATTATCATCAGCAATCCCCTTTTTCCCATATTCTACATGGAGTCAGGGTGTCGTGTGAACTGTTGCTTGCTCTCTCTCTCTGTCTATTCAGTGCCACACTCCTGCATTCTTTGACACTCATGCCTGACTTTTTCAGGTCTTCTGTCACACAATCCATCCTCCTCTTTGCTAGACGCCCTCATTTTCTATTGTCTTCCTCCTGTTTGTTCCAAATCTCCTTTACCAGATTGTCTTCTGCTTTTCTGCACGTGTGCTTGAACCACGATAATCTGTTTTCTTTGACCTTTTCTTCAGTTGGACCTACTTTGGCTAATGCTGTTATGTCCTCATCTGTTAATCTGTTCCACAGTGTGCTTTCTACCTCCCATCTCAGGCACTTGATCTCCATCACCTCTAGCTTCCTCAGCTGCTCTGACTTTACTGCCCAGGCTTCTGTACCATACAATAGTACTGTTTACACCAGTGTTTTGTAGACCTTACTTTTCAGCTTCTTTGGAATTCTTCTGTCATATACTACACCTGGCAAACACTGCCATTTGGCTGCATCCCCTCTGATACTAGCTTTGACCTCCTTATTCGGACTTTAGTTCTCAACCACCTCGCCCAGCAACTTGGAGCTGTTAACCTTTTCCATTGTTTTCCCTTCTATCTGAATTTTCAGCTTCTTTTGAACTCCACCATTTGCTGCTATTACAACTGTCTTACATGTACTCTGTTTCATTCCATGTGCCTTCAGGTTTGCATTCCATTCCCCTGTCGTTTGCTGAAGTTCATGCTGAGAATCTGCCTATAATGCCACATCGTCTTCAACTTTGTTGATCTGTCCCCTCCAACTGGATGTTAATGTGCTCCATCACCAGTATGAACAGCAGTGGGCTCAGAACTGAACCCTGATGCATACCCACTGCCACTGGGAGCCCCTCTCTGAGACCAAACACTGTCTGTACTTCCGTCATTGGCTTCTTGTACATCATTTCCATTAATTCTCCCAACCACTGCATGACTGCCAAAATTAGCTTTCATGGGACTTTGTCATATGCTGTGAGTCTAGGAATGCCCATTTGGACTCTTTCCTCATCTCCAACTTCTTCTCAACTATCTGTCTCACTGCAAACATCAGGTCATTTTTGCTGCACCCTGATTGGAATGTGAACTGCTCATCTCCCTTACTGCCTACTGCTCTATGTATTCATTTATCAGTCACCTTATCCCAAACTTTCATGCAATGTGACAGGAGTTTGATAACTTTGTACTGCCCACAGTTGTGAATGTTCCCTTTGTTCTTGAAAACTGGCACTAGTATGTTTATTCTATAGTCATCTGGAGTACACCTTTCTCTTCACACTGTTATGAGTACCCACAAGCCATTTTTCCCCTATTTCACCCAGCAACTTTATCATATCTGCTGTTACCTCATCTGAGACTGCTGCTTTCCCTGACTTCTTTTTCCTTAGTGCTGTTCTTGCTTTTTCTATGGTGGGCTTCTCCTCTTCTCTCATCGTAAGCTGTGTCTTAGGCAGTACAGCTTCTGTGGGGTTTTCTTTATTTATAAGCTGCTGGAAGTACTCCTTCCATCTGCCTTTGATGTCCTGTGGACTGGTGAGCAGGTTGTTGCTGGCACCCCTTATAAAGGGCGTCTGACTATCTTCTTTTTCTTTCTGTCTTTGCCTTGCACCCTGTTATAATTTTTTGTGCCATTTACTGACTTGCTTTCCTGAAGCTGGTAGAGTGACTCTGATGCCTTGTTCTTTGCTGTTGCAACTCCTTTCATAGCTTCTTTGTTAGCCAACCAGTATTCCTTCCTAGCCGGGTCAGTCTTTTCTATCTCCCACTTTTTCCTGTACTCCTCCTTTCTTTTGATGACTTCCCGGACTTCTACATTCAACCACCAGCTTTCCTTATGCACCTTATTTTCATGTCTGGCTCGGCTGCATGTTTGTACTGTAGTCCTCACACATGCTGTTTTGAGGCTTTGAAGTGCTACCATTCTTCTTCATCTTCACCCATTTCCTTTTCTTCTTAACTCATTCACTCCAGCAGAGCTCAGGAAGTTTGCACTGTAACTACCAGTGGGTGGAGCATAAGCCTTTTTGACAGAATCAAATTATATCCTCACATTTCAAGCATGTGTTCATATCTCTGGAAACATAAGGGTTATGGAAGAAGTATAAATGGCAAACCCTTCAGCACAAACTATTTTTATAGTGGTAGTATTCTTTAGGTTCTAGGTTTTAAACTGAATTTTATGTCACAGTAAACACAGTAACTATTACGGTTGTAATATTTTGTAAAGAACTTACAGTATCTCAGCAACCACTCAGGTTACTAACATACTGTCAGCAGCATTCATCTTGCTGAGAGCTTTCATAAGAGTCTAAGGAGTTCTGTCTGAGTTACCTGGTTGTTGAGATATTTAGAAAAATGTGAAAATTATATCTATATAAATTAATATCATAAAAACAACAGATCTGAAGTTGTTTTTATTTGATCCTAAACCTATGGGACTTGGATCTGACTCAACTCTTTACATCAGCATCGGAGCTGAAATCCAAGCTTCTCCTCTACCCATAATACCCCACTCTCCCTTCTCCCCTCAGATCTCATTCGCTGCTCTTTCGAACAGCACAGGACCATTTTTTCTGAGCTGCTCCAGGGTTTTTTTCATAGTTTTCAGTCAAAGTAGGTGTTTTTTTCTTGATTTTTTTTCTATCCTCATCCTACCTTTCTAGTCTAATTCGCATTGGTGCACTTTCCAGGTCTAAATTTTTTTTTTTTATCTTCCTCTTTCTGTTTCTGTTTCTCTGTTTTGTGTGTGTTGTGTATCTGCTTACCGTATGGCTGACCTTTACTAACATAAGATTCCTCCATCTGATGTCCATACTCGTGGTGTGCTTGGGGGTGGCCAGCCTGGATTCCTCCTGTTCGATATGCATGGGTTTTAATCAACGCTCTCTTATTGATAGGAGGAATAAGTTGATTTGGAAGGGCCTTTTGCCCTCGACCTCTCTGCCTTCTCCGGTTCCCTCCTCCGCTTCTGGAGCTCAGACCACTACCAAGTAGCCTTGGGGAGGGGATGGGCCAGACATAAAGAGCGGGAGCAGCATAGGAAGCAGTCTCCTGGCCAGGCCTCCTCTGCTGGGCCTCCTGCTAAGTCTCGGCCCATGGTTGTTCAGGGTTCTTCTTGACTCTGTTTGCCACATTTCTCCTTGAAACCAGAGAGTTCCCACACCAATTCTCCTGTGTCTGCCTTTCCTTAGCACTATCCCAGGCCAGGGTCATGGCATCCTGTGTCCGGTCCACTCGGAGCCTGTCTGAAGCCAAGATGAACAGGATGATGATGAAGTTTCTCTGGGCTCAGACACAGCTTGGGGTTTTGCCTGCTCCATCCCCCTCTCGTGTCATGAGCATGCAGCCTGGAGTTTTCCTGACCTCCTCTTCTCCGATCTGACCTTTGGTTTTGGAGTTCTTGGGCCCAAAGTTTCTTGGTGTTAGAGTGTCAGCATCGACGGTCACTTGTACCTCGATGCTGACAGTTACCTTGAGCGGTTTGGCTCAGATGTCGTTGGACCTTACTGAGTTTTGGAGCCATAGCGTCGGCTCCAAGGGGTTGGCATCAGCTGGAAGGCTTTTGGGTCTGTCCCTTCCTCTCAGGGGTTTGGTGCTGAGATTCTTTGCTCTGACTCCCCCTTCGGCACCTGGGGTGATGCTCTAGGAGGCTCCGACACCGTCGGCTTCGGCTCTGGCGACGCTGTCTTCCTGGGTCTGCTCATCTTTGGCCTTCAAGGTGGTGGAGAGGGTCCTCTCAGTTCTCTCAAAGATCTTAACACTTCACTCCTCGCAGCCCACCCTTGCTGCGTCTGGTCCTGAGTCATCCATCCTGCCTCCTTAGGGACAGCCTGTTGCCAGTCCTCCCCAGGATGTTCCTTTTCAGGAACCCCTTGAAGCTTCAGAGTCCTCTCCAGAATAACCCCCACCAGGAGGTGCATCTGAAGAATACGTGCAAGAGGAGGCACTTAGATTCCCCCCCCAGAATCTCTCATGGAAGATATGGACTTGGATGAGGGGTAGGGGTCCCCTAAATCACCTGCTGAAGATGTGTCATTCAGAGACATCATGGAGTTCCTGTGTCAGAGAATTGGATCATCTTCACATAAACCCAACCCGGACGAGTCTGTATTCCTGAAGGCACTTGACACAAGGCCCTCTACATCTTGGGTGTCTCCCCCTGCAGATCCATTGGTAGAGCTCATCTCCCACAGGGCATAGAAGGAATTGGATATGGTTGAGCCCATTCACAAGCACCCAGACAAAGATGCTCAGTGCCCCTCCCCTCCGGCAGGTCTCATTAGTCCAAGGGTTCCCCGGTCGATGCCATGTTGATTGCAGTGGCCACCAGGAAGGAATTGGCTCAGGAGAGGTCCTCTGTCCATCCTTCAGACAAGGAAGTCCAGGGTGATGGACAGCTTTGAGAAGTGAATTTACGCTTCAGCTACCTTTGCTGTGCGTGCACTGAACTATTTGGCACATGTTACTAGACTGCAGAGAGATCTGGTTAAAGAACTTTCTGCGTCTGCCCCAGGGTCTATGTCAGAGGAGGAAAAGAAGGTTTTCTCCTCCCAACTGGCCACCTTGACAGCAGTCTTGAACATGTCCATCTGTTTTGGTAAAAACTCTGTACCAATGAACTACCACATAGGCGGTAGTCTGCTTAACACCAAAAGTATGATGAGACCTTGGGACACAGGTGGACAGTAGTCTCTCCTTTGATAATCACATCGCCACAATAGTCAGGAAATCCTTCTGCATGGCACACCTTGTTACAAAAGGTTTCTCATCCAAGAAAAAAGAGGTCATTGTTTCCCTCTACTCATCACTCATTAGACCCATTATAGAGTACAACTCCCTTTTTGGTATGTACCTCACAAGACATCTACAACAACTGGAAAGGCCACAGAAATACCTCACAAAGAGGATTACTGGCCTCAAACAGATTCCCTATTCTGACCGTCTCAAAAAACTCCAGCTTTACTCCGTCGCATATCGCCTACTCAGAGGCGATCTCAGCCTAACATACAAAGCTATGTCAAACCCACAGCTGTTGGACATGCTCCACTTACAGAAATCCCAATCCCTCCAAGCTACACGTTCTAGGGACCTAAACCTTGTCACCACAATAAACAGAACATGCTGGAGGGATAGATTCCTGTCCCAGAGACTTTCCATACTCTGGAACAAACTACCTATCTATATCAAACAAAGCTCCTCATTAGCACTCTTCAAGAAAAATCTTGATGATTGGATGGGAGATAGGAAATTCACCCCAGGGTCACTTCTGTGGCTCTGCTTGACAGGGGCACAGGAAAATAATTTTCTTGTGTGGCAAAAACCAGGGTACCGTTTGGCTAGGCTTATATAGGCCCTAGGGCCAATAGCCTAGTACCTACCTATGAACCTATGATTTCTTTCTCACGCTACTGAGGGTACCTCAAGAGCAGCTGTGATGGGTGTTGCCATTCCGCGACATGCCTGGATCCGACTTTGTGCTTTTTTAGAACCCTTCAAGGCATCTTTCACGAATGTCCATTTTGACGGGTCCACCTTGTTTGGACCTACTGTTCATGATACTCTTGCCAGAGCGAGAAAGATGGGAAGACCTTGTCTCTCCTCAGGATCCACTTCTCTAGCCCACAACAGACCTACTCTAGGAACCAGTGTGGGGGTAAGAAGTTGTGGTTTCGAAAGTCTCAGGGCTCTTCCTAGGACGTTTAGGGTGAACCTTCCCCCAGGGGCAGAGGGGGAAATGATAGATGCCATCCACATGGCAGAGGGGGTCAGAGGAACCAAGGGTCTCAAGATTCCTTCTTGGACAGGCCCTTTCAGCAATCCTGAGGGATTGCCCAACTGCTGTACTCTGGATGTAGTCGGGGTTCGCCTCTCTCTGCACCCAGTAGCCTGGGAGTCTGTCACAAATAATTGTTGGGTGCTTCAAGTTATAGCCAGAGGTTATTCCATCCTGTTTCTTTATTTCCCCCATTCCAAGGAGAAACCTCCCGGGTGTTCCACCTGGTCAGAGGGAGGCAGGAGCTGTAGAGATTGCCAGGCTTCTTGAAAAATGAGTCATCCAGTCCATCCTCCCAAACCAGTCTGGATCAGGCATTTATTCCATATTCTTGTTGGTGCCAAAGAAAATGGGGGACTTCAGACCCATTCTAGGTCACACTGCCCTGAGCTTGTTTATTGCCAAAACAGGATGGTCACCTTGCAGTCCAGTCTGTAGATGTGCTCCATAGACCTTCAGGGTGCATACTATCACATAAAAATGAACATGTGATCCAGAAGGTTTTTTCTCTTCCAGCTGGAAGCCAGTCAGTTCCAGTTCCGAGTACTCCCCTTTGGATTCACCACAGCCCCTCCCGGGTGTTTACCAAAGTGATGGTGGTAGTGGCTGCTCACTTGAGACTGCAGGGATTCCATGTGTTTCCTTACCTGGATGATTGGCTCCTCTCTACTCCCACCAGGCATCGGCTTCTAAAGGCCAGGAATTACCTCCTTCTCCTAACATCTTCCCTGGGCATATCAATCAATCTGGTCAAATCGAACTTGGAACCGGTTCAGGTGATAGATTGTATAGGCCCCTGGTTGGACATGGTACTGAGAAGGGTGTTTCTGCTGCCAGACAGGTTACTTTTGCTTCAGCAGTGTGTGAAGCTTATACTACAAACTCGTTGCCTCCCGCAAGAGGTATGGTTCTCCAGGCATTGGGGTCTGTGGCGGCCATGATAACTCTACTGCCCGCTGCACACCTTCACATGAGGATCCTGTAGTGGACCTTGGAGGTGCAGTGGTCCCAACTTGACTTCCTCTTTTGTACCTGGTTCAGCTATCCCAGGTTTGTCGGGAGTCTCTTCGGCGTTGGCTCCAGTCCCCGGACGTCATGTGGGCCGGTCATTTGTTCTTCCTTCCCCCTCAGTCACGGTGACCACAGACATCTAACAGCTGTGGTGGGGTGGGGGGGCATTCCATGGACTGGATAGTCCAAGGCACACAGTCCCCCTTGGTGACCAATTTGCATATCAGTGTCCTGGAGATGAAAGCAGTGCTCTGGCATTGCAAGCCCTTCAAGATATTTTTCCTGATGGATGAGACATTTGCCATCCAAATGGACAACATATCCTTTGTCTGGTACATGAACAAACATGGAGGGACCAGATCTTATTCCCTATGCCACGAGGCCATGAGATTGTGGGAGTGGGTGATCTCTTCCAACTGTTTTCTGGTGGCAGTGCACAATCTGGGGAACTCCAACATTCTAGCAGACAGGCTCAGCATAACTATTCTGATGCCTTATGAGTGGTCTCTGAATCTTTCAGTGGTGGACATGATCTTTCAAAAATGGGGTCTTCCTTGCTGCAATCTTTTTGCCTCTTCTTCCAACTCCAAGTGCAGTGAGTTTTTCACCCTGATTCCCCCTCCGGGGAGTCACACAGGGATGCTCTGGTCCATCCTTGGCCCTCCGGTCTACTTTATGCTTACCCTCCACTTCCTTTGATCCCAAAGTTTCTTCAGAAAGCACAGAGTTTGAAGTCCAAGGTCGTCCTCATCGCCCCCTTCTGGCCTGACCAAGTTTGGTTCCCCACTCTTTGGCTTCATCTGGTGTGTCCTTCCTGTACTCTGGATCCGATTCTGTATCTCCTGTCACAGCCATCAGGGGTTCTACACCTGGACTTAGTCAGCCTGAAGCTCACCATTTGGTTGTTCCAGTTCCTTTGGCGAAAATTCCTGGGTTCTTTTCACCAGTTAAAAAGATTCTGGTTATGGCTCATAAGGCCTCTACTAGAAAAATTTATTCCAGTATGTGGAAATGCTTTTCTATCTGGGTGCCACAGCATAAGATGGATCCTTTTACAGCTCCTCTTCCAGCTATTCTGGATTTTCTAGCCCATGCCTTCCACAACAGCGCTAGTTTTCTTTGATTAAAGTTCAATTGGCAGCCATCTCAGATTTCCACGTGGGTGAGAATTCTGCCTTCCTGGCTTCTTCTAAACTCTGTAAGGCCTTTTTGAAGGGTAATTTCCTCCTTTGGTCACCAGTCAAGGACTCTACACCTCCTTGGGATCTTACTTTCATTTTACAGGCATTGTCTCTCCTCCTTTTGAACCAGCTGCTAATGTGGATTTACAGTTTCTTTCTTGGAAGACGGCCTTCTTGGTGGCTATCACTTCTGCCAAACGGGTATTTGAATTGCAGGCATTGTCATTTAACCTCCTTATCTTGTCTTCCATGAGGACAGATTGACTCTTCGTACCAATCCCTCTTTCATGCCGAAGGTGGCATCTGAAGCTAACAATAACCAGGTGATTAATTTGCCAGTCTTCTTTCCAAATTATCAGAACAAAGGGGAATACAGATTGTATTTGCTTGATGTCGACAAGCAGGTGCACTTTTATTTGGACAGAACCAAAAATGTACGACAGTCTGATCAACTTTTTGTATCCTTTTCCAGTTGCATCTCTACGGCTTATCACTCTAAAGGTTTGCCTTAACCTGGCCCTCTGTGGGTGCATTCCACCAGGTCATTGTCTACTTCTGTGGTGTTTAGGTCCAGGGTTCCTATTGGTGACATTTACTCCACTGCCACTTGGTACTCCTCACATACTTTTATTTCCCATTACAAATTGGACATCCTGTACAGGAGCAGGGCTTCCCTTAGCTCTGCCATGCTCCGGAAGATCCTTCCATAAGGGCCTCCCAAAGTTACTGTAGCTAGGGATTCTGTCCCGTAGGTTGAAGACCAAATGAAAACAACAACTTCAGATAAGGAAGTTATGTACTTATCATAACGTTCCATCTGAGTTGTTGCTTTTCATTTGTCTTCAACCATCCATCCTTCCTTCCCCTTGCCTTTGGGCTTGTGTTGTAGACTGGACAGATGCAGGTGCAGATTTATCTTCTTGGTCCTGGGTTTGAGTCTAGTGTGTGTACCCCTCTCTGGTTATGGGCTAAGGTACTGTCCTGCAGCAAACTCAGTCTAAGGGGAGGATGGAGAGTGAGGCATTATAGGCAGGGGAGGGGCTTGTGTTTCAGCTCTGATGGTGGTATATACAGCTGAGTCGGATCTGATTTCAGATCCAAGTCCCGTAGGTTGAAGACAAATGAAAAGCAACAACTCAGATGGAACGTTATAGTAAGTACATAACGTCTTTTTACTATCTCTTTACCTGCACTAGACAGAGGTCAAATATTAATGCGGTTGTGTGCCATTGTGTAAGCTTTAAGATGAAATCTTTTAAAACATTGTAGATAGGATGGTTTTGGAATTATTGATGGAAATATGAATAAGCAATATTTGACGCTTAGAGGAGTGACAAACCGAAATACTGCCAGCCCAGCTAGCTGGAATTTTGTAAATAATTATATGCCACTTGAACATATTAATATGATTTATATAGAAATGAGACAAAAGAGAAATACTGCCAGTGCAGCTGTCTGGAATTTTGTAAATAATCATATGTCATTTGTGAATATTAATATGATTTATATGCTTGTCTTACAAATGTAAGAGAACTATATGTTATGTGTGTATTAAACGGCTGGCACAGAAATGTGTGTTAAACTGTATGTTATGTACTGAGCTTTCAGAATTTAACCACCGTGGACCCTACTGGAAAAGAACAGAAGTGTATGTAAACTATATTAATAGTAGAAGTTGGAACATACAGAGTTAACTTGCAAAACCCTAAGAAAATAAGTTGACAAGTAAAGAGTTTTATGATTGTGTTTATCTCAGCAAGAAGACAGGATGTTTACAGCTATAAGTTCTTTCTGTTGTCTGGAAACAGAAATAAGTACAGGTTTCCAATGTAAAAAAATGTTTAATTGTTTTATGACTTCCAGTTCTAGGCAAACTTCTGAGAGATAAGTATTTTTGACACAGAGGTGCTAAATTTTAAGTTTCTGTGAACCTGGGAACTGAAGGCAGAGGTGACAAAGAGTGATGTCATCCAGTTGACCCAGCAGTAATGTGTTATTAATTTAAGAACTATCACTCAGAGAAAGTCTGGACATTTTGCATTTGTCTTTGGATCTGACAACATCTTCAGCATTTCTCCCTTGCTATGTAAGTAAAATTCAGGCATAGTATATCTGTAGATATAGATAGGAATGTAGTAAAGATTAGTTTAGATGTTTTCTGCATTTATTTGAGACTGTCCTGCAATGTTGTTGTGACGCCCCTGCCCTGGCCTAGTAATCAAGTGTCTGAATCCTCACCACTAGCACCAGTGAGGGATGTGCACATTGGGAGGATGACAAGTGCACACACAGTAAAGTACAATTTCCCTTAAGAGCACACAGAGAACACAGTCAGTCTAGGGCTAGTTTCTCCCTCTCTCTCCAGATCCCCAATAAGACTCCCCACTGGCACAGCTATAGGGTTAAGATTTCAGCCAAGCGGTCAAGCTAAAACCTCCAGCACCCTCTCTGTCCAGCCATTGATTCTTGTCCCTGCCCAAGTAGCTGTCACACACACACACACACACACACACACACACACACACACACACACACATACACACACACTGAGATTTGATTTATATACAAACACACAGACACTCCTGGGGAAGGTGGGCACAGGTTCACTAGCTATGCCTCCTTCTGTCCAACTATACGGTAGTACCACCTGCCACCAACCACCCTTATCAGCTATGAGCCCCTTCCCAAAGGGTGACCAATTCTACTGTGTATTGTTACTGTCATTTAGATGGTAAAGTGTGACCAGAACGTTTAAGCCTATTTAGGAGTAGCCTATACAGTATCACCAAATACATATGCAAGTACTCTAAGAGCTTAAATATCTCTAACAAACCAGCCACAATTAAAAGGTTTAAATGTATTTAATAATAAAAGAACAAGACAATACTTAATAACGCAATACAGTGACAGCAGAGTTCAGAATCACATGAAATACTTTAAAACAACATTGCAGGACAGTCATAAATACAGAAAACCTCTAGACTAATCTTGCTATATTCCTATCTATCTCTAAGAGAATTACTATGATCTAAGTCTTACTTACAGAGCAAAGACAAGTGCTGGTGAGAGGATGTTGCAAGATTCAAGAATAGATACAAAATGCATAGACTTTCTCTTTGAGATAATTCTTAAATTGCTATCAAACCTTTCTGCTGGGTCATCTCAGTTTACATCATTCTAGTCACCTCTGCCTTAGTTCCCAGGCTAACAGGAACCAACATAATTTAACATATCTCTGTCAAAAATACTTATCTCTCAGATGTACAGCTGCTAGGAAGTCACAGAGTAATACAAAAATCACTTAACATGTGAAACCTAGTAATTTTCTCTGTCTCAAGACAATAGAAAGAAACCCCTAGCACTAGACATCCTGTCTCTTAGCTGAGATAAACTAACTTTATAGCACTTTGTAAAACTCTTTACTTATTTTCTTAGAGTTTGCAAGTTAACTCTGCATATTCCAGCCTTTACCACCAGCACATACATTTGCATAGGCATGTAATTTTTACCCATTTCTGCTCTTTTCCAGCAGGGTGCACTGTGGTTACATTTTTGAAGCTCATTACCAAACATATAGTTTTTTACATTTGTAAGACAAGCATACAAATCATATGACTATTCACAAATGACAGAATTATTTAAAAAATTCTAGCTGACTGGGCTGGCAGCCTTCACAGTTGTTTTAAAATATTTCCTGTGATTCTGAACTCTGTTGTCACTGTGCTGAGTTATTGAATATTGACTTGTTCTTTTATTATTTATTATTAAATATATTTAAAACTTTTAATTGTGGCTGGTTTGTTTGGAGATATTTGACCTCTTAGGGTACTTGCGTATGTATTTGGTGACACTGTACAGTCCACTCCCAGATAGCCTTAGTCTTTGTCACACTTACCATTTGGATAATAGTAATATTACACAGTAGAATTGGTCACCCTTTGGGAAGGGCCTTGTAGTAGCTGATAAGTAGTGGTTGGTGGCAGTGATAACTACCTTATAGTCCGGGCAGAAGGGGGCATAGTTAGTAAACCTGTGCCAGCCTTCCCCAGGAGTATCTGTGTGTTTGTAAATAAATCAAATCTCAAAGTGTGTGTGTGTGTGTGTGTGTGTGTGTGTGTGTGTGTGTGTGTGTGTGTGTGTGTGTGTGTGTGTGTCTGTGTGTGTCAGCTACTTGGGCCAGGGACACCATGCACTGGTTGGACAGAGAGGGTGCTGGAGGTTTTGGCTTGACCACTCAGCTGAGTTCTTAACCCTATAGCTGTGCCAGTGGGGAGTATTATTGGAGATCTGGAGAAAGACGTAAAAACCAGCCCCAGACTGACTGTGATCTATGTGTACCCTTAAGGGAAATTGTACTGTACTATGTGTGTATACTTGTCATCCTCCCAATGTGCATGACCCTCAGTGGTACTAGTAGTGAGCATTTAGGCTCCTTGATTACTGGGCCAGTGCAGTGGGTGTCAAAAGAGGCATCAGTAGAAGTTAACTGCAGATGCACCTGGAGGCGTCACTCAGATGTTTTGAGTTAAGGTGCTAGAGCCCAAAGTAATTCCTTGAACTGTTGTGCTTTCTCTCCTGTCGACTTTCAGGTCTTCATTCTGGCTTCTGTTGACCTTTGAGCCTTCTCTGACCACTGGTTGGAGCTGATTGTGGCAACCAGTGGTTTATACTGTGGGCTGACTGTTTCACTGGAAATGACTTTGCAGTTGCTGATTATACCCCATTACCGTTTCCTTACTAGGAGGAAGTCTGTTTAAGTTGCATGTTGACCATTCTTATATGTGATCTTGTCACTGTCTGTCTTTCTGAACCATGTATTGGTTACTATCAAGCCATTTGCCAGAGAGAAGTCTGGAATGGCCTCTCCTTCTTTATTCCTGTTGCCCCACCCATGTGGACCCAGGCTTTTCTCATATCCTGTTCTGTCTTTCCCAATATTCATGTCACCCATTATTAACACCAATTCATGTTGTCCTGCTTTATCAAGCAGGTCCTGCACCTACTGTCTGAATATACTTTTTTCCTTATCACAACCCTGATGTGGGGCATCAACTGAGATTATGAATACCGCCCTATCATTAGGCTGGCGTCTGATTGCTATGCGTCTGTCACTAATTCCATTAACAACCATCACTGTCTCATGAAGCCTCTCCCTCACCACAATTCCCAGACTAGATCATATGTGGAATATGATGGCAGTGGAAGTGGAATACAGATGAGATGTGGAATATGAGAGCAGTGGAAATGGAATACAGATGAGGTGCGCAATATAAGGACAGTGGAAGTAGAATACAGATTAGGTGTGGAATATGAGGGTATTGGAAGTGGAGTACAGATGTGGTGTGGAATATGAGGGCAGTGGACGTGGAATACAGATGAAATGTGAAATACTGTTTGAGAGCAGTACACCTCTATGGGGCCTTACATTGTTCTGTAAACAGGACAAGGAGTGCATTTTGAGGTAAGGAAGCAGAACCACCAGCTTGAGGTTTTCAGTCTGCAGATAATGGAGAAAAAGCTGTGAGTGAGTAGAGAGTCCAACTGGGCATTCCTAGACTTGAAGAAAGCGTATGACAAGGTGCCAGGAAAACTGGTTTAAGCAGTTCTGTGATGGTTTTATGTCACAGAAACACAGGTAAAATTAGTGCAGGCTATATACCGGGACCCAGTGAGACAAGTACAATCCGTGTTTTGACTCAAGAGGGATTCCCATTTGGAGTGGGTGTGCATCAGGGTTTAGCTGTGAACCCCCTTTTCATACTTGTGATGGACTACATTAGCAAAAAGTAGGAGGGAACAGATCAGCAAAACTTCTGTTTTCAGATGATGTGACACTACAGGCAGACTCTGAACAGGAACTTCAGCAAATGAAAGGGCAATAGAATGCAAAACTGAAGGCAAATGGGATGAACCTGAGTACAGACAAAACAATGGTTAAGACAGCAGAGAGAGAATCAGAAGAAGGTGAAAATTAAGATAGAAGGGGCAATAGTGGAACAGGTTCATAGTTTCAGGTATCTGAATGTTGTGTTGTGAAGGAAAGTCTGAATGAGGAGGTCAAAACAACAGAGGTGCTGCAGCCAAGTAGCACAAAGTGTCAGAGGTACTGCGTGACAAAAGAATGCCAAAGAATTGGAAAAGTAAGGTGTGTAAAACAGTAGTGTGTGACCAATACTTCATTATAGCACAGAAACCTGAGCACTGAAGACAGATTACCTATGGAAGCTTGAGGTAATTGATGTCAAGTGCCTGAGATGGTAAGTAGGATGCACATTGTTGGATAGGCTAAGAAATGAGGACATTGTCACAGAAGCCAAAGTAGACTTACTTGTTGAGAATGTTATGGAAAGCAGGATAATAAGAGTGGGAGAAAACAGAATGAGAAGGCAAGAGAAGATATGGAATCCAGCCAAGATATTCATGGATTGCATGATAGAATGGTTCTAAACTGAGAGCAGGTGATAGTTGCCATGTCACACTGACAATGGAAAAACAGAAAATGGTGATGAGTGGTGGCTAGAAAGGTAAATCTGAAGTGAATTGATATTAATCCTGCTGGCTTGATTGCAACGCAATGATAAGAGTTTCCTGCTGGCTGGAGCAGTAAAGTGACAGATGCAAATTTCTATTGGATTTTAGAATGGGTGGAACCAATGATAAATTAAGAATATTCAAAGGCAGACAGCAGTTCACCCATGCCAGTTGAAGGCTGCTGTACTTATTCAAGAGGTTGCTTAAGCTATTTCATGCAGTACAGAATAGAAATAACATTATTTCCAACCTTTTGGATGAAACTGGAGAAGATAAGAAATGGATCACCCTATTCAACCACAGCCTAAGTACAGGCTTCATTCCAGTAGTGGAGAACTGCCATTGTCATCCCCTTGTACAAAGGTGGTGCCATGACTGAGCCTGTAAACCATCACCCTATTAGCTTTACAAGTGTGATCTGTAAATCCATGGAGCATATTATTATGGATCTCATAAACGAGGACATAGGCAATCTCCAAACACTTGACCCCATCCAGTTTGGATTTGTTAAGGGCAGATCTTGCTTGTTGAACCTGGCTGGCTTCTTTGAGACCGTTACTAAGGCCCTGAATGAGGGAAAGTCAGTACATGCAGCTTACCTTGACTTGGCCAAGGCCTTTGACACAATCCCCCACTCGGGCATCATCGAAAAGCTAACACAATTTGGCATAAATCCCTGTCTCATCAGGTGGGTGGCCAACTGACTTATCAAAAGAACCCACATGGTCAAAATAGGCACCTCCACCTCTGATGGCAGATCTGTCACTAGTGGAGTTCCCCAAGGATCTCTCCTGGGACCCCTACTGTTTGGCATCTACTTCTCAGAGGTCCAGGAAAAGACAAAAGGCCTGTGGCTGACCATGTTTGCTGACGACTATAAGTTGGGTGCTGTCATTGACTTCCCAAATGATGTTAACATACTGCAAGAGTGTCTCACAGCAACTAATGACTGGTGCCAACGTAATGGCCTCGAGTTAAATGCAAAAACATGTATCATCATACAGTTTGGCTAAAACACGGCCCCTACTGATTACCATATCAGTGGCAACCCCCTAAGTACACAACCTGTGGTGAGAGGCCTGAGTAGTCAGGTTGACAATAATCTCACATTCGACCGTCATGTAGTGGCAGTGGTCAGAAAAGCCTTTAACTTGGTTCATTTCATAAGTACAGGGATTGCATCCAGAAAACAGTAGGTTATTACCTCTCTGTACTCCTCCATAATTAGACCAGTAATTGAGAATAATGCCCCATTTGGTATGTACCTCTCTAAACATCTGCACCAACTGGAAAGGCCAAAGAAATACCTCACAAAGAGAATCCATGGCCCCAACACCTGTCCTATGTGGACAGGCTGGAATCACTGTCACTCTACTCAGTATCATACAGATTGCTCAGGGGTGATCTGTGTCTCGCCTACAAGGCAATCTCAGACCCTGCCCTACTAGAGATGCTCCATGTCTGCAAGTCTAACTCCTTGTACATTACCCACTCAAAAGGCCTGAATCTAATATGCGATATCAACAAAACCTGCTGGGGAGACAGGTTTGTCTCCTAGAGGCTGCCCCATCTCTGGAATAGACTTCCCATACTCATCAGAGTTACCTCACTGACCCTCTTCAAGTGCAACCTTGATGAGTGGATGGGAATCCACAAATTTGTCTAAGAGGTTCCACTTGTGTCCCTTATTGACAGGAGTGACAGGTGCCAACTGAGATTTCTTTTTTAGGGATAAACTCTTGGCTAGGCGTGTAAGGGCCCTGGGGCCATTAGCCTAGTAACTTTCTAGGATTCTTTGAGCTTATAAGAGCCAAGTCCTAAGATATTTTATGGATTGCACCAGTTTGTTTGCCACCATCAGAGCTATTGAAGGCCATTTTGTCATTGCCCATGATAAGACACCTATGACTTCCAGAAACCATTGTGGTGTTTTTTTTCTGAGATTATCTTCAAGTCCCCTGAGCCCATAATTGTGGTATAATTGGGCTAACATAGAATTTCAAGAGTTGTAGGTGGTATCTGGAGAGCTGCTAGATTGCCAGATAACAAAGTCTTCAGCACAATGGATGTAACTAAAGAGTTTGTAGAGATGGTAAAATGTAAAGGTCTGAGGATAGTATCTTGGAAGCCATCCATCTAAACAGGTTTAGAGAGGTTGTCTGTTAGACAGGACATCTTTATAAATGTGCCATGCTGGTATTTTTAATGACTTTGAGTTAAGGCCATAGAGTGCGGAGTTCTTCAGTCCTTAAGACATGGTTTACAAGGTCAAAATCCTTAGATCAGTGAGAATGGCCATTGTAATGTATCAAGTGCTCATAGCATGGTAGAATGCAGCAGTAAGAGTGATTAGGGCAGTATTGTTGCCAAAACCATTACTAACCCCCTGCAAATCTATAGATAGTAAGCCTACTGACCTTAATGTGAGTCCTGTATCTGTGTTGTAGCAGTTTTCTGCAAGATTTTAGCTAGGGGGATAGCAGGGCAGTAGGCCAATAGGATCCAGGGCTGGTGCTTGACTGTTGTTTATGTAATGGAATAATTTAATTATTTTTCCAGAAGTCAGGAGCAAGGTATCATGGTCTGCATTATGGGAGAGAAATTAAATTGTCACAGCTCCTAATAAAATTTGGATGCAAGTGATCAGAGCCAACCTTTCCATAGTTAAACATTTTTTTTTATCCATTTTTTTTCAAATGGGGTAACCAATTGCATTAAAAATCAGTGGTAAAGCCAGATAGGGATTCTGGGGAGGTATTGAGGCCAAATGAGCTGAGGCAGAGATATTAGTGATGAGAGAAGAAAAGATGCACCTACAACCAGAAGGCCAGTCAGCATCAGATCTTAAAGGTGTTGGTGTACTGACCATTTAAAAACATTATTGATCCCTTGCTAGAAAACCTCTTTTTAGAAGGACTGCTTTTGTCGTGTTTATAAGGCATTTGTATTCTCTTTAGAGTGTGGAATAATTGTCAAAATCAACAAGCAGACCTTTAGTCTTATATTTAGTGCAGGCTGCTTTGCAGGAGGTAATGGATTTGTTTGTAAGATAACTGGGGTTGTATTTTTGATAACCTTCCTAGATAATACTGGGTATTACCTGTTTCCTTCAATGGAAGGAGATTATTAAGGAAGTACTGTAAATAGCAATCTGCTTGTTCAGTAAAAGCTGACAAATTAGTGCAGGCCAAGTCAACCTACAAGTTGTATCCTTAGTCTAGTTTTATTAATTGATAAGTTCATAGGTGTGTACTAGTCTAATGGCCCTGGAGCCTTTACAAGCCTAGCCCATAGGATTACCCTGGAATCGTGCCACCAGACCTTAGTTCCCAGTGCCTCTGTCAAGTAGAGCCACTGGAGTGATCCCTGGGGTGAGTTTTCTATTTCCCATCCACTCATCAAGATTTCTGCTGAAGAGGGCCAGTGAGGTGCTCTGCTTGACATGTATGGGAAGTCTATTCCAGAAAATGGGCAGTCTCTGGGTTATGAACCTGTCCCTCCAGCATGTTCTGTTGATTGTGGTAATGCGGTTGAGGTCTATGGAGCATGTGGTGTAGAGGGATTGGGATTTCTTTAGATGTAGCATTTCTAACAGAGCTGGGTCAGACATGGCTTTGTAAGTCAAGCAGAGATCGCCTCTGAATAAAGCGGTAGTTTTAGGATGCTTGTGGGGCTTCTTGGCAGAAAAGGTAGAAACAAGTGAGCAAGAATGAAACCTTTCCATCTGGGAGCATCCTGCAACATTTACATTTGAACTTTCTGCTCTAGATTCAGTCCTATCATAGATGGGCATAGTGCAAAGTTGGATTATTTCTTCTTCAGTTAAATGTTCACTTCATATACAGAAGAAAATAGGAATAACTGTCTTCCTCCCTGCCTATTCAATCTTAACCTGAGTTAGGGAACACTGTGTAGGTAAGACTTCTGAGAGGCAGCAGCATGAAGATAAGTCTATTTTAAATAAACATCTTTATTAAATTATCACATATGATGTAGGCAATCATACATTTAAATAAATAAAAGCAAATCATATTGACACCATTTTCCCACGGTGGTGGTGCTGCGGTAGTGTTGTCGCCTCACAGTAAGACACTGTCCGGTTTGATTCTCAGCTAGAGCATCTTCTGCGTGGAGGCATGCGTGAATGGGCGTACCTTCGTTGAAGGTTGTGTGTCAGGGCTGGTAACTCGGCACGTACAAATCAACTACCAATCATTAGCGGACCGGAGTTCCGCTGTGGCGACCCCTAACTGGGAAAAGCCGAAAGACACAACATTGACATCATTTTAGTTGCAACTATTATACATAATTTACAGTCTATCTACTCACTATCAGTCAAACATTTCATAGCTCATTCATATCCTGCCTTCTTTTAAACCTCATTCCTCATCTGCATGTAGTTCCCACAGTTTCCATATTTTTCTATGTAGTTTGCTCCTTCCCTTTTTTAAAGATCCCATTTGCAGTTGTTTTATCTCTATTACTATAGTCAGTACTTCTAGTACCGTTGGTTTAGACTTTCATTTCCATTTTCTAGCAAATGCCTTTTTGGCAGCCACCTTAATTAGACTCAGCAAGGCCTTACTATGTCTAGGCAATTCCAATTCTGTATCGTACCCCAAAAATAATTTCCTTAGTCATGCCAATTTGCTCACCCAATATTTCTGTTAAGAGTAGTCTGCAGGGAATTTTTAAAGTCTGGCAACTCATTACACTCCCAGAAAATATGTTCCCAATTAACTCTCTCTTCCCCATCACACCTCCAACATTTGCTGTCTACCTGAAGAAAAATTATTTAGAGTCTACTTAGAATATAAAAATAGCTGTGTAAATACTTCCAAGCAAAGATCCTAAATCTTGTAGACTTTGTTGCTTATTTGGGAGACATACATCCCCCATTGTTTCATTTAGAATTGCTTATCCAGTCTCTCTTTCCAATCCTTTCTAACCTCCTCTGATTCTTATAGTTATCATTCAATAATTTGTATGCATTACTAACTATTCCTTTTTTAACAGTAGCTTCTGTTCTAATTCTACCAAAAACTCTACCAGGGCTGGTCTTTTGCTTAGGATCCTCCTATTTCTTTATCTTTGCTTATACTCTGATATCAATCCTTGATAGGGAAGGCAATCTCTAGCCTACAGTCCAAATAAATTCTTGGCCTCTTCCCATTCTATTACCCTTCCCTGTTTAATTATTTGCTCCCGAAACTTTGGTTCTTTTGCCAGTTTTCTCCAATAAATTCCAGCCCCTTTTTGCTTATTTTCTGTAACCCTTTTTGAAGGCATTCCTATCGGCAGAATCTCCTTTCTCCATTCCCGTGTTGGCTTAGTTCTTAGAATACTTTGTTACTTTATGAATACAGTATCCTGTATGTTTATTGTTATTCTCCTTAAGGATCTGCATTCAAAATCCATCTCTTCTTGTTTCCAGAGCTTCTCCCCTCTTTCTTCATCTTCCCTTTCCACTTTGAATTGTAAGTTTCTGCTTGTACTATGTATAGGAGCCTTAAATGTGTAGCTCTGAAATACCTGTCCAAATTGGATAACCCCAGACTGTCTTGTTCTCTTGGAAGAATCAACTTATCTCAGTTGACTCTTTGCCATCTTCCCCTCCCAGATAAAATCATTCAGCTCTTTATTTATTGCTCTCCACAACTTTTCCTCTGGTTGATAAAATATGTCTGACCTGTGAATAAAAATATGCCTGACCTGTGAATAAAACTAAAGGGACTAAAAACATGTTAACTGTTTGTGTCTTGCTATCCATATCCATTAAAACAGAGCTTCCAATTTCTCAGTTTTTGTATTATCTTTTGTTTCGTCTCTTCCCACATATTCTTAGCTGCCACACCAGAATCCTATTTAATCCATACTTCTAAGTACTTAATTTTATCACATCCCCATAAGTGTGGATATTGCTGTACCAATTTGTGTGTGGGGACATAAGTTACAGCTATTGCCATTGCTTTAGCTTCATTAATTTTGTATCCTGAAAAGATTTGAATCTCTCTCAGTGTTCCACAGCACTGAAATGTCCTTGTCTCGTTTTATCAGGTATCAAAGAATATCATCTACAAATAGAGCCAGCTTTTCTTGACTAGCATACAATTATATTCTTGAATTTCTGAGTCCCTTGTTGTCTTCGCCAGTGGTTCTAAATATAATGCAAATAACAAAGGGGAAGAGGACACCACTGCCCGGTCCCCCTGCTCAAACAAAAATTATCAGAGAGGAACCCCACCGTCTTTAATTTTTGCCTCCATTTCCTCACATATCCTCCTAATCTACCTTATAATTTTATCAGGGAAAGCACATGCTTCCATTGCCCTGCTCATAAACTCCCAGCTTACTCTGCTTCAAGACCTACCAACAAAAGTGGTATTTTTCTTACATTCGGCTTACCCTTAGATCAGTGTTCTGTGAATGCTGACAAATAAAAAACGTAGTAGGCCATACAAGCTCCAAATGACAAAAACAGCAGCAGTGGGTAACTTCAGGTACAAAAGCCGACTCACATTTTATCCAAGAATGTATTCAATAAAGCACTAGAAAGGTGTTGTTACATAAAAATCCAAAGGTATAAACAGTATTCCACGCGCTTTCATCTCAGGTGAATCAGAGACTTTTTCAAGGAAACTAGAAAACTGTTACTGAGCTCAATTTAAACAGACAGATCCACCCCCAATTAACATTGAACCAATAAAATAAAACCATATAATGAATACTCATAAAGTTCATAAATATTCAACAGTCACAGTACAATTCAACCACAGAACCCATGTCATGATAAAAAACACACTAAAATATACAGCAGATAACACAACAATCCCCAAAAGTCATGCCCTTGTCAAAATAGTATAGGTAAAAATGCTATTAATAAACATTTACATATGTACATATAAAATGTAAAATTATATAAATACATGTAAAAAAATGTATATCAATTAATTTACCTATTTAATGCTTTTAACTTCAAGAAACAGGCTAAAGACAGAGCATCATTGATACCCAGCCAGTTTATCGCATTAGTTTTAATCTGCCATAGTGCCTCTTGTTTCTCCAGGTGAAGGGTCCAGGGGCCACCCCTTGGGTCTATGTCTAAAACATCAATTATTGTAAATTTAAACTCATGCTCCTCATACTCCTTACTGTGTTTAGCGAGAGCATTCGTCTCTTTGCCTTACCTAATGTCACAAATGCTCATATATCCTTCATCTTAATCTCCTTTTCATTTTACCGATATAGAAAGCGGGACAAACCATAGATAGGGGACAGTATACCACCCTTTCAGTTTGGCATGTGGTCTTTTTTCTCAGTTCTATAGTAACCCCATTGATAACGGAAGATGAGCCCTCAAGAATGTGTGTGCAAGATGAACAAGCCCCACATTTCCTTATGTAACCAATCATAGGTCCTCTCTTACAAGATTCAAGGGCATTTTTAAGCGTCCAACCCCTTCTGTAGATAACATTCGGTCTCTCACCCACCCATTGTCGAATGTCATTGCAGGATGCAATAATTACCCAGTTCTTATATAAGATATCCATAATTAATTTACTGGACCTTTTATAGGTTGTAACTAGAGCTGATCTCAGCTGTGTTACTCCTACGGCCCTTTCAGTTCCATTCTGGTCCACAGTGATCAGGTTCGAGTCATCTGTGTCATCAGCATTCGCTTCAATGACTATTTCATTGGGCCCATAATACGTCGTAACACAAGTCAAATCTCCATAAGTTACTCCTATGATCCTATTGTTCTCCTTGTTAACACCGGGTATATTGATCAAGCAAGTTTCATCCACATCCTGATTAAGGATAGCCTTGAAATAACCTTTCTCCCTCTTATTGAAAACCTCAATAAAGACCTCATTCACAAGTGAGTTAGGATAAGACCACATGCCAAACTGAAAGGGTGGTATACTGTGCCTTATGTATGGTTTGGCCCGCTTTCTCCATCAGGAAAACAGAAAGGAGATTAATATGTAGGATATATGAGCATTTAAGGGACATTAGGTTAGGCAAAGAGATGAATGTTCTCGCTAAACACTGCAAGGAGTATGAGGAGCATAATTTAAAATTTTCGATAATTGATGATCTGAAGTAGGGACTTCATTTGTCAGCAACCTGTGGGTCTTGGATCCGATATCGGATCCAAGCTGGCAACTTGTTTCATAGCTAATAGATCCGAGCTCCTAGCTCCTCCCCTCATCCATAATCCCCTGCCAACCCTCCATGACCCCAGATCTAGTTTGCCGCGCTTGTGGATGGCTGAATTCCTTGAGCTCTAGCAAAAAATCGTCAGTTAAGTCTGTTTTTCTGTCAAATTTCTCTACCTTAATTTAAAAAAGTGTGTAAGAGTTAGATTCCCTGTAATATCAAATTTTTTTACATAGTTTTTTCCCTCCCTTCGCTGGTCGTTAGTGAGTGTTTGTGTGTGTGTGTTGTGTTTTTGGGGCCTGTGTGTTTGTGTAGCACTCCTTTTTTTCTTTAAAGTATGGCTGAGGCCCCAAAAGCCATTTTTTCTAAATGTACCGAGTGTGGCCATAAGCTCTCCCCGGCTGATGGCCACACTCGGTGCGTTCGGTGCCTTGGGGTTGAACACCTCACCTCAGGCTGTACGATTTGTGCAGCGTTCAACCCCAGGGCACTGAAAGAGCAGAGGTCGAAGCTGGTCCTGGCGGGACATGTGCCCCCGGAGTCGGCTTCGGCCTCCGCTGCTCCCGTAGCACTACCACAGGCTGTGGTTGTTGCCACTCCTGCCCCCCTTCCTTCGGCCGGGACTCAAACTCCCGCTAAAGCACCGGAGGACAGGGAGGCTAGGAGGGAGAAACGGAGGGAGAAGCACCACAAGTGGCGGGCCGAGGCCTCCGCTTCGGCCCCGCCAGCTAAGCGGGCTTCTCCCTCCACTGCTTCTAGGTCTCCTCCTCCTCGGCTCCAATCTCCTTGCTTCTCCCCAGGGCCCGAGGAGGAGGAGGCCCGATCTCCATTGAGGTCATTGAGGCGGCATTCCAGGCCTGCCTCGGTGGCCTCTTCGAGATCAACATTCAGCATGTCTTATGCAGACTTGGACCGGATGATGCGAAGATTCATCCAGGCCCAGCCGCAGATGGGAGTGCTCTTGCCTCCCCCCCCTTTGGGGGGGAGCTCGACACCATTTTTCGCTCCAATTGCTCCTTCTCCGACCCACTACCCGGGTCCGGAGCGTTCGGAGCCGAGCAGCATCGGAGCCGGGGGTGGGTCGGCGCCGACAGTACTTGGTACTTCGGATCCAACCCTGCCCTCGAGTCTGTCGGATCCGACCTCTCGGAGCCGTGGCCCGAGCTTCAGATCCAAGGGATTCAGTGTGCCTTCGGCTCTGTCCAGGTCGGAGCACACTGGTCCTTCGGATCCGATGGTCTTGGCGCCGGTTCCGATCCCTTCATCGGATCCGAGTGGGAGACGACTCTCAGAGCCCAGAGAGAATGGTTCCCCCTCGGCCTTCAATGTAGTGGAGATGGCTCTGTCGAGAGCATCCTGACCCCCGGCCCTTGTCTCGGCTCCACCCTGCACTCCCTCTCTGCTGGGCCAGGCTTCCGTCACCTGGCCTAAGGGACAGCCTGCTTCAATGTCCCAGGTAGTTCCATTGGAACACGATGTTGCTGGTGAGACCTCCTCGGACAGCCCCCCCCCCCCCGAGGAAGTGCCCCGCAAGCATAAGTGCAAGAGGAGGCACGTGGACTCCCCTGAGTCCTTAACTGATGACATGGACTTGAATAAAGGGGAAGGCTCCCCAAGATCACCCCCTGAGGATGTCTCCTTTGGAGACATCATGGAGATGCTGAGGATCAGAGGTGGGTGGTCTGCCCCCAAGTCTTCCTCCGACGAGTCCGTGTTTCTGGAGGCATTCGAAGCAGGCCCGTCTACCTCTTGGGTGTCCCCTCCGGCCGACCCCTTGGTGGACCTTATTACCACCAGGGCGTGGAAGGACCCAGACACCATGGAGCCAATACCCAAATGCCCGGACAGGATACTAAGCCCCCCGCAGACCGGTCACACTGGAGCAAGGGTCCCCCCGTAGATGCCATGTTGACGGCGGCAGCCACAAAGAGGGAACTAGCTCAGGAGAGCCCCTCAGTCCATCCACCGAGCAAGGAGTCCCGCTCGATGGACCGCTTAGGGAAGAGAGTTTTTAGTTCAGCGACCTTCTCGGTAAGGTCTCTGAACTATATGGCACATGTCATCAGGATGCAGCGGGATCTTATCAAAGAATACGCTGCCTCCCCCCCTGAGTCCATGTCGGCAGAGGACAAACAATTGTACTCCACCCGAATGGCCACTCTGAGATCCATTTCAAATACCTCTATGCGGCTATTGTCCCACGCCACCGAGGGAGCCGCTAGAGCTAGCGGAGCGGGCCTAGTCATGAGACGTCAGGCCTGGCTCCGTCATTGTGACTTTGCAGAGCCCTTTAAAGCGTCCTTTGCGAATGCCCCTTTCGATGGTTCTGCCCTGTTTGGGAAAACGGTTCACGAGACACTTGTCCAGAGTGAGAAGGACGGGAAGACGTTGTCTGCCATCGGAGTCCGCTTCTCTGCTCCCCAGCGGTCCTTTTCAAAGAACCAAAAGGGTCAGAAGAAGATGTGGTTCCGGAAATCGCAACATTCCCAACCCGATCCGGACATCCAGTCCTTCCATGGCAGAGGAGGACAGGGAGGACGCCGCCCCAGGGGCAGAGGGGCTTCGAGAAACTTTGGGTCCAGAGAACCTTTCTCTGACTGGCCCACGCAGCAACCCTGAAGGGTTGCCCGACTGCTCCACTCTGGAGGCAGTCGGGGGGCACTTCTTGGAGCACCTAGCTGCATGGGAGTCCATCACAACAGACCGCTGGGTGCTTCGAATTATATCCAGAGGGTACAAAATCCCATTACTTCATGTCCCCAAATTCAAGAACCTCCCCGATGTACCACCCGATCAGAGGGAGGCTGCAGCCGCAGAAATTCAGCAGCTGCTAAGAAAAAGAGCCATCCAGCCTGTCCCCCAAGACCAGCTCGGATTAGGGTTCTACTCAGGTTCTTTTTGGTGCCAAAAAAGATGGGGGACTTGAGACCGATTCTAGACCTGTCCCGTTTGAACCTGTCGGTAACCAAGGAAAAATTCCGAATGGTCACTCTTCAATCTATTCTCCCCCTTCTAAGGGAGAACGATTGGATGTGCTCTATAGACCTCAAGGATGTTGTACTACCACATTCTAATGGACAGACGATCCAGGAGGTTCCTCCGCTTCCGGGTGGGAGCCAGTCACTACCAGTTCAGGGTCCTTCCCTTTGGCTTCACCACAGCCCCCAGGGTGTTCACCAAGGTATTAGCAGTGATTGCGGCCCACCTGAGACTCCAGGAAATACAGGTCTTTCCGTACCTGGACGACTGGCTCCTGACCTCCCCAACAAGGCATCTACTTTGCTCAGCCAGAGATTTCTTTCTCCGCCTAGCCCCACAGTTAGGTATCACCATCAATGCCAACAAATCCTTTCTGGCCCCAACACAAGTCATAGAATTCATAGGAGCCAGAATAGACACCAGAGATCTACGAGCCTTTCTGACGTCGGAACGACTACGGAATTTGCAACTTCATGTGTGGGCTATCCTGCAATCAGTGACCCCACCGGCGGAATTGGTCCTGAGGGTGCTGGGCTCCATGGCGGCAGCGATAACGCTCCTTCCATGCGCCCATCTGAACATGTGGGTACTGCAATGGACCCTTCTAGTACAATGGTCCTTTATGTCTTTTCCTCTCCATCCCCCCATTGCTATCAGCAAGGCTTGCAGGAGGGCTCTATTATGGTGGCTCCATGCTCCGGACCTCCATACATTCCGACCCTTCTGCGCCTCTCCCCCTCTCGCCACGGTGACCACGGACACCTCCCGTCTCGGGTGGGGGGGGGCATTATTCAGGCAGGACCGTCCAAGGCATGTGGAACGATACAGAGACCTCCCTGCATATCAACGTTCTGGAGATGAGAGCGGTGCTGTACACGTTGCAAGCACCTCAGAATCTTCTCCCCGTAGGAACGATTGCAATTCAGTCGGACAACATGTCGGTTGTCTGGTGCATCAACAAACAGGGGGGAACCAGGTCTTACCCTCTATGCCGCGAAGCCATGAGAGTGTGGAAATGGGCGATTTCCACCAACCGCTTTCTGATTGCAACGCACATTCCGTGGCGGGCCAACATCCTAGCGGACAAATTCAGCCGCACCCTTCTTACCCCGTACGAGTGGTCTCTCAACCCACTAGTAGCGAAGCAGATATTCGCAATATGGGGGCAACCCTGCTGCGATTTTTTTGCCTCTCCCTCAAACACCAAATGCGGCAATTTCTTCGCTCTGATTCCCCCTCCAGGGGAAACCCCAAGAGACGCTCTGGTGCATGCTTGGCCACCTGGTCAACTTTATGCCTATCCTCCTCTACCCCTGATGCTGCATCTCTTACAGAAAGCCTCGCGGTTGAGGAGCAGGATGATCCTCATTGCCCCATTCTGGCCTCGGCAGATTTGGTTCCCTTACCTGTGGTCTCACCTAGTGAATCCCCCTTGGATTCTGGATCCCAGTCCGGATCTAATCTCCCATCCGTCGGACTTACCGACCCCAAATCTGGACAGTCTGAAGCTAACAGCTTGGTTGCTCCAGTTCCACTCCTAGTTAGGACTCCCGGTATCTCTTCACCAGTCAAAGACATCCTTGTGGCAGCGCATAAGCCCTCCACCAGGAAAGTGTACCGCAGTAAATGGAAACGTTTCTCCGTCTGGGCGGAGCATCATAATCTAGATCCCTTTACGGCGCCTCTTCCATCCATATTAGACTTCCTAACCGAACTTTTTCAGGAAGGCGCTAGTTGCTCAACTCTCAAATTGCAATTGGCTGCCATCTCCCATTACCATGTGGGACATGACACAGGGCCCTTGATGTCGGCCAAATTGTGTAAAACCTTTCTCAAGGGCACCTTTTTGCTTAGACCCCCTATAAAGAGAAGCCGTACCACCTTGGGATCTTTCACTAGTTCTTCAAGCCCTGACTGCTCCACCTTTTGAACCTGCTGCTTCAGTAGATCTCAAATACTTGTCCTGGAAAACAGCATTCCTTGTAGCCATTACTTCTGCGAAAAGAGTTTCGGAGCTTCAAGCTTTTTCTGTGAAGCCTCCTTATTTGATTTTTCATCCGGACAGAGTGTACCTCAGGATCAATCCCTCTTTCCTTCCCAAAATAGCATCAGAAACCAATATAAATCAATCCATAAATTTACTGGTTTTCTTTCCTAAATATCAGAATAAAGGAGAGTACAAGCTGCACTCATTAGATGTTCATAGGCAGCTACGTTTTTATACTCATAGAACAGCTGGTCACAGACAATCCGACCAGCTGTTCATTTCCTTTGCCAAATTTAATTTGGGGAAAGCAATATCAAAAATATCTCTATCACGCTGGATTTCACAATGTATCCTGTTAGCGTACCAAGCTTCTGGGAGACCCGCACCTGAAGGAGTTCGCGCACATTCCACTCGTTCCATCTCTACTTCTGCGGCCTTCAAATCTAGAGTTCCATTGGATGATATTTGTTTGGCAGCCACTTGGGCCTCATCTCATACCTTTATTTACCACTACAAACTGGACGTGATTTCTAGAGGGAGAGCATCCTTTGGCTCTGCGGTGTTCCGCAATATCCTTCCATGATGGCCACCCAAGACTCAGGTAGCTGGGGACTCTGTCCCACAGGTTGCTGACAAATGAAGTCCCTACTTCAGATTAAGAAGTTATGTACTCACCATAACGTTCCATCTGAGTAGGTAGCTTCATTTGTCTGCAATCATCCCCCCCTCCTTCCCCCTGGCCTTCAGCGGATCTATGTAAGTTGGAATACCCTTTTTGGGTACATATTGAAGGGCAAACTTGATCTGAGATCATGGAGGGTTGGCAGGGGATTATGGGTGAGGGGAGGAGCTAGGAGCTCGGATCCGTTAGCTATGAAACAAGTTGCCGGCTCGGATCCAGTATCGGATCCAAGACCCACAGGTTGCAGACAAATGAAGCTACCTACTCAGATGGAATGTTATGGTGAGTACATAACTTCTTATTTTAGACATAGACCCAAGGGGTGGCCCCTGAACCCTACAACTGGAGAAACAAGAGGCACTATGGCAAATTAAAACTAATGCGATAAACTGGCTGGGTATCACTGATGCTCTATCTTTAGCCTGTTTCTTGAAGTTAAAAGCATTGAATAGATAAATAAATTGATATACATTTTTTACATGTATTTATATAATTTTATATTTTATATGTACATATGTATATGTTTATTAGTAGTATTTTTACATATACTAGTTTGAAAAGGGCATGATTTTTGGGGATTGGTGTGTTATTTGCTGTACATTTTAGTGTGTTTTCTTATCTTGACATGGGTTCTGTGGTTGAATTGTACAGTGATTGTCGAATATTTATGAACTTTATGAATATTCATTATATGGTTTTATTTTTATTGGTTCAATGTTAATCGGGGGTGGATCTGTTTGTTTAAATTGAGCTCAGTAACAGTTTTCTAATTTCCTTGAAAAAGTCTCTGATTCACCAGAGACTAAAGCACTTGGAATACTGTTTATACCTTTTGGATTTTTATGTAACTACACCTTTTTTGTTTTTGATTGAATAAATTCTTGGATAAACTGTGAGTTGGCTTTTGTACCTGAACCCAATGCTGACAAATGTTTGCTTCCCCTCCACAAAGCCATTGTGATCAATATCTATCAATTTTGGCATCACATTTCCCATTCCTTTAGCCATTATAGACATAAATACTTTATAATCGTGTTTTATTTGTTTATTTATTATTTATTTGCAGTTTGTTTGCCAGGATGGATCATTGGGCCAGGAAGAGCCCATTTTCAATGGAGTCCTGGGGAGAAAAGCTCCATAAAAGGCAATATACATAATAGACAAGTTATAATTAACATGGTAATACAGACATACAGATAAACATGGCATATAAGGTACAATATAGTAAAAATGCAAAACAGAGATTATAAAAAAACATAAGTAGATATTTACAAATATATTTGTTCCTATTGTAGAAAATATAACAGTAGGGGCAAGAAATACCTAGGTTTCATGAGAGATTAGTAAGTGAGATATGAGAGAAAGGAGTAGAGGGGGAAAGAGTAAAGAAGGGGTGGAGAGGTAAAAGGTTTAGTGTTGGTTGGGAAAAAGGAGGGAAGGGGCAGGGAGAAGGAAAAATTGTGAGTAGCTAACTTAAGAGAGAAATGGGGTAAGAGTTTATAACCTGGAAGGGAAGGGAGGGAGAAGAGGGTCAGTTACTGAAGGAAATATATAGGGTGGGCGCAGGAACATTCCCAGAGGGATGTTAGATGTGAATGAAGTAAGGTTTTGAAGGTAGAGAGGCTATCAGTGGTACGGATGAGTGGTGGCAGGGAGTTCCAGAGGTATGCTAAGGAGAAGGATAGAAGATGTTTACCTGGTGGATGGGCAGGCTTGTGCAGTTCAGTCAGATTATGGTTATTGGATCTTAGGAGTCTTTCAGGTTAGGTGTATTTTGAAGGTGGAGGCAAAGGAGGGACAGAGGGAGGGATTGAAGATGAGTTTTTGAGCATGGATGAGTTTAATGTAGGTAAGATAATTGGGCAGCTCTAACCAATTTAGTTTGTGAAGGGCACTACAGTGATGGGTGGAAGATCTGTAGCCTGTGGCAAACTTGGAGATTTTGTTGCAACAGGAAGAGAGTTTTGTCTTAACAGAAGTTTGTAGATTAGTAAGGAGTGGGGCACCTTATAGGAGAGAAGGAATGAGTTATGGAGTAGAGAGATCAAGCTTAGTAGAGGGAGTAAGGTAGCGATTATGGCGGTAGAGCAAACCAAGTTTCTGATGGGACATTTTAATATTTATTTGTAGGTGGGTATCGAACTTGCTGATCATCAGAGAGGACACCTAGTAGTTTAGCACTGGATACTATTTCGAGAGACGTACTGTTCAATCTAGTGATGGAGAATGATGTTTTGACAGTAGTGGTAGTTTTAGAAGGGGTAAATATCATAAGTTCAGTTTTTGATGCATTGCGTGCTAGGTGGTTATCTAACATCCATTGTTCAGTGGAAAAGAAGGCATCTTGGGTTAATTTTATGAGGGAAGAAGTGGAGGTGGCAGAGCAGAAGATTGTTGAATTGTCTGCGTATTGGATAAGTTTTGCATTGAGTATGGTATTGTGGAAATCATTTATGAAAATATTGAACAGTAGTGGACCTAGTTTATAATTGAAGTAGGCCTGTATGAAGCTGGATATGATGGGTCTTTAGCCTCATTAGTATTATAGTCACGTCCACTTTCTTCTAGGATGATATGTGCTTCTCCTCCTGTTAAAATCCTGTTAAACATGCCCTTCCAAATCTTTATCAGTTTTTCCCCTCCTGGCTTCCAGAAGTTTGCAGGAATACCATCTATTCCTGGGGACCTTCCTGTAGATTTGTTATACATCACCATTTTTATCTCATCACTTCCTATTCTGTTAGTAATTGAGCCTCATCTACCTCTAACCTTGGCATATTTAATTCTTCCATAAACATTTCCATTTGTACCTTTTCTTGATTTCCATATTTCTCTGCTTTATACAGATTTTCATAAAATATTTGAAATATTTCTAGTACCTGTACAGGATCTCGTTATCTCCCTTGCTACAGGCTCCATAAGCTGGGCGACAATCATTTCTACTTCCTGTTGCCTGAATTGTTGTGCTAAAAGTTTTTGTGCACTGGAGTTATCAGAAAACAGTTGTTTGATAGTAATCTTTCTAAACTCATGCATATTATCGAGGTAATCCCTTATTTTCTGTTTAGCATTCTGCAATTGCTTCTCTTGTTCTGTGAGATTTCCTCTGTTCTGCAGTACTTTAACCTTTGTCAGTCTCTCTAAATAATTCTTGTGTCTTCTTAACCATACCTCTCATTTATTTCCGCCCTGTTTTTAAACATTATAATTTTTCCCACTCCCTAGCTATATTTTCAGAAGAAATGTACATTTTCTATAATAACTCCCTAATAATTTCCACTACCCATTGCTTAAATTCCTCTCTTTTCAACAGATAGGTGAGAAAGTGCCAATGTCTCATTTTTATTTCATTATCCTGCATTTTATTTTAGTTATTAATGGCACATGAGCTGAAAAACTTTCAATTAAATGCACATTTTCCTGAGAAGTATATGTTCTGTCTAGTCTAGACCAGTTTTTGTATCTTGGGGAATAATATGTAAATTCAGTCTGAACTCTTACTACTGAATTCATGTCTTCCATGCCAAATATTTTCATAAATTTCTTCAAAAATCTACAGATCCTTCATTTGAGTAACAAAAGTATTTGCTTTTGTTGTTTACAATCAAAGCATACTGGAGGCTTCAGTATATATATTTTTGTCCTTTCTGCCCCTGCTGCTTGAGTCCCCACTTGGTCAGTGACCCATTCAGTTCATATCATGTACATTTGAAGATATTTCTCCAAAATGTGTCTATTTCTTCTGTTTTTGGTGGCTTCTCAGTTCTCTATAAAACTTTTTTGGGTCATCAATGAATTGCTTATTTTCTTCTTGTCCTTTATATTTTTCTGCATATATTCTAAGTTTTTCTGACAGAGCTTATATCGTTAGTTTTATTTGTTATAGTGTGCGATAGATCCTGGTCTGTTCAACACTGCATGTTGCTTTTATAACATCTGTCTTGCCAAGTATTTCTGTTGTTTTCTCTTCTATACTCTTCCAACTGTGACACTTCTCATCTTAATTCCTTATAGTTTTCTCTGTTCAGTACTACTATGATGGCATTTGATTTCTTCTCTTCCTTTCTCCTACTGCCCTGTGTTTTTGTGGTAAGGCTTTATCTGTTATTAATTTAGTTGCAGCATAATGTATTCTATCTGCATCTGTTATAGCACATGAATTTCTGTTAATAGTCTTGATTACTGTGTTCATTTGTTTTAATGGACTTCTGACATTCTGGATGTTATTGACTTTTTGTAATCTATTTCTTTTATTGATCTTAACGTGTCTATCCATCTCTATTAAATCAAGCAACTCTACCCTTAGATCATTTTCTTCTAAACTAAACTCTGTTTCCTGCAGGCATTCTGCAGCAGAGCATCTTCCTGTGCTATATTCTCTTCAGTGTTCATCCTGTGTCATCTCTTGCTATTTCATATGGGAACTCACTTACCTGTCACGCCACAGCACTGTTTTCTGGTCATTCCCTTGTTATGCAACTCCATCTGAACTTTTCTACAGGCTTCCTACTGAAGATGGTAGAGTATCTTCATGTGGCATGTGATCAGATACTTCCCGTCCTGTCTTATTTTCCTTAATTTGGGAATTCATTTTTCCATCATGCTGTGAAGTTACCAGAGATTTTCTACACTAAATCCTTCACTTTGCAGGTAATCCATAACTTTAGATATGATGATATCAAATTTCATTCATTCTCAATGAATGGGTCTTGGATCCGATGATGTAACCAACTTCGCCATTACTACAGCTTGTGGAAACCTTGAAGCTCTTGAGCTGTCCCATACCCACAATGCATTTCTGACTTGTCACCTCAGATCTCATTTGCCACTTTCGCATTCAGACATGGTTACTGCAGAGCTCTTAAGTTTTCATTTTGTTCTTCAAATAAGTGGAATTTTCTTCTTTCTTGCTCTTTAGATATCACTATTTCTTATTAGTTTTTTGCTTCTACCTTTTGCTTCTCCATTTTTTTCCCCATATATACAAATCCTAAACTTCTCCCCTGTCCTTCTCTCTACTGTAAAGCCCCTTTCCTTCTGTTATCATTGTGTGTCTCTGTCCCTTTCTCTCTCTCTTTTTCTCTTGCTCTCTTTCTGTAGAGATAATGTCAGAGAGGAATTTAAGAAGTGTACCAAGTCCGGGCACAAAATGTTTTTTTTGCATGGGCACTCTCTGTGCCTCTGTTCCTTGGGTCCTGATCATTTGAGTGAAAAATGTGTAATTTGTGGAGCTTTTAACCCTTGAGCCCTCACAGAAAGAAAAAAATAAGCTGATTTTGAAGGGCTTATTACCATCTTCTTTCTTGCAGGCATTATCCAGTAATCAGCCTTCAACACTGAAGCAAAGGGATCATTCCAAGAGGCCTAGATTGGCCGAGGTGCTATTTTCCTCTGAAGAAGAAGGTTCCTAGATCAGATCAACCTCACCTATCACCTCAAAGGTCTCTGATCAAAAGAAAACACTTGTTATGTAGCCAAAGAAGAAATCTTAATCGGATTAGAAATCTTCAGATCTGACAGGCCTGCCTAGGACATCCTACTCTCCATCCTTCGACCCGACTCCATCTCGACGACTTTCCCCTTTCCTGGGGAGACATTCTAGACCTGCATATATTGTGTCCTCACGTTCCTCCCAAAGCCTTACAGAAGTGGACAAGGTGAGGATAGTGGGAGAGATGGTCACAGCAGATTCAGTAGGGTGCATTGTTAGTCCCTAGCCCATCGGATCTGGGACTTCACCCAGTTTCCACTCCTCCTCTCACTGATCCTTTGGTTTCTGAAAAATGTGATCTGAGGTACTCTATGCCCATCTGGATCAGATCTGAGGAGGCTGGTCTCCTTGGATCTGACAGTGACCTTGAGTTTCTCTGCTCAGATGTTTTCAGATATGGACAACTCCAGGAGCCGAGACTTCCATGTTGGATCTGGGAGGGTTGGATTGACTCCGATGTTTTTGGAGACTTCCCTTCCTCTCGGAGTTTCAGTGCTGGACAGTTCAATTCCAGCTTCCTCCTCAGGAGGCCAAACTGTGAGAGGTGGAGAACCAGCGGACAGAGACCCTTGTCCTCTTCATTGCTTTCCTCCACCCTGGGGAGGTCTGCTTTTGAGGAAGTAGAGAGGGACTTCACTGAACCTTCAGGTAAGACTGGTTCTTCCCCTCGGATTCATCCCAGTCCACCCAGCTGAGCCTGCTATGTGATCCTCTCCTGCTATGTGATCCTCACCACTTGACACCACAGGGACAGCCATCCCAGGGCTTTCAGTCAACCCACTCTGGGATCACTACTCTTTGGATACTTCTCCAGACCATCCCACAGAAGTCCTTCAGAAGAGACAGTGTAAGAGGAAACACCTGGAGTCATCTGAATAGTCTCTTACCACTGATACCGACTTCGATGAAGGAGAAGGATCCCTCAGTCCCCCACCTGAAGACGTCTAATTTGGAGACATCATTGAGTTCATGAAACAAAAGGGTGGTTGGTCTGCCCACAACCATTCTTCCAAGGAGTCAATATATCTGGAAGCCTTTCATGCTGGCCCAGCTTCCTCCTGTGTGCCTCTCGATGAATTAGTAGATTTGATTTGTCGGAAGGCATGGAAGGAGCCATATACAGTCGAGCCTATTCCAAAAAGGCCTGACAAAATTATGGCAACCCTGGTTGAAAAGCAGCTTTGGGGTAAAGGCATTTACCGGTTGATGCTATGGTGGTGGCCACTAAGAAGGAATTTGCTAAGGAGATTTTAACAGTTCATCCCAACAAATGTCCAGGTTGACAGACAGACTGAGGAATCGAGTCTATGCTTCAGCAACTTTCAATATCCGTTCGACTTGCTAAAAGAACTTTCCAGCACGTTGTTAAGGATCACTACCAAAATGGTTGGGCGTTTGTGGCCCATCAGTTGACCACCTTAAAATTTGTGATAAATTAGGCCATGCGGCTTCTATCTAGTGGAACACAGGATGCTGCATGGGTGGTGGGTTCAGGCTTAGCCATGAGGAGGCAAGTCAGGATGTGCCTTTGCAAATTTGCAGGGTCTTTTAAGTCTTGATTTGTCAAGCGCTTCATTTGACAAGAGCTTCGCTTTTTGGACCAACAGTTAGAGGTGCTTTCCAGGTGTGAAAAGGATGGGATGGCCCTGTCTACAGTTAGAGTATGTTTTTGACCCCCCAATGAACCTTTTTGAGCAGTCAACGAGGGGGGTCATAAGATGTGGTTTAGAAAATCTCAGAGTCCCTTCCCTGACACATGTTGAGCTGGCTGTCCCAGAGGCAGAGGGGGAAATGGGAATAATAGGAGATGCCCACCAGGCAGAGGAGGTACGCAAAATACTGGGTCCAGAGATACTTTCTTTGATAGACCCTATCAGCACTTTTGAAGGGAGGCCTGATTGCCGTCCTCTGGAGGCAGTCGAGAGACATTTTTCTCTGGACCAAACATCCTGGCCAAATTTAACGAACGATACTTGGATGCAGAGGATTATTAACAGAGTTTATTGTATATCCTACTCTATTCCACCACCATCATTGGAAAAGTTCCCGGATGTTCCACCCAGTCAGCGAGAGGCAGCAACTTTACAAATACAGTAGTTGCTAGAAAAAAAAAAAGAGTTATCCAAGAGGTCTCACCAGACCAAATAGGTCCGGTACTTAAGATTCTTTTTAGTTCCAAAAAAAAAAACATTAAAAAAAACGGGGTATTGGAAACTGATAATCTGAAGTAGGTACTTCATTTGTCAGCAACCTTTGGGTATCGGATCTGATCTCGGATCCGAGCCGGCAACTTGTTTCACAGCTATAAGATCTGAGCTCCTAGCTCCTCCCCTTACCCATAATCCCCTGCCAACCCTGACTGACCTCAGATCTAGTTTGCCGCGCTTAGTGAAAGCAGCTAGATTCAGAGCTCCTAGTGTGGTCAGATAAGTCTTTCAACTTATTGTAATTATTGTTACATTTTTTATTAAAAGGTTGAGTGTGTTTAGGTTTCCCCTTATTTTAGTCCTAAAATCTTATATTTTTTTAGTGTAATTTCCTCCCCTCCCCTCGCTGGTGCGTTGTGTGGGTCGGTGTGTGTTTGGGGCATTGTGTGAGTGAGTTTGCTTTTTTGTACTAGTACAATGTCAGAGGCCCCAAAATTGATCTTTTCCAAATGCACCGACTGCGGCCATAAGCTTTCACCGGCGGATGGCCACTCACGGTGTGTTCGGTGCCTTGGGGTTGAACACCTCTCCTCAGGGTGGATTATCTGCGCGGCGTTCAACCCCATGGCATTGAAAGAACGGAGGTTGAAGCTGATCCTGGCGGGACTTTTGCCCCCGGATTCGGCTTCGGCCTCCGGTGCTCCCGTGGCCTCACCCCAGTCCTCGGTGGTGGCCACTCCTGCCTCTCTCCCCCCGGTTGGGACTCAAACCCCCACTGCGGCGCCGGAGGAGAGGGAGGCCATGAGGAGAAGCACCACAGGTGGCGGGCCAAGGCCTCTGCTTCGGCCTCCCCGGCTAAGCTGGCTTCTCCCTCCACGGCTTCCAAGTCTCCTCCTCCTCGGCTCCCGTCCCCATGCTTCTCACCGGGACCCGAGGAGGAGGAGACCCAATCTCCATCGAGGTCATCGAGGCGGCACTCCCGGCCCGCCTCGGTGGCCTTGTCGAGATCCACATATAGCCTGTCGGATGCAGACTTGGACCGGATGATGCGAAGGTTCATCCAGACCCAGCTGCAGATGGGAGTGCTCCTGCCCCCCCCCCTTCGGGGGGGAGCTCACTGCCCTCTTTTTCCCCGATAGCTCTTTCTCCAACCCGCTTCCCGGGTTCGGAGCACCCGGAGCCTGGCAGCGTTGGAGCCGGGGGTGGGTTGGTGCCGACAGTACTTGGTACTTCGGCTCCGACCTTTCCCTCAAGTTTGTTGGGTCCATCCTTGTCAGATCCGAGCTCTCGGAGCCGTGGGCTGAGCATCGGATCTGAGGGATTCAGTGTGCCTTTGGCTCCATCCAGGTCGGAGCACACGGGTCCTTTGGATCTGATGGTCTCGGCTCCGGTTCCGATTCCCCCATTGGATCCGAGTGGGAGTCGGTCTTCGATGCGGTGGAGAGGGCTGTGTTGAGTGCATCCAGACCCCCGGCCCTTGCCTCGGCCCCATCCTGTACTCCCTCTCGGCTGGGTCTGGCTTCCATCACCCGGCCACAGGGACAGCCTGCTTCGATGTCTCAGGTCGTTCCTCTGGAACAAGACGTTGCTGGTGAGACTTCCTCGGACAGCCCCCCCCCCGAGGATGTTCCTCATAAGCGGAAGTGTAAAAGGAGGCACGTGGACTTCCCTGAGTCCTTAACAGAAGACACAGACTTGGATGAAGGGGAAGGCTCCCCAGGGTCACCCCCCAAGGATGTCTCCTTCGGAGACATCATGGAAATGCTCAGGAATGGGGGGGGTCTGTCCCCAAGGCTTCCGACAAGTCCGTGTTCCTGGAGGCGTTCGAAGCAGGCCCATCTACCTCTTGGGTGTCCCCTCCGGCCGACCCCCCTGGTGGACCTTATTACCACCAGGGCGTGGAAGGAGACGGACACTGTGGAGCCAGTTCCCAAACGCCCCAATAGGATTCTGAGCCCCCCTTCAGAGAGGTCCCACTGGAGCAAGATGCCATGTTGGTGGCGGCAGCCACCAAGAGGGAATTAGCTCAGGAGAGCCCCTCTGTCCATCCACCGAGCAAAGAGTCCCACTCGATGGATCACCTAGGGAAGCGGGTCTTTAGTTCAGTGACCTTCTCAGTAAGGTCCCTGAACTACATGGCACACATCATTAGGATGCAGCGGGACCTTATCAAAGAGTATGCTGCTTCCCCTCCGGTGTCCATGTCTGCGGAGGACAAACACTTGTACTCCACTCGCATGGCCACTCTAAGATCTATATCGAATACCTCTATGCGACTTTTGTCCCATGCCACAGAGGGAGCCGCTAGAGCCAGCGGAGCAGGCCTAGTCATGAGACGCCAGGCCTGGCTCCGACATTGTGACTTCGCGGAACCCTTCAAGGAGTCATTTGCGAATGCCCCCTTTGATGGTTCTGCCTTATTTGGCAAGACCGTTTGCGAGACTTTAGTCCAGAGCGAAAAGGACGGGAAGACGTTGTCTGCCGTCGGAGTCCGCTTCTCTGCTTTCCAGAGGTCCTTCTCCAAGAACCAAAAGGGACAGAAGAAGATGTGGTTCCAGAAATTGCAACATTCCCAGCCTGCTCCGGACAACCAGTCATTCAGTGGCAGAGGAGGACAGGGAGGATGCTACCCTAGAGGCAGAGGGGGCCCAAAGAATTTTGGGTCCAGAGAAACCTTCTCTGATCGGCCCACGCAGCAACCCTGAGGGGTTGCCCGACTGCTCCACTCTGGAGGCAGTCGGGGGGGGCGTTTCTCGAGGCACCTGGCAGCTTGGGAGTCCATCGCATCAGATCGCTGGGTGCTTCCCTTACCTGTGCTCTCACCTGGTAAATCCTCCTTGGATTCTGGATCCCCTACCGGATCTAATATCTCATCCCCTAGATCTCCCGATCCCGAATCTGGACAACCTCAAGTTGACAGCTTGGCTGCTCCAGTTCCACTCCTAGTCAGGACTCCCGGAATCTCTTCCCCAGTTAAAGCCATCCTAGTAGCAGCACACAAACCTTCCACTAGAAAGGTCTATCACAGTAAGTGGAAGCTTTTCTCCATCTGGGCAGAGAATCATAACTTAGATCCCTTCACAGCACCATTGCCGGCTGTGTTGGATTTCCTTACAGGTCTAGTTCATCAGGGGGCTAGCTGCTCTACGGTCAAGGTTCAACTGGCAGCTATTTCTCATTACCATGTGGGACATGAATCAGGTCCTTTGATTATGGCAAAATTGTGTAAAACCTTTCTCAAGGGTACCTTCCTGCTCAGACCTCCTGTCAAGGAAGTTGTACCCCCTTGGGATTTATCACTAGTCCTACAGACCTTAACAGCTTCCCCTTTTGAACCTGCTGCTTCGGTTGATCTTAAGTACCTATCCTGGAAAACGGCGTTCCTTATCGCTATTACTTCAGCGAAAAGAGTTTCTGAGCTTCAGGCCCTTTGGGTAAAACCCCCGTACTTGGCCTTTCACCAGGATAGAGTGTACCTCAGGACCAATCCCTCATTTCTTCCCAAGGTGGCTTCGGAGGCTAATATCAACCAATCCATTAACCTGCCAGTCTTCTTTCCTAAGTATTAGAACAAAGGAGAATACAAACTGCATTCGTTAGATGTGCATAGATAACTGCGCTTCTACATTCACAGGACTGCTGGTCATAGAAATCCAACCAGTTGTTTATCTCCTTTGCCATATTTAACTTAGGTAAACCTGTCTCTAAGGTCACTTTATCACGATGGATCTCACAGTGTATTCTATTGGCCTATGAAAGTTCTGGGAGGCCCGCACCTCAGGGAGTTTGTGCACATTCTACTCACTCTATATCTACCTCTGCTGCCTTTAGGTCTAGAGTGTCTTTAGATGATATTTGCTCCGCAGCCACTTGGGCCTCATCTCATACCTTTATCAACCATTATAAGCTGGACGTTATCTCCAGAGGGAGAGCATCCTTTGGCTCTGCAGTGCTCCGGAACATCCTTCCATGATGGCCACCCAAGATCCAGGTAGCTGGGGACTCTGTCCCAAAGGTTGCTGACAAATGAAGTACCTACTTCAGATTAAGAAGTTATGTACTCACCATAACGTTCCATCTGAGTAGGTAACTTCATTTGTCTGCAACCACCCCCTCCTCCTTCCCCCTGACCTTCAGAATTTTAGTTCCTGGATGTCCTTCTTCTAGTCCCCTTCGGGGCGTATTTAGCCTTTTAGCTGCTTGTATGAGGGCAAACTTGATCTGAGGTCAGTCAGGGTTGGCAGGGGGTTATGGGTAAGGGGAGGAGCTAGGAGCTGGGATCTTATAGCTGTGAAACAAGTTGCCGGCTCGGATCCGAGATTGGATCTGATACCCAAAGGTTGCAGACAAATGAAGTTACCTACTCAGATGGAACGTTATGGTGAGTACATAACTTCTTATTACATCTCAGCATGCTAAATAAGTCAGTCATGTCAGGTTCTGGATGGTCATGGTCCAGTCGCCTCTGCCCTTTCTGGGCAGGGATGATTGGATGTGGTTGACAGACCTCCAGGACACACACTACCACATAAAGATGTACAGACGATCCAGGAGGTACCTTTGTTTCTGAGTGGGAGCCAGTCACTTCCAGTTCAGAGCATTGCCGTTTGGTCTCACCACAGCCCCCAGGGTGTTTACCAAATGCATGGCAGTGGTGGCAGCTCACCTGAGACGGCAGGGAATATGGTTGTTCCCTTATTGGGATGACTGGCTTATTACTGCCCCAACAAAGATCAACTGGTATGAGCACAGCATCAAGAGTTGCATGCGTGTTCGACCCTGGGAATCACCATAAATCATCAAACGTCATAACTACAACCCACCCAAAGGCTAGAATTCATTGGCACAGTTTTTGAAATGTCATCCATGATTGCATTCATAACCTTACCTTGACTTCACATCAGAAACCAAACCAGAAAGATCACTTGCAGTTCAAAGATATCTGTTAAAAAAAATCTACAACCCTTTGGTTCAATGGTGGTGGCCATTACTCTGGTTCCCCTTGTGAAGAACCATATGAGAGTTCTACAGTGGATGTTACTAACCCAATGGTCCTACCTTATTCATCCCATGTCTTCAAGGATAAGGATAACACAAACTTGGAAGGACTATCTTGCATGGTGGATTCAGTCAGATCTCCCTCAGTAAGGTCTCTCATTCTCTGTACCCCAACCTAAGGCCGTAGTGACCACCAACGTTTCCCAGGTGGGGTGGGAGGGGCATTATTTGGGAAAGACGGTTCAAGGCACTAGGTCTCCCAAGAAGGACAACTTGCACATAAATGTTCTAGAGATGACAGTGGTGCTATTTTTGTTGGAAACATTTCAAGATTCCATTCTTCTAGGAACAATTGCAATCCAAATGGACAACATGTCAGTAATTTGTTATATCAACGAACAAGGAGGAACTAAGTCTTTGTCCCTATGTTGAGAATCTGTCGGAGTATGGCTGTGGATGATAGCCTCCAATCACTTTCGGGTAGTGATGCACATTGCGGGGAAGTCCAACGTGATAGCAGACAAACTTAGCAGGTCCATTCTTTTACCTCACGAGTGATCCCTCAGCCACCGACTGGCGGAAATGATCTTTCGTCATTGCGGCCAGTCCTGCTGTGACTGATTTGCATCCCCCTTGAACAGCAAATGCAGCAGCTTTTTTGCCCTAACCCCCCCCCCCTCTGGGGGAGTCACCTGGAGATGCCCTTCTCCATGATTGACCCCTGGTCTGTTATACATCTGTCCCCCATTCCACATCCCCTTGATTCCCAGGTTTTTACAGAAAGCATCCAGATGGAAGACCAAAGTAATCCTCATTGCTCCTTACTGGCCTCGACAAGTTTGGCTCCCCTTCCTGTGGCCTTACCTCCTATCATCCCCATGGATTCTAGGTCCAACTCCAGACCTTCTGGCTCATCCAACAGGGTTGACCCATCCAGATCTGATAAGTCTTAAACTAATGGCATGGTTTCTCCAATTCCAATGATAGCCAGGCAGTCTACACTATCCCCCCCAGTCTGCTCCCTTCTCATATCATCCCATAAACTGTCTACCAGGATGTTGTACAAAAGTAAGTGGAAGAGGTTTGTTATCTGGGTGTAGCAGAATGATATGGAATCCTTTACAGCCCCCACTTATGCAGTGTTGCAATCTCTAGCAGAGTTCATACATCTGAACGTATAGATTTTTGCAGAATGTCCAGATTTTTGCCTCATGTTGTTGGTCTATTCCTCATACAATTTGTGGTTTTCTGGCAAATCACTAGGATGATCTGAGGACTGAACTCCTTAACTAATGACATACATTTGAGTTTTAGACTTCAAATCCTTCAGAAAATGTTAACACAAACCCTGTTACTGTAGCAACTTTCTTATAAGAGTAATATTTAAGATCTGTCCCTATTTTGGGGTCTTTGTCCCTCCATTTTGCCAGGCTTTGTCCAGATTTCTTGCACTAAGAGGTTGAGTGGTATGGCAGAGTTATTTAATAAAGGGGCAAGTGCATCTGCCATTAAGGTGCAGTTGGCAGCAATTTCAAACTTTCGCGTAGGACTTTAGGATTCTCCCTTAGCCTCAGCGAAAATTTGTAAGGTTTTTCTAAAAGGTGTGCTACTACTGTGACCCACCTTGAAAGAGTCCTTTTCCCCTTGGGACTTGACCTTAGTCCTCCAGGTCCTATCTCAGCCCCCCGTTGAACTAGCAGCCAAGTGTGACTTAAAATTCTTTTTTTGGAAAACTGCCTTTCTAGTAGCCATAACCTCAGCCAGAAGAGTTTCAGAAATTCAGGAGTTGTCCTCAAACCCCCTTGCATCATCTTTCATAAGGACAGAGTTTCTTTACGTCCCAGTGCTTCCTTTTTATCACAGGTAGTGTCAGAATCCAATATTAAATTAATCAGGTCATCAACCTACCAGTATTTTTTCCAAACTACAGTAACAAAGGAGAATTCTTACTCCATTCATTGGAAGTGCATAGACAGTTCTGCTTCTGTTTACATTGGACTAAAAGTTTTAGGAAGTCAGACCAGCTTTTTATCTCCTTTGCAAATTGTAATAATGAAAAAGGAAAAGTCCTTGGTTTTAGTGTTTGGAACATTTTTTCTTTTACATTGTCCTTTGTAAATTGGATCAGCCTGTGAAAAAGGTGACAACAGCCAAAGGGATAACTGAGTGCATTACTTTGATTTATTCAAAATTGAATGTTCTGCAAAAAACAGTCAAGACCCATTCTACTAGGTCCGTTGCAATGTCCATTGTTTTCTAGTCCAGGGCTTCTATGGATGACATCTATGCAGCTGCTACATGGTCAAATCCGCACACATTTATAAATCACTACAAACTGGATATTGTCTCAAGGAGCAGGTCTACATTTGGCTCAACTGTTCTCTGGCATATCCTTCCTTAGGGTCCACTCAGGGCTCAGGCAGCTGGGGACTTTATCCCATTTGTTGAGGATGAATGAAAATTGACAACATCAGATAAAGAAGTCTTACTCACCATAACATTCCATCTGTGTTGTCTATTTTCATTCAGCCGCATGTCCCCTCCTTCCAGCCCCCAGCATTCCTCCTTCAACAGGGCATGTGTTAGTACACACTGTATGTCTCTTGAAACCGAAGTCTGATCTACATAACACATGCATTAGCTAGCACCTTTTCCTATCTAGTTGATAACTCAAATCCTTCTTGTGTGAATGCAGATATTTATATCTCTTTCTCTCTCTCTGTATGTGTGTGTGTGTGTGTGTGTGTATATATATATATATATATATATATATATATATATATATATATATATATATATATAAAATGTCCACACCCACACATACATGTACACGTGTGTGAAATTTATCTTCTTCATGGTCTATTACGTCTTTAAAGCTATAGATATATTCTGAGGTGACTGGTCAGCAGTGCATTGTGGGTAGGGGAGAGCTCGAGAGCTTGAAGGTTTCCACGAGCTGTAGTAATGGCCGAGTCAGATCTGACATCTGATCTGAGACCCATTCGTTGAGGCTGAATGAATGCAGACAACACAGATGGAATGTTATGGTGCATGCATAACTTTTTTTCTATTTCTTTAATTTCTCCATTACTGTTACTCTTTTCCACATTTCTCCTTTGTTTTTTATTTTTTGTATTGTAAAATGTTCCATATCTTGGATGCCTTTGCCTCTATTTCTCTTCAAATATCTTTGGTACTGCTTTTTTTGTATTGATTAGTTTTGCTTTCTCCTTTGTATAAATATTGGACCATAATCTCTCTCTCTTTCTCTTTCCCATGTCCATGTTTCTTTTTTATATCTTTCAAAAATCTCTAGGTTTTGTTCTTTATATGTTCACACTTTCTCTGTTGCTTCTCCTTACAAACAGCTCAAAGTTTTTTGGTCTAAATAGTGTTTTTCATGGATCTGTTGTATTAATGAACACAGATTTACATTTGAAGCTTTTGACAGTTTTTCTTGTTTAAGTTTTTTTTTTCTTTTCTGTAATTTCTCTCAATCTTTTTGAGTATCTTCCATCTGGAAATTCTGAGCTTCTTGCATTATAGTAACAATACATAATTTCTTTCTTATCCTCAATAGTCCAATCTCTAATCCTTATGACTCTTTTTTTGCACTTTTATATCCTGGGATTTGTTTACTCAGCTGTCTTTTTTTATTTTTTAACCTACTTCTCTCCATGATAATTGCATATAAAATGCAGTCTGTATATCAGTATCATCATGGTGAGATTTAGTAAAAACAAGGTCTACCTCATGAAGTGACTCACCAAGACTTGAGGATGAATTCATTTCCAGCAATACTACTCCCCTTTGCTTGCTGATTTAATCATCTGTCTATTCAGACCCTGGCATCTGTCCATTCAGACCCTTATCTGTCCATTTGGACCTCCTCAGCCTCCTCAGGAACAACTTGTTCAAGAACAACTTCCTCTTTGCTCAGATGTGCTCCATTCTCTTTTGGTCCAGACCACCATTCAACTTGTGCCTCCTGCCCAGTTAGGGAGGGTTTTTTATTCCAGAATGTTTTTGGTTCCCAGAAAGAAGAGCATTTGGATACCAGTTGTGCCTGCAACTAAGCTCTGTCTCTTATTGCCGTTTTCCAGTCTCTTCTTCCTCTGGCTTCAGTCACGGCTAGGGTCTTTCTCAGGGTCCATGGACTCATGGCTTCCACCATTCCTGTGCTCCCTCTTGCCAGGCTACACATGAGAGAGCTACAGTGGTACCTCAAGTCAGTGTGGATTTAATAATGCTCCCTCCCCACAGACTTCCCGTTACCCTTCCTTCCTTGTTTCAAGCTCGAGCTGCAGTGGTGGATACATTAACTTTATCTCAACTTGGGGCTTCCTTTCCAGGCTTCAGCCCCAGCTCAAGAGCTCTTTACAGATGTACAGATGTCTCAGACAGGGGATGGGGTACTTTATTCATCTCTCTCAATGTTTAGAATCTCATGCCTCTTCATCAGAGGTCAGACAGCAATGTAAAGGAGTTGAGGGCTCTTCTAGCTCTTCAGGCTTTTCATTCCTGCTTCATCCTGGACCCCTCAAAATGTTTACAAACAATACTACAGTTATGTGGTATGTCAACAAGCAGTAGAGTACAAGGGATTAACTTCTTTGCAAGACTAGCTTTACAGGTCTGGGATTTAGCTGTTCACTGTTAAGTGACTCTTCAGGCAGTTTATGTTCTTTCAGAGCAGGTCCAGCACACAAGCTCACGAATGGGTTCTTCAAAGAGAGGTGCTTCTGGACATTGTTAATCAGTGGGGAATTCCTCTTGTTATTCTTTTTGCCTCCCCAATGAGCAGACGGCTTTCTCTGTTCTGTTCCAGATTCCCAAGTCCTCAGACTTGGAAAAGGGATGATCTGGTATTGTCAGTTTTCATTCATTCCTCAACAGTTGGGTTCAGATCCAATCCTCTGATCTGAATCAGCAGCTATTTAGCTATTGACCACTAGGAAATTCTCAAGCTCCTCCCTTACCCATAATGTACCATCCCATAGCATACCTCAGATATCATTTGTTGCTTTCGTGTTTGGACTTTGTTGCTTTGAGCTCTCTTGCTTGTGGGTTTGTAGAAAAGATAAATCAATTTTTTTTCCCCAGAGCTGATATTTCTTGATATCTTTATTACCTTAGTATCTCCCTTCCCTAAACAGTTTACTGACACATATGCCTTATGCGTGTACTGTTTGGGCATTTGCACACTGAGTGTTCCATATATAAGGCTTTCAATCCGCAAGCGATCATGGATAGAAAAAAAATAAGCTTATTTTTAAATGAACTACTACCTTCTTTTTCAGAGGCTGTTTCTGGCGCTCAACCCTCACCCCAAACTCAAGCTTAAGGAGCCTTCTGTCAAGCCTTTGGATGCTTATGGATCCTCAACCCCTTCATCAGATGCTACCACAGAACCACCAAGGAAAAACACAAAAAGTTGGAGCCAAAGACTGCTCCTACCCAGATGGTGTCGAAGTCCAAATCGACTTCTTCAGATCATAGCCTCTCAGATCCAAAACCTTTACAAAAGACACAGTGTTCTCCTTCCATTAATGTGGTACCCCTATATGTACCTAGAATCCTTCCAGTGCTCCGGATCTCCCATCAGCTGCATCTTCTTATTCTTCCATAGGTCTGACAGAGGCTGATGTGGACAGAATGATGAGGAAGTTTCTCTCGACGCAGATATAGATAGGAGTTCTCCCAGCTCATACCCCTTCGGGTCAGGAAGTCTTGGTTTGCACCACCAATCTCAGCTCCTTCTCTGATCTGACCTATTTTTTGGAGCCCTTGGATCTAGTCTCCTGGGACTCTCTGGATTGAATCTGAAGATCATAGTATCTTCAGCTCTAAGACTTTCTGTGAGTGCACTAGCTCCGACAATTTTGAATCTGCACAACTCTTGGAGATGAGGTGTCCCAGTCAGATTTGAGGTGTTAGAGTCGACTCCAAAGCTGACAGAGCAGTCTCTGCCTCTCAGAACCCTCGGCTCCGACGTCTGCCTCATGTGGCTTGCCTTCAGGTCAGGGGGAGCTGATGGGATAGAAGCTCCTTTGACTTCCTTCTCCCTGGAATGTTCAGCTTTTGAGTTGGTGGAGAGAGTGTTCTTTTCTTCTGCAAAACAGAAGGTCCCCCCTGGATCTCTCCTCTGGATCCCATATATCCCTGTGCCTTAAGCCCCGTCATTCTCTGTCACAGGAACAACCAGCCCCAAGTCTCCAGGTTACCCAGCAGGGTATTACTCTATATCCTTCTATTCATATGCTGCAGTATTCATAATGTGAGGAAGTCCACCTCCAGCTTACTCTTACATCTGGCCAGTATACCAAAGTCTAAATGCTACTGTCCCAGGCAACAATAACCTTCTCTCTTCTGCACTCTTTATTGATCTCTCTAAAGCATTCGACATGGTTAACCACTCTATATTAATCAATATACTCACATCCCTCTCCTTTGACAACCTTGCCATTAAATGGTTTACATCTTATCTTAGCAATAGACAACAAGCAGTTCTTTGGGGAAACCAAACTTCCTCTCAATTACCTGTAACCATTGGTGTCCCTCAGGGCTCCATTCTCGGACCTCTTCTTTCCACCCTATTCATCAATGACCTACATCTAGCAATTCCTCAAGCAACCGTCATACAATATGCTGATGACTCTACCCTGATTTGCTCAGCATCTTCTTCTTCAGAACTTTTTTCACTTACTCAAAGCATCTTCAACACTGTTGAAACATGGTTTTCTAAACACTACCTTCTGCTTAACGCCAAAAAAAACTAAACTTTTCCTCTTCACCCCCACCTCTCGGTCCCCACCCCTTGATTTCACCATTTCATCAAACAATGCTACTGTCATTTCCCCTGAACCAACAACAAAACTATTAGGAATAACTATTGATAATAATCTCTCTTTTGATCAACACATTAACAACACTATTAAAATAGTAAACAGAAAAATTGGGTCCTTATTTAGAATTAAACCCTTCCTAACTGCTTCTGCCAGAGCCAAAATTGCCCACTCCCATCTTATGTCTACACTTCTCTATGCTTCTCCTATTTTCACCAACCTTAGGAAAGCCAACCTTAACAAACTTGCCTCATCCTATAACATTGCCAGATTTGCCACTGGCAACCCTTACAGAACACACCACTGTGTGAACTTGAAACAACTAGGATGGGTGGAATTTCAAAACCTTTTGCTTATCCCCCAACTCAACATTACTCATAAATTACTCCACCAGCCCAATAACACCCCTATTCTCTCAGAACTTTTAATCCCTTATAATAATCTCAACTCCCTTCGATCTTCTAAGAAACTCAAGGCCTGCCTTACAAAGTCCAATAACTCAGCCAGTGACTCCCTTTTCTCTAATACAATTGGAAGGAGCTGGAATCTGCTACCCAGTGAAATCACACTAATCACATCTTTACCACTCTTCAAACAAGAAATTAAGAATTACTTCCAAAGTCATTGGCTCTGTTCCTGTATTAAACCTGACTAATCTTCCTACCTACTTCTGTTATCCTCCTCAATTTTCCTCCACTCTCTCAATTTTTTTTTTACAACTATTTTCTAACCCTTTTATCCTTTTCCTCTCTTTGGCTTATATCCAGTAGGTCTTTTTACTGCTTATATTCCTTTCTTAGATTGCTTCCATTTATACCCACTTATATTGATATAGCTCTCTTTCTCTGATATTAACCCCTTTGTTAACCTCTAACTCTCTTTGAACAATGATTTGTTACCCTATATTTCACGTTGTCATCTCATCCTTCAACATGAATTTTTGATACTTATACAAGTTATAATTTTATATATTTTCTTAATTAAGTTTTTTTTATTTTGATGTTGATATTGATTTTTTTTTTTTTTTTTACTGTTGATATTTCTTTTTGATTGTATGATTCTTTTTTTGTGTCTATTTCTGTGTGGAGCTTTTCTCCCCGGGCCTCTACTGAAAATGGAAATATATCCAGCTAGACTAGCCCGGTCAACAAATGTAAAATAAAAATAAATAAAATAAAATAAATACTGTAAGGTACATGCGACACCGCACATCAGATAACATACATTGGCCATAAAGAGATGTCTGGTATAAAGTGAACATCGGGACGTACCTACCTGAGAACTTTGCTGCCACCTGTCCGATTGCCAGCTCTGGTCATCGCTCACCAGAGAAGTCGCATTTGTGCTGCAGATAAGTAGTCTTTTGGAGGGTTTTCTTTATCCCTTTTAGCATTATATGCCTGCAAGCTAGCCCAGCAGATTCAGGTTTTTCTTCAGGTTGTTTACATTCCTTCAGCTCAGAATGTGATGGCAGACTCTCTAAGCAGGTCCATGTCTCAGTTCCATGAGTGGATGTTAAACAGGGATGTATTTCTGGATCTGGTCCGTCATTGGGGTATTCCTCAGATGGATCTCTTTGCCTCCCCATGAAACAGACAGCTTCCCAAGTATTGTGCCAGGATAACATATCCTGGGGCATGGAAGGTGGATGGACTATCCTTTGGGAAGGGGATGCTTCTTTACGTATTCCCCCCCTTCACACTTACCCAGAAGGTCCTGCTGAAAATTCAGTGAGAACAGCCAAAGATCTTGCTGGTGACCCCCTTTTGGCCACGACAGCATTGGTTCTCCGTCCTCCTACATTTAGCTAAGGGCAATCAGCACAAGTTACTCCAGAGGATGGGCTTTCTCACACAGGACAAGGGAACTCTAGTGCATCTGCAAATGTCGACCCTAAATTTGACACTGTGGGTGATAGGGCTTTAATTCCCTTCAGACACCTTTATACAGAGGACGTGATACAAGTTCTGCAGGAGGCCAGAAAGACCACTACTAGGAAATCTTGCATCTCCAAATGGAAGAGATTTTCCATCTGGTGTCTCAAAAAACACTTAGAGCCACTGTTAGTAGAGGTCCCAGTGGTTTGGTCGTATCTGTGTGAGTTAATGAAGAGTGGCTTGTCTTATTCCTCAAGTCAAAGCTCGTCTTTCTGTCATCTCTGCGTGTTTACCAATATCTCCTCCTTTAGCTTCCAGGTTGGAAGTCAACCTGTTCCTAAAAGGCGTCCTTCAGATTAAACCACCAAGGAAACCAGTACCTCTTCCTTGAGATCTCAATTTTGTCTTGGGGAAACTTACCCTAGCCCCCTTTGAACCAGCAATGACATCTTCCCTGCAGCATTGTACTTCTAGTGGCTTTTACCTTTGCCAGAAGGGTCTCTGAGCTACAAGCCCTCATGCCCTCCTCTCCCATCACAGTGTTTCATAGGGACAGGGTGTCTCTTAGGACTAACTGATCCTTTATGCCCAAGGTGGTCAGTGATTTATCCCTGAACCAGGCTATCAATCTCCCTACCTTTTTTTCCCACTCCCCAGTCCTCCAGTGAGAGGACTCTCCATACCTTGGACGTACATAGACAGCTTAGATACTGCTTGAGCAAAAGTAAGCCTATCCGTAAGTCCGAGAGATTGTTTGTTTCCTGTCACCCAAGGACCCTGGGTCAACCTATTTCCAAGCAAACTATTTCCGTCTGGATTTCCAAAACAGTTTCCTCCCATTACTCATCCAATGGCAAGGATCTTCCTTCCCCTGTAGGAGCACATTCCACGAGGGCAGTGTCCTCTTCTGGGGGCTTCTTTAAAGGGTTGGATACAGCCTATATCCTGGAGGCAGTTACGTGGTGGTCTGACCATACTTTCACCAAACACTACAAATTGGATGTCATTTCCAGGTCCAGAGCCGGATTTGCAGAGCTATTCTCCATGGCTTTGTGGAAAATGTTTCTGCTCCTCCTCCCAGTTTCTCCTCTGCATGAGCTTTGTCATTCTCCCTCATGTTATGAATACTGCAGCATATCAACAGAAGGACATAGAATAACTGCGTAAAATCTTACCAAAACCATAGATGTCCTTCTGTACTATATGCTGCAGTACTGCTTTCCCCTCCCTGCCTTCCCCCTGATGCTTGCTTGGTCCCCGATTACATATTTTCTCACATGTCAGGCTGGTACTTTGCGGCATTGAGTTCTGAGGTACATATGTGCTGACGTCCACGGTATACCCAATGTCTCTTTATGACTGACGTACACTATCTGATGTGCGTTGTTGCACGTACCTTACAGTAGCATTTAGACTTTGGTATGCTGGCCGGATGTACGAGTCAGCTGGAAGCAGACTCCCTCATGTTATGAATACTGCAGCATATAGAAGAGAAGGACATCTATGGTTATTATAAGATTTTACACAACTGTTCTTTCTTCCGTTACTTTTCTGGAGCATCCCAACAAAGATGTCACTAGGAAGTTAAGGGCAAGAGGAGGCACTTAGACTCCCCTCAGGAGTCTGTCACCGAAGAAGCTGATTTTGATGAAGGGAAGGGTCCCCAAGATGACCACCTGAAGACATCTCATTCGTAGACATCCTTGAGATCCTGAAGCAAAAGGGTGGTTAGTCTACCAATAAACCTTCCCAGGAGGATCTGTATTCCTGGAGGCCTTTGGATCTGGCCTGTCTACCGCCTTGGTGACTCTGCCCATAAATGAGCTTGTTGATTTAATCTCTAGTTCAGTGTGGAAGGAACTAAACACAGCTGAGCCAATCTCCAAAAGCGATTGTGTTTAATAAAATCAGTTTCTTAGAGCTTCGTGGTGCCGGTTTGCTTTTTTTATTTCTTTCTCTGTCAGTAAGTTTTGGCAAGTCTGGCTTTATCTTTGTGGAGGAATTTTGTTTTTTATTTTAATCTTTAAAGTCTGTCAATTAATTACACTCCCAGGAAATTTGTTCCCAGTTACCTTTTTCTGCCCCATCACACCTCCAATGTTTGCTGTCTACCTGAAGAAAAATTCTTTGAAGTCTGCTTGGGGTATAAAAATACCTGTGTAAGCACTTACAGGCAAAGATCTGAAATCTGTTAGATTTTGTTGCATATTAGCATGTTGTAAGAAAATACCACTATTGCTAATGGGTCTTGATGCAGAGAAAGCATTTGACAGAGTAAGCTGGTATTGTATGAGCAGAGCAATGGAAGCATTGATAAAATTATAAGGTTGATTAGGAGGGTATATGAAGGATTGGAGGAGAAGATTAAAGTGAGAGGGGTCCTCTCTGACAATCTCTGCTTAAGCAGTGGAGACAGGTGGCAGTGTGCTCTCTCCCCTTTGTTATTTGCATTATATTTAGAGACACTGGCAAATACAGTAAGGGACTCAGAAATTCAAGGATGTAATTGGTATGGTAGTCAAGAAAAGCAGGCTGTATTTGCAGATGACATTATTTTATACATGACAAAACTAGAGAGAGACATTACAGTGTTTGCAACACATTGAGACAGTTTCACACCTTTTTTGAATACACAATTAATGAAGGAGAAACAAAAGGAATAGTGGTAAATTATGTCCCCACATGCAAACTCGTCCAGCAGTATCCATGTTTATGGGGACATGATAAAACAAATTATTTAGGAGTATGGATTAAAAATGATAATGATGTGGCAGCTATGGATATGTGGCAAGAGACTAAACAAAACATAATACAAAAACTGAGAAAATGGAAGCTCCGTTATATGGATATTGATAGTAAAATACAAACAGTTAAACTGTTTTTAGTCCCTTTAGTCTTATACACTGGTCAGGCGTATTTTTATCAACCAGAGGAGAAGTTGTGGATAGCAATTAATAAAGAGCTGAAGGATTTTATCTAGGAGGAGAAGATGGCAAGAGTCAAATGGGATAAGCTTATTCTTCCACTAGAACGGGGCAGATTGGGATTACCTGATTTGAAGGGATAATTCAGAGCTACACAGTTATGGCTTCTATACCTAGCACATGCAGACAACTATAATTCAAGGTGGAAAGAGATGATGATGAAATGGGAGAAATCTCAAGTAACAGGGAGAGAGAGTAGGATTTTGGATGCAGACCTTTATGGAGAACAACAGTAATCATACAGAATATTATATTCATGAAGTAGCAGGTCTTGTAAGAAGTAAGCCAACATGGGAATGGAGAAAGGAGATTCTGCCAATATGGATGACTGCAATTAGGGATACATACAGTATGCAAGAGGGGGCGGGAATATATTGGAAAAAACTGGGAAAGGAACCAAGATACTGGGAGCAAATAACTAGAGGGGGAACGGAAATAGAATGGGAAGATGCCAACAACTTGTTTGAACTGCAGGCTAAAGATTGCTTTTCATATCAAGGATTGACATCAAAGTATAAGCAAAGAGACAGAAATGGGGGGGGGGTCCTAAATGAAACACCAGCACTGATAGAGTTTTTAGTAGAATCTAGAACAGATGTTGCTATTAAGAAATGAGTAATTAGTAGAGCTTATAGAACATTGCACGATATCTATAAGAATCAGTCAGAGGAGGTTAGGAAGGGCTGGAAAGGAGACTAGATAAGTAATTCACAAAGAAACAATGGGAGGATATATGTATATTACCAAATATGCAGCAAAATCTAGAAGATTTAGGATGTTTGCTTGGAAGTGTTTACACAGATATTTTTATACCCCATGTAGACTCCAGAGAATTTTTCCTCAGGTAGTCAACAGATGTTGCAGGTGTGACTAGGAAGAAAGAGGTAACTGGGAAAACATTTCCTGGAAGTGTGGTGAGTTGGTGGACTTGAAGCATTCTGTCTGCAGGATACACTGTCGGAAATGCTGGGTGATCAGATTGGTGTGACGAGGGAAATGATCTTTCTGAACTGTGATACAGAATCGGAGTTGCCTACACCTGGTAAGGCCTTGCTGTATCTAATTATGGTGGCTGCCAGAAAAACAATTGCTAAAAAATGGAAGTCAAAATTGACACCAACTATATTGATGTAGTGAATATAGTAACAGAGATAAAACAACTGGAATTGAGATCTTTAGAAAAGGGTAGGAGCAAACTACATAAGAAAAAAATGGGAATTGTGAGAATAATACATACACCAGAGAAATGAGGTTTAAAAGAAGGTAGGACTTAAATGAGCTATGTAATGTTTAACAGAAAATGGTTGGGTAGATTACAAATTATGTATAATGTTTGCAACTGGGAGTGTGTCAGCATGGTTTGTGATGTAAAATGCTTGCAACTAGGATTGTGTTGATGTGGTTTGTTTTCATTTATATTAATGCATTATTGCCTGCGTCATAAGTGAAGGTTTAATAAGGATGTTTCTTGTTTAAAAAAAAAAAAGGAAAGGGTAGGAATTGAATAATTCATGTAATGTTGCTTAGGTTATACGTTATATAATAATGTGTGTGAAGTATAATGTTTGTAAATGTGAACTTGTTAATGCAGTTTGATTACTTTTATATAAATGTATGTTTACCTGTGTTACTAGTGATAATTCAGTAAAGGTGTTTAAAAAAAGAATTACCCAAACATGCTAAAGAAACCTTTGGTGGTGGATTTGCTTTCCCTTCATTCTCCCTCTGCTCAAAACCATAGTGACCATGGATGCTTCCCAGATTGGGGGGGGTTCTTCTGGGAAGAACAGTCCAAAGCACGTGGTCTCCTGAAGAGGCTAAGATGCATATCAGTGTTCTGGAAATGAAATTGGTGCTCTTAGCATTGCAGGCCTTCCAAGACTCTCTCCCTCTCGGGACGGTTGCAGTTCAATAGACAATATATCAGTGGTCTGGTAAATCAACAGACGAGGCGGAACCAGGTCTTAATCTTAACCCTTGTGTCGGAAAGCTCCAAGAGTGTGGCAGTGGTTGATCTCATCCAACCAATTTCTGATAGCAGTGCACATTCTGGGGAAGTCCAGCGTGGTAGTAAACAAATTGAGCAGGTCCATTCTACTACCTTACAAGTGATCTCTCAGCAGGGAAAGGGTGGAAATGATTTTTTGCCGATAGGGCCAGCCTTGCTGCAACCTATTTGCATCTCCTCTAAACAACAAGTGCTGCAGCTTCTTTGCCCTAATCCCCCCACCAGGGAATCAACAAGAGATGCTCCTACTACACGATTGACACCGCCCCCCCCCCCCGGTCTCCTCTATGCTTATTCAACCAACTCCTTTGATCTCCAAATTTCTGCAGAAAGCTTTCTGGTTGAAGAGCAAAGTCATCATTGCACCCTACTGGCCTCAACAGGTTTGGTTCACCTTTCTTTGGCCTTGTCTAGTCTTCCCACCTTGGTTTCTGGATCTGAGTCCAGACCTCCTGTCTTACCCGTCAGGCATAATTCATCCAGATATCGCAAACCTAAAACTGACAGCCTGGTTTCTCCACTGCTGTTAATAGTCAGACAAGAAATGCTGTCTTCCCTTGTCCCTCATATACTTTTGTCTTCTTGCAAACCCTCCACAAGAAAATTTTACAGAAGTAAGTGGAGAATGTATTGTTTTTTTGTGCATATCAGAAGCAAACTGACCCCTGTTCAGCTTCTGTACTTAGTTTCCTCGAATTTCTGGCTACAGTTTTCATTGAAGGAGCTAGCTCCTCAGCTGTTAAGAGTTCAACTAGCGGTCATCTCTAATTTTCACATAGGAGTTGAAAATTCCACTCTGGTTTTATCAAAACTGTATAAGGCATTATTGAAAGATACTCCTCTTTTGAAGCCACCTTATAACGAATCAGCTCCTCCATGGGACTTAAATTTAGTACTACAGACTTTAATTCATTCCCTTTTTGAACCAGCAGCAAAATGTGATCTAACGTTTCTGACCTGGAAGACTATTTTTAGTAGCCATCACCTCTGCTAGAAGGATATCAGAACTCCATGCATTGTCTTCTAATCCTCTCTACCTGAATTTTAATAGGGATAGTGTGGCATTACGAACTAGTCCTTTTTCCTTCCAAAAGTGGTGTCAGAATCCAAAATCAACCAATCTATTAATCTGCCAGTTTTCTTCAAAATTGTACAAAGGTTGAATATATGTTACACTTATTAGACGTTCACAGACAAGTACATTTCTACGTACATAGAACAAAGGACATCAGAAAAAACGGATTATTTGTCTCCTTTGCAGATTCTAAATTGGGTAAGCCAGTTACAAAGTTAATTCTGGCAAAAATGGCTTACAGATCGTATGTCATTTATCTGCAACAACCAGGTACTGCCCTTACCAAAACCCCTAAGAGCCCATTCAACCAGGTCCATGGCAACATCTACAGTATTCTTAACTAGGACATCCATGGATGACATTTGTGCAGCTGCTACTTGGGCTAATCCTCATGCTTAAATTACTCATTACAAATTGGATTTGGTCTTGAGGGGAAGAGCAGTCTTTGTCTCAACTGTGCTCAGGAATATCCTTCCTTAGAGCCCACCTGGGAACTCTGTCCCAGCTGTTGAGAAATGGATGAAAATGGACAACATCAGATAAAGACGTTATATACTCACCATAAAGTTCCATCTTTGTTGTCTATTTTCATTCTTCAAGAGAATAATGATAATCCTGTCGAGTAAAGTATCCTTGAAAAACAGCAAACAGTAAACAGAATAAAAATTCAAGGAATACACCACGGACTGGATGAAATCACCACTGCTGCAAGGTTTAAAGGTTTAATGAAACAAACTGCACCAAAAACAGGACAGTAAGCGCTTTCACGTTCATCTAACGCTTCTTCAGACTTCAAACAAACACCATTGTGCCACATCTTATATACATGTACTTAATTACTAATTTCACTAATTGATCATGAAACTTTAAAGTGCCAGTGTGCCTAATATAAAAACGTTTGTAGCTTCATTTTATAGTCGCAATGACCATAAATAAAGATATAAATATAACAATGCATAAAAATGTTGATTAAAAATATGTATATAAAAGTTCATAGCTGAATAAACATGTATAGTTAAAAATTCCTATGTACCACCACTGTTTAGTGTTTAAATGACTTAGCTGCCAGAAAGGGCTTTAACGTTATTTTATCATTAAGCCCATACTTATGTACCTGTAGTCTAATAATCAATTTGTTTTCTATTTCTTCTGTGTGGTTCCTCACATTCCCTAATCTACTTGTACTGGTAATTAATTCTAATGCTCTAAATTTAAAACTGTGTATGGTACTATGCTCAATAATGTGGCGTGCTAATGCATTGGTGGTGTTTTCTCTATTTACTGCGTATATATGCTCTCTGACACGCTCACACAATGTCCTATTCGTCTTTCCTACATAGTATTTATCACAGACTGAACATGTAGCTAAGTATATTAAATCCTTAGTTCTACAATCTGCATATTGTGTAAAAGTATATTTGTGACCTGTAACTGGATGTACGAAAACATTGTCATTCGCAATGTATTGACATTGTTTACAAGTATGACATGGAAATGTCCCTTTCCTCTGTGATACTAATGATCTTTCCTCAGTTTTTTCATAACATAGAAGCCTCTTGAGAGACTTCATGTTCCTATATGCTATGTTGGGTTTGTCATCCACTATATTTTTAATTTTCTCATCCATCACCAATAACTTCCAATTGTTCTCTATTATTCTTTTAACTTGACCGTTTCTGTTGGTGAAGGGAATTATTAACCTATTCTTTGCCACCTTCATGTTGTCATTTGATGGACCCTTCTCATTTTTATCTCTATGGAAGAACGGTTTGCCTTTGCTAAATCTCTGTTTATCACAGAGTAATCTAGTAGTTTGCACCTTTCCTCTATCATAACCCCTTGAGACAAAATTATTTACTAATTCATCATGTCGTTCCTTCAAAATGATGTCATTCGTGGTAAGTTTAGATATTCTAAGCATCTGATTACTCACGATGTTAGAATAAATATGTCTCGGGTGCATGCTGTTGCGATGCAAGAGACCATTCCTCCAGCATGGCTTTCTATAAATCTCTGTGTCTATCTTATCAAAGCCTTTTACTAATCTAACATCAAGAAATTCTATCTCTACGGATGAATGTGTTTCTTCAAATATAAGAAAATCTGTGGTACTGTTAAGATATTTCACAAAGTCACATAATTCTTGTTCAGGACCCGCCCAAACAAAAAAGACATCATCTACAAATCTGGAGTAACACTTAATGTGTTCAATATATACACTGTTGTTCAAAACATAGGCACTCTCCCAATACGCCAACACCAAGTTGGCATAAGAGTTGGCGCATGGGGTGCCCATCGCTACCCCTTTCTTTTGTAGAAAATAGCTATCACAGTAGAGCAGAACATTATTTTCCAAAACCATTTCTAATAACAACATCCATTGTATAATCTTCGTATTTGTAATCCCCTTTTCTAGCAAAAATAACCGTACATATTCTATACCTATGTTATTGGGTATGGACGTAAAAAGTGATTTTACATCAAGTGTAACCAGAATGTCATTCACTCCGATGGGCATTGAACTATCAGATAAAGCTAAACTCTCCAGAAAATGCTGGGTATCTTTTAATATATATATATAGTACTATTGACAACAGGCTTGAACTGTTTATCTAAAAATATAGACAAGGACTCAGTCAACCATCCTTTGCTAGAAATGATGGGTCTTAGGGGAGGGTCCAATAACTGTTTGTGTATTTTTGGAAGGCCCCTAAAAGTAGGGACCAAGGGATCTTCTATCAAAAAATACTTGTATTGATCCAAGCTTATTACATTGCTCAACAACAAATCATACAAATGACCATGTATCTCCTTTATTAAATTATTAAGGGAGTTACTATTTAAAGGACAATAGGTGTCTCTATCCGCTAACATAGCAATGATTTTGGATTTATACATGTCACTGTCCATAATCACCACAGCTCCCCCTTTGTCCGCTTGTCTGATAACAATATTGCTGTTGTTTTGTAAATTAAAAACAGCTTTTCTCTCATCTGATGTCATGTTGAAAAATTCTGGTTTGGTTTTGTTATTAGCATACAACTCCATTAAATCACTTTCACATGCACTTTCAAATACTTCTAAAAATGGGTGCAACTGTGGCATAAAAACAGAGGGTTTTCTAAAGACATTCTGTCCCTCATTAGTATTGGTATTTACATCTCCATACATCATTCTCAAGGCTACATTTCTTGTGAATTTTTTGATATCAATAACAATGTCTGAAACGTCTGTAAAAACAGACTGAATAAAATTCAGTCCTTTATTAAGGACTTTCAATTCATATTCATTGAGTTCGTACCTGGAAATGTTCACTACTAGGTCAGATTGACCAGTTTCAGTGCCCTCTTCTGTCTCTCGTATACCTCTTCGGTCCCCTTCCTTTTCTTCACACTGTTTTGGGGTGACCATGTCCTTCTCTCGAACTTGTTGAATGGAAGCGGAAAAGAAGGAAATTCGTCCGCTTCAGCAAACACCTCATTCTCCAACACAGCTACTGCTCCACTGTTTATAGGTGTCTTCCTACGCACGTCGCCAATAGCAGGTTGCGCTGGTGGCTGTAAGCCTTTCTGTTGCTGTAGCTTCCCGTCGCTGTTGGAATGTATCAATGCTTCTATAGTTATTTGTCGCTTTTTGCCAGTGGTTGGTTCCTTTATTGCCACTTCCATGTTGGAATCACTCGGCACTGAAAGCACAGCGTCCTCAGCGACTTGAAGTGATGATGCTGATACTCGCGCCTTTCTCTGCGGATCTTGTGCGCCCCCAGTGGTTACATTAGATGTAGCTGAAGGAACTACTGAATTATTGAAATGGCCAGTTTTCCTGTCCCTCGGCCAGGAAAACACCTGGCCTTTTTGAAAATCTACAAAATCCCTTTCGAGCTTCCTTTTTTATCTTGTATAGATTTCATGTCTATTGCTGTCAGCATCGATTGTAGATCATTGTATAACATATTGAGCTCGAGATCGCCCAACATATTCTTGAGTTCTGACTCAATGCCATTAATGTCAACTATTAGCGATTCTTCTATAAGACAATATTGTTCGATCAATATTCTCATGTAACTAAAGCTGGTATCAAGGTTCAGCTTCTGCCACTTGATTAGCAGCTCAGGGTAGGTTGTTCCGAAGGTGGGCATCTTGAGAACCCTCAAGCCTCTAGGAACAAGTTGGAAGCTTAAACAAACTTCCATATGTAGTTTTTTGCCACTGAATATTTCTCAGTTTTTGAAGTTTGTTCTCAAGTCTTCTAGTTGTTAAGGTTACTTCCATATTATGTTTAAAGTTCACATTGGTCTTATCAGTACCATTTAAATCCTTTGCGGTAAGTTTCAGCAAAGGATTCGATCCCATTTCTAATAAAATGTTAAAAGTAGATACCTTTTCAGGTCTGGGTTTGTGAGAATTAATCTCAGATGTTGATTCCAAATCCATGGCTCAGCAGGAAAAACAAAGTCGACAAACAAGAGAATAATGATAATCCTGTCGAGTAAAGTATCCTTGAAAAACAGCAAACAGTAAACAGAATAAAAATTCAAGGAATATACCACGGACTGGATGAAATCACCACTGCTACAAGGTTTAAAGGTTTAATGAAACAAACGGCACCAAAAACAGGACAGTAAGCGCTTTCACGTTCATCTAACGCTTCTTCAGACTTCAAACAAACACCATTGTGCCACATCTTATATACATGTACTTAATGACTAATTTCACTGATTGATCATGAAACTTTAAAGTGCCAGTGTGCCTAATATAAAAACGTTCGTAGCTTCTGTCTTTAGAAAACCCACTGTTTTAATGCCACAGTTGCACCCATTTTTAGAAGTATTTGATAGTGCATGTGAAAGTGATTTAATGGAGTTGTATGCTAATAACAAAACCAAACCAGAATTTTTCAACATGACATCAGATGAGAGAAAAGCTGTTTTTAATTTACAAAACAACAGCAATATTGTTATCAGACAAGCGGACAAAGGGGGAGCTGTGGTGATTATGGACAGTGACATGTATAAATCCAAAATCATTGCTATGTTAGCGGATAGAGACACCTATTGTCCTTTAAATAGTAACTCCCTTAATAATTTAATAAAGGAGGTACATGGTCATTTGTATGATTTGTTGTTGAGCAATGTAATAAGCTTGGATCAATACAAGTATTTTTTGATAGAAGATCCCTTGGTCCCTACTTTTAGGGGCCTTCCAAAAATACACAAACAGTTATTGGACCCTCCCCTAAGACCCATCGTTTCTAGCAAAGGATGGTTGACTGAGTCCTTGTCTATATTTTTAGATAAACAGTTCAAGCCTGTTGTCAATAGTACTATATATATATTAAAAGATACCCAGCATTTTCTGGAGAGTTTAGATTTATCTGATAGTTCAATGCCCATCGGAGTGAATGACATTCTGGTTACACTTGATGTTAAATCACTTTTTACGTCCATACCCAATAACATAGGTATAGAATATGTACGGTTATTTTTGCTAGAAAAGGGGATTACAAATACGAAGATTATACAATGGATGTTGTTATTAGAAATGGTTTTGGAAAATAATGTTCTGCTCTACTGTGATAGCTATTTTCTACAAAAGAAAGGGGTAGCGATGGGCACCCCATGCGCCAACTCTTATGCCAACTTGGTGTTGGCATATTGGGAGAGTGCCTATGTTTTGAACAACATTGTATATATTGAACACATTAAGTGTTACTCCAGATTTGTAGATGATGTCTTTTTTGTTTGGGCGGGTCCTGAACAAGAATTATGTGACTTTGTGAAATATCTTAACAGTACCACAGATTTTCTTATATTTGAAGAAACACATTCATCCGTAGAGATAGAATTTCTTGATGTTAGATTAGTAAAAGGCTTTGATAAGATAGACACAGAGATTTATAGAAAGCCATGCTGGAGGAATGGTCTCTTGCATCGCAACAGCATGCACCCGAGACATATTTATTCTAACATTGTGAGTAATCAGATGCTTAGAATATCTAAACTTACCACGAATTACATCATTTTGAAGGAACGACATGATGAATTAGTAAATCATTTTGTCTCAAGAGGTTATGATAGAGGAAAGGAGCAAACTACTAGATTACTCTGTGATAAACAGAGATTTAGCAAAGGCAAACCGTTCTTCCATAGAGATAAAAATGAGAAGGGTCCATCAAATGACAACATGAAGGAGACGAAGAATAGGTTAATAATTCCCTTCACCAACAGAAACGGTCAAGTTAAAAGAATAATAGAGAACAATTGGAAGTTATTGGTGATGGATGAGAAAATTAAAAATATAGTGGATGACAAACCCAACATAGAATATAGGAACATGAAGTCTCTCAAGAGGCTTCTATGTTATGAAAAAACTGAGGAAAGATCATTAGTATCACAGAGGAAAGGGACATTTCCATGTCGTACTTGTAAACAATGTCAATACATTGCGAATGACAATGTTTTCGTACATCCAGTTACAGGTCACAAATATACTTTTACACAATATGCAGATTGTAGAACTAAGGATTTAATATACTTAGCTACATGTTCAGTCTGTGATAAATACTATGTAGGAAAGACGAATAGGACATTGCGTGAGCGTGTCAGAGAGCATATATACGCAGTAAATAGAGAAAACACCACCAATGCGTTAGCACACCACATTATTGAGCATGGTACCATACACAGTTTTAAATTTAGAGCATTAGAATTAATTACCAGAACAAGTAGATTAGGGAATGTGAGGAACCACACAGAAGAAATAGAAAACAAATGGATTATTAGACTACAGGCACATAAGTATGGGCTTAATGATAAAATAACGTTAAAGCCCTTTCTGGCAGCTAAGTCATTTAAACACTAAACAGTGGTGGTACATAGGAATTTTTAACTATACATGTTTATTCAGCTATGAACTTTTATATACATATTTTTAATCAACATTTTTATGCATTGTTATATTTATATCTTTATTTATGGTCATTGCGACTATAAAATGAAGCTACAAACGTTTTTATATTAGGCACACTGGCACTTTAAAGTTTCATGATCAATTAGTGAAATTAGTAATTAAGTACATGTATATAAGATGTGGCACAATGGTGTTTGTTTGAAGTCTGAAGAAGCGTTAGATGAACGTGAAAGCGCTTACTGTCCTGTTTTTGGTGCCGTTTGTTTCATTAAACCTTTAAACCTTGCAGCAGTGGTGATTTCATCCAGTCCGTGGTGTATTCCTTGAATTTTTATTCTGTTTACTATTTTCATTCTTCCTCAACTTCCCTCCCACCAAACCCCTACCATCTGATGTTGTTCATCTTCATTCAAATTCATCACTGATGGTTATCGGTTCCGTCCTCAGAACTGAGTTGGCCTTATACCAAGTTCATACCAGCCAAAACCTCTCGAGCTAAGCTTTTACCCACAATACCCTTCTCCCTATTACCTCAGCTCTTGTTTACCACATAGCCGTAAAGCTGCTTTCAAGCCAGCTCTCAGCTAAGTCTTTGATATTTTTGATATTTTGGATATACAAGTTCTGATTAAAAAGTCTTGATAGCTTATCCTTCTCTATTTTTTCTAGTGTGTAACTGTCGCTAAGTTTTACAACCCTGTCTTCCAACTTTTCTTGTCAACTACCTGTTGGTAATCTTTGTATCATTGCTAGTACACTCCCTTCTTTCTGCCTGCTGTGGTAATCTTGTAGTACCATTGTTGGTATTTTTCTCTATTTTTTCTAGCCTAGCTGTGTCTATAATATTGTTTTTTGTTGTTGTTGCCTTTTTTTTCTTGATACTGCTTTGGTTGTGTTGATATTGACATGTCTGAATAAAAGGGCATTTCAGGCTTCAAACAATGCCTGACGTGTGGAAGAAAAATGCCAAGTGACACTCATGATGACTGTGTATATTATTTGGGAGTGCCTCATCTCTGTGTCCAACTGCCTTGCTCTATTTGTCAGGGATTTAGTTCCCGTACCTTGAATGAACATAAAAATAAACTAATTCTAAAGGGCCTTCTTAAATCGCCCTTTTCAGAGGCTCTCTCTGCATTGGAGGGTTCACCCCTAACTAGAAAAGAGAAAAAGAGGCCACATTCTCTTTCCTCCACACCCTCTGGTGATAAGGAGAGACATCCAAAACCTAAATTTGCGAAACTTTCCATACCAGACCGGAAGCCAGATTCTACTGCACCGATTTCAGTACCATCTACTACAATTGCATTGGCGCTGCCTTCGGCATCGACGTCTGTGGCTCCTACTATGACCGAAACTAATATTTTGACCTCTACTCCGATCCTGGCACCAAGCCTTCCTAAGGTTCAGTAACACAAACGGCACGACTAACTGGTAAACTACTAACAAAACAAACCGGGAAAGGACGTGTCTACAGCACTTTAATTAAAACAACAAATGTACACAAATATCAAAAGGAAACACTGACAGTAAAAGTCAAAATTAAGCGCTTTTCTTCTAGTTTAGTAGCAAAACATCTATATATAATAATGAGATTTATATTTTATTAATTTATTGGTCCACTAGTTTTTTCCTTTCTGTTGTCTTTTGATATTTTCCTATTTTGATATCAGTGAATTTTGATATTAATGAAATTTATTAAACATTTTGGGTTATGAATTCAGCAGGGTGTTCTTAATTGTTCTAAAAAGTATGTAAGCTTGAAAGGAGAGTAATATTGTGGCTATTCATTAATTTTATATACAGTGAACTGTTAACATTGACCTGGGGTGCTAATTAACTAATTAAGGAAAAGGGATGGGGAGTGAGTATTTATGCAGAACCTGACTGTGTGATAGTTATCTGAAGAAGTCTACTTCCCCGATCATCTCAAAATTGGAGATGGTGGTGCCGTTAGACATTCAGGCACGGACCCGATATTCCCTGTCTATGGACCCTTTCTTGGGGCAGGTTTGTAGCCCCTTCCTGGAGCGTCCAGAGACCCCTTCAGGGATATCCATGAGATCCACTAGGAGTCTCTCCAAACTAGATGTGGTGCACCTTGTGGAGCAGCAGCTGACAGCCAGGGGGTTTCCTTCAGATTCAAAAACCCAATCTCTTCTTGGATTTGGAAATTCTGCTTTATGGATTCCATCTTACTCTCCTCCTTCGATCTCCTTGCAGGTTTCAAAGCCCATGGCACTGACAGCTCTCTCGGCACCCTCAGCTTTGTTGCCAATAGTGGATCTCACTTTAGCCCTGGAGCTGACCCTTTGACCTTCGTTTCTTTTGGAACCAGGTCTACCTCAGACCCGGGATTAGACTACAGGCTCCTCGGTTCAGAGTTTGGTGCCATCCACAGTGCCAGGAGCTGTGTCGGTACTGATCCATTCCTGAGAGTGGGCTCAAAGGAGCGGGGTGTGACCCTGTTTCCGAGGTTGTCCTTCTTGGTTCCGGGCTCCCACCCCTCTTTGGGTGGCCCTGCCTTCCAGGCAGTGGAGAGGGCCCTTGCCTGTGTAGGCAAGCCTTTGGTATCGGAACCCCAACCATGTCCTCCTCCTGAGCTGCAATTGTCACAGGCCACCATCTTGGAACATTGAGCACGGGAGCCACAGGGCACCCTTTCCTCCAGTTCCTCCTCAGAAGCTCCCACTGAGGAAGTTCCAAGGAAGAAATTGTGCAAGAGAAAGCACGTGGACTCCCCCTTAGAAGTCCCTTACTGATGATATGGATTACGATGATGGAGAAGGGTCCCCATGATCACCCCCTGAAGATGTCTCCTTTGGAGACATCCTTGAGGTCTTGAAAAAGAAGGGTGATTGGAAGGCCAAAACCCCTTCCTTTGAGGAATCCATTTTCCTGCAGGCTTTTCATGCTCGACCATCTACCTCTTGGGTGACCCCGCTTGCAGATGATTTTATTCAGCTTGTGGTGCAGCGTGCCTGGAGGAACCCTGACACTGTTGAGGAAATCCCAAGGAGACCAGATAAGATTCTCTCTCCCTCTGAAGAAAATCGACATTGATCAAAAGGTTTACCTGTCGATGCAGTGTTGGTGCTGGCGGCAGCCACAAAGAAAGAGCTTACCAAGGAGAGCCACACTATTCACCCACCTAACAGAGAGTCCCGAGCAGTGGACAGACTGGGGAAGCGAGTATTTGCTTCATCGACCTTTGCAATTCGGTCCTTGAACTACCCGGCACATTTCACCAGACTCCAGAGAGACCTCATCTCCGAACTCTGACATACTGTATCAGGACAGGTGTCTGATGAGGTTAAGACAAGGTAGCCTTGCAGCTAGCGACCCTGGAATCAATATCAAATTCGTCTATGAGGTTAATTTCACATGCAACTGAAGGGGTGGCAAGAGCTGCGGGTTCAGGTGTAGATGTTAAGTTGTCTATCTCGCCTTCATTCTTGCTGGATGGGTTCGGAGCCGACCTCGGCTCCGACTCGGCCACTCTAAAAGCTCGAGAGTTGGTTCCACCGGCTCGAGGCTCCCCTTATATCCCACAATGCTAGGCGAGAGTTACCTCAGATCTCGTTTGCCGCTACAGCTTCGAGGTTGGTTGCTTCTACCGGTTCCTGGTGAGTGTTAGCTTTTATACAAAAGTTACTCTTTTTCCCCTTTTACCTTTAATTCTTCCTAAATTAGTGTAGGATATAGATCTTTATCCCGACCCTATTTTTTCCGTTTCTTATTAAAAGAACCGTTGGTTCTTCCCTTGGGCCTTTGGCCTTCCTTCCCTAGGGGGTGTTTGTGTAGTTACTTTAACTTTTGTGCTTAATTATTAGTATTTTACTAAAATTGTTATTATTTTTAGTATTAATAATTTTTCTGACAGGGTATAACTGTGTGTTTGGGTGTGTGTTAGTGTACACCTGTCAGTTAGGAAAATGTCAAAGGAAGCAAAGGTCTCTGGATTCAAGAAGTGTGATGCGTGCTGTCAGAAAATGTCTCTGACAGACGCTCACACTTCTTGTGTCTATTGTCTGGGGTTTGCACCTGCAGGACTCCTGTGCTGTGTGCCATGGCTTCAGCCCCAGGGTCCTGCAGGAGAGAAAAAACAAGTTGATTCTGAGAGGCTTGTTAAAACCAGAGGATTCCCTGTCAGTTTCAACAGGGAAGCCCTCTAAGGCATCGAGGTCTTGAGCCGAGACCTCAGGTTGTTCAACCTTTGCCTTTATCGGCTCGGCTGGAGCCGATAAGACTCAGTCCACAGTTTCTGTGGCTTCCTCGGCCGAGCCGAGGTTATCGTCGGCTCGACAAGATCTTGAGCCGACAACCAGAAAGAGGTCTAGGTCACCTTCTCTTGGCTCCGTTCATTCGGCTCCAGGATCTCCCCTGCTGTCTGAACGGAGCCAAAGGTCTCATTCCTCTAGGTCATCGAGGCTTTCCGATCATGACCTTCAGAGGGTGGTGTGTCGACTACTTAAGTCCGAGGCACTAGCCCAGATGCTTCAGAGCCCGACTCATCAGTCGGTGCCTGCCCGTCCATCAACTCTTTCCTCCTTGACTCTTTTGAGTTGGGCGAGATGTCGGAACCGAGACTGTGGTCGCCGGGCGAGACAATTGTCTTCGGCTCCGTCGTCGGCCTTCTTCCGTGGAGGAATCTCGGCCAGACCTGTGAGTGGCATCGGACCCTTGTCCGACCCCCTCTCCTCTCGGTGCTTGGGCGTGAGTTCGGCTCCGACATCGGCCTCGGAGCCATCACTGTCGGTGCCGAGGGGGTCCTTAGCTCCTCGGGCGGGGACCTCTGGCTCTGCCTGACAGGGGTGCATTCGAGGTCATGCAGAGTGTGTTAGAGCCTGGCTCTACTCCACAGTCGGCTCCGTCAGCCCCTCCCTCTATGCTGCCTCAGGGTAAGTCCAATCACTCCCTCGTCCCGTACCGCAGAGGGGCAGCTCCTCAGGAGCCCCTTTGGGGATTTCATCCTCTTCCGAGGCCTCTCCTGATTTGGCAGAAGTGCCCCTCGGAAGAGGAAGTGCAAGAGGAAACACATTGACTCACCTGAGTCTATCACGCCGACACAGATCTGGATGATTCTGAGGTTCCCCCGTTCCCCTTCTGAAGATGTCTCATTTGCAGACATTCTGGAGATCCTTAAACAGAGGGGAAATTGGCCAGCCCTCAACCCTTCGGAGGACGAATCTGTGTATCTTGAGGCGCTTCCACCTCCTGGGTGTCCCCCTTGACCCCCACATGCAGGAGGTTGCAAAGAAGGCCTGGGCGGCACCTGATTCAGTGGACCCCACTCCCAGGAGACCCTCCAAATTCATCACAGCTCCATCAGACAAGCAATTTTTATCAAAGGGAGTTTCTGTGGATGCTATGGTGGTAGCTGCCACAAAGAAGGAACTGGCTGATCCTTCAGTGCCTGTCCATCCACCTAACAAGGAATCTAGGTCCATGGATAGGTGAAGCGGATGTTCTCCTCAGCGACATTTACCATGCGTTCGCTGAATTACCTGTGCCATTTCACTCGTCTTCAAAGGGACTTGATCAAGGAAACGAGTGAAATGTTAAAGGACCCTACAGCTGCGGGTTTCAAGAAAATGAACACGCAGCTGGCTACCCTTAATTCCATTTCCAACTCCTCCATGCGCCTCTCTTATGCGGCCGATGGAGCGAGCAGAGCCAAGAGGAACAGGGGTAGGCACGCCTGGATGCGGCTATGCAACTTTGCGGAACCTTTCAAGACGTCTTTCACAAACTCCCTTTTGATGGATCATCTCTTTTGGTCCTCAAGTGAAAGAAACCCTGACTAGGTGCGAGACTGATGGCAAGACCCTTTCTGCCGGAGTCCGTTTTTGACTCCTTCTAGGCCTTACCCCAAAGGCCAGAAGGGTGGAAAGATGTGGTTCCGTAAACAATCTCAAGGGACTTAGCCTGACGACAGAGTCGCTTTCCTACCAGAGGCAGAGGTGGGAATAACAATGGTAGACGCCCTAGGGGCAGGGGGTCCGCAGAACCAGGGCAATCGGGAAGCCTTTCCTGACAAGCCCTTTCAGCATCCCTGAGGTGTTGCCCGACTGCCCATCTTCGGAGGCAGTCGGGGAAGATTGTCACTGTACCCAGAAGCCTGGCTATCCCTGACTCAAGACAAATGGGTACAGTCCATCATTTCAAGGCTATTCTATCCCCTTTCTTCGTTTCCAAATCAGTCAAAAAATCCCTTCCAGATGTTCCACCAGGGATATAGCAGCTTTGGAAATTTCAAAACTGCTTGCAAAAGAGCAATTCAGCCAGTGTCAGCAGACCAACAAGGATCCGGAATCTACTCAAGGTTCTTTTTAGTTCCAAAGAAAACAGGGACTGGAGACCAATTTTGGATCTCAGTATCTTGAACAGATCAGTCAAGAAAACAAGATTTCGATGGTCACGCTGCAATCCATTCTTCCCCTATTGGGAAAAGGAAACTGGATGTGCTCTATAGACCTTCAGGATGCGTACTATCACATAAAAATGAACAGATGCTCCAGAAGATTCCTCCGCTTCAGGCTGGGAACCAGTCATTTTCAATTCAGGGCCCTGCCCTTTGGTCTCACCACTGCCCCGGTGTTTACCAAATGCATGGCAGTGGTAGCTTCTCACCTGAGACGACAAGGATTCCAGGTGTTTCCATATTTGGACGACTGGCTTCTCACAGCTCCCACCAAGCATCTCCTTCTGATGGCCAGAGATTATACTTTTCGCTTGTCAAAACTGGGTATTTCAATAAATTGCGAAAAGTCTGTTTTGTCGCCTTGTCGTACTATTACCTACATAGGCAAATTTAGATACTATAAACATGTCTGCAACTAACGAACCAAAGGATATCAGACATTCACAAATTGGTGTCACTTCTTCTCAACAACAACAGAGCCAAAGCCAGGTTAGTTCTAAAGGTGTTGGGAATCATGGCAGCGCCATACCTCTCCTCCCATTGGCCAGATACCACATGCGGATCCTTCAGTGGATGCTTTTTTCTCAATGGTCATACCAGGAACTTCCAATGTCTCACACCATTATGATCACGCAAGCGTGCAAAAGCATCTCATGTGGTGGATGTCTTCCCCCCAGCTCCTGTCGGGAAGACCATTTGTTCCACCTCCTCCAGTTGCTACTCTGACAACGGATGCCTCCCTGATCGGGTGGGGGCATTCTCAGGGCAGGACAGTCCAGGGCACATGGCAACCAAACGAATGCCACTTGCACATAAATGTTCTGGAGATGAGAGCAGTGCTTTTAGCGTTGCAAGCCCTTCAAGACTCTCTTCCCTTGGGAACGATTGCAATCCAGACAGACAATATGTCTGTAGTGTGGTACATCAACAAACAAGGCGGAACCAGATCATACCCCTGTGTCGAGAAGCACTCAGACTGTGGCAATGGGCGATTTCTTCTCAGCGTTTTCTGATAGCAACGACATCCCGGAAGTCCAATCACATTGCGGACAAGTTGAGCAGAGCTATACTCATGCCTCACGAGTGGTCTCTGAAAGACTCTGTAGTGAGAGATATTTCTCAAGTGGGGTCAGCCTTGCTGGGATCTTTTTGCTACGCCCCAAAACAGCAAGTGCAGAGAATACTTCACTCTATTCCCTTTACCAGGCCAACCCAGGAGAGACGCTCTAGTCCAAGTTTGGCCCGGGACTTCTGTATGCATTTCCTCCTTTCCTCTGATCTCTCAAGTAATACAGAAAGCTATCGCTCAGAAGGCCTCATTGATCCTCATTGCTCCTTACTGGCCTCGACAAGTGTGGTTCCCCTTTCTACATCGTTTTCTCTTGAGCGACCGTGGCATCTGGACCTAGTTCCAGATCTTTTGATCCACCAGTCGGGTCAGTTTCATCGCTCCCTCCCCTCTCTGAACCTCACTGCTTGGTTCCTCCAGTTCCAACCGTAGCCAGGCTTCCTCAATTATCTCACTCGGTTAGAGATATATTGATAGCTTCCCATAAATCTTCCACTCGAAGATTTATTTGAGTAAGTGGAATCGCTTCTCATATTGGGCACAAGGAAAGGACATAGATCCTTTCACCGCTTCCATCCAACTAGTCCTTGATTTTCTAGCTGAACTCTTCCATGCAGGTTCATCTCCATCTACTCTTAAGGTTCAATTGGCAGCTATTTCTAATTTTCATGTGGGCATTTCTGAATCTGCCCTAATGTCCCACAAACTTTGCAAAGCCTTTTTGAAAGGAGTTTTTCTTCTCAGACCTCCTATAAGAAATCCTCCTTCTCCTTGGGACCTAAATTTAGTTCTTGCTTCTTTGATTCTTTCCCCTTTCGAACCTGCAGCTTCATGTTCCTTGAAATTATTATCATGGAAAACTCTCTTTCTGGTGGCTATCACATCAGCTAGAAGAATTTCAGAACTTCAAGCACTCAGTTGTCGTTCTCCTTATCTTTTGTTCCATAAGGACAGAGTTTCTACGAACTAACCCGTCCTTTTTGCCTAAGGTGGTTTCAACATCAAATCTAAACCAAAGCATTGACCTCCTGTCTTTTTCCCAGAGTATTCAAATAGGTCTGAACAAAATTACACTGCCTGGATGTTCATCGTCAATTAAGGTACTACTTGGACAGGACGAAACAATTCAGAAAATCTGATCAGCTGTTTGTCTCCTGTGCGAAAGCAGAAAAGGACTTCCAGTTTCAAAGGTATCATTATCCAGATGGCTAACGTCTCTGATTACCCTTGTTTATGAGATTAGACACCAAAACTGCCTAATAAACCTAAAGCCCATTCCACCAGAGCTTTGGCTACTTCTTTAGCCTTCCAAGACAGACTGCCTATTGACACCATTTGTGCAGCGGCTACTTGGGCTACTCCTCACACTTTTATTTCCCATTATAAGTTGGATTTAGCTTCTAGGCATAGAGCTAATTTTGGTTCCACTGTTCTCAGGAGTCTGTTCCGTTAGGCCACCCGGGACAAGGTGCTAGGGACGCGGTCCCATCCAGCAAGAATGAAGGCGAGATAGACAACTTAACATATAGAAGTTATGTTCTTACCATAACGTTCCATGTTAGTTGTCTTCTTCGCCTTCTTCCCACCCTCCTTCCCTGGCCTGGACAGACCTAGAGGAGTTGTGATCGTGACCTCTCTTTCTACCACCTCTTTCTTAGTCATATGCTATTGTGCATATTTCTTATTTCAGGATGTAGGTCACCCTTTTCTTCCTGCTGTTAGAGGTGGATTCTATTTACAGTTATACTGTTATTGATATAAGCTGGGTTAGCTTACAAACGAGATCTGAGGTAACTCTCGCCTAGCATTGTGGGATATAAGGGGAGCCTCGAGCCGGTGGAACCAACTCGAGCTTTTAGAGTGGCCGGTCGGGGGAGCCAGGCCCGAACCCATCCAGCAAGAAGAAGGCGAGAAGAAGACAACTAACATGGAACGTTATGGTAAGAACATAACTTCTATTTATGAGACGTCACACCTGGATGCACCTATGTGACTTCTCAGATCCTTCCCTGTTTGTCCCTAAAATGAAGGACACGCTAGCCAGGTGTGAGCAGGATGACAAGACCCTGTCTGCCATTGGTGTACATTTCTCCACTCCTCAGCGTTAAAGTGGGAAATTGTTGCATAAAAAGTCTCAGGGTCCTTTTCGTGACACACGTGGCGAGTTCACCCCCAGAGGCAGAGGTGGCAACTCTTCTAGAAGATGCTCCTACAGAGGCAGAGGAGGTCCGTGTAATCAGGGTTTCAGAGATTCATTCTCTGGACAACCCTCTCAGCGCTCCTGAAGACCGGACCAATTGCTTTCCTCTGGAAGCAGTTGAGGGACGTCTTTCTCTGCACCCCAATGCCTGACTGTTAATTACCACCGATTCTTGGGTGCAGAAGTTAATAACCAGAGGTTACCAAATCCCATTTGATTCCCACCCAAAGCCAACAAAACGAATTCCCAACATTCCACTCAGTCTTAAGGGAAGAAGCAGCTCTACAGGTAGAAAAGCTGTACTTAAAAAGAGTCATCCAAAATGTCCCACCAGACCAGATCGGATCTGGATTGTACTCCAGATTCTTTTTGGTGCTAAAAAAGACAGGGGACTGGAGAACAATTTTGGACCACAGCTGTTTAAACAAGTTCATTACCCAGACAAAATTTCAGATGGTCACAGTTCAGTCCATTCTCCCCTTTCTGGAGGAAGGCCACATCAAAATGGACAAATGCTCCAGAAGGTTCCTTCACTTCCGGCTGGCAGCCAATCATTACCAGTTCCGTGCTCTGCCCTTCGGATTTCCTACAGCCACCAGAGTGTTCACCAAATGCATGGCAGCAGTGACAGCTCACTTGAGACTACAAGGATTCCAGGCGTTTCCATACCTAGACGATTGACTCCTCACCGCCCCCACTAAACATCTACAGGTAACAGCCTTGTACTACACCCTCTCTTTGGCAAATCGCCTGGGAGTCTCTATAAACTGGGAGAAACCCAATCTTTGGAATTTATAGGGGTGACTTTCAATACCCACTCTTGCTTAATCTCTCTCCCAGATCACAGGCTACGAAGACTAAGGATCCAGCTCTGAGTGATACTCTGCCACAACATGGTTTTGGCTTGCGAGGTCCTGCAGCTGTTAGGGTCAATAGTACCCCTGGCAATGCATCACATGAGACTCTTACAGTGGCTTTTGTTAACCCAATGGTATCCAAATCGCCCCCCTTTGTCTTTCCAGATTCGTATAACAAATCGATGCAAACAAGACCTATATTGGTGGATGAAGTCAGAGACAGAACTTTGGAGCCGATCCTTCCACCCCTCTCAGTCCAGCGCAATTGTGACCACTGACGCTTCCCTGATAGGGTGGGAGGAGGACATTTTCAGGGAATGACTGTCCAAGGCACATGGTCCGATTTAGAGGCCAGTCAACATATAAATGTTCTATAACTGAGGGCAGTGCTTGTGGCATTGCAAGCATTTCAGTCTCCCTTCCTTCAGGAACAATTGCTGTCTTGGACAGCATGTCAGTAGTTTGGTGTATCAACAAACAAGGAAGAACCAAGTCCTACTCCTGTGTTGAGAGGCCATGAGAGTTTGGCAATGGGCGATAGCTTCCAACCGCTTTTTAATAGCAACGCATATGCCAGGGAATTCCAGCGTGATTGCAGACAAGTTGAGCAGATGCATTCTTTTGCCTCACGAGTGGTCCCTCAACCCCAACATAGCAGCAAAGATTTTCAGCCGTTGGGGCCAGCTTTGCTGTGACCTATTCACCTCCCCATCCAACCACAAATGCAGCAACTACTTCGCCCTAATTCCCCCACAGGGGGAATCCCCGAGGGACTCTCTGATCCACGATTGGCCCATGGGACTGCTTTATGCTTATCCTCCCATTCCTGTGATTCCTCAATTCATGAAGAAAGCTCTTCAGTTGAAAAGCAAAATGATCCTCATAGCACCATATTGGCTTCGACAGGTATGGTTCCCCTTTCTCCGTCCTCATCTACTTTGCAGACCGTGGATCTTGGATCCAACTCCAGATCTGATTTCTCACCCCCAAGGGCTGAGCCACCCAAATTTGATCAGTCTCAAGCTCACAGCTTGGCTTTCCTACTTCTGATGATTGCCAGGCATTGTAATCTTTCCTCTCCAGTACGTGACATTATCCTGGCTTCTCATAAACCATCCACCAGGAAACTTTATGCTGACAAATGGAAAAGATTTTCGATTTGGTCTAGACAGAGAAAACTAGATCCATATTCTGCACCAGTTGCTGCCGTACTGCAGTACTTATCTAACTTCTTTGAGGAGGGTTCCACAGCATCAACTATATGAGTTAATTTAACTGCCATTTAAATTTTCGTAATGGTTTTGGTGTCTCCTCCTTAATTTTTCATTCTCTAAGAAAAACCTTTTTGAAAAGAGTCTTATCACTGCAGACCTCCAGTTAAGCAGCCCATAAAACTATGGAGTCTCACACTAGTCTTACAGTCTTTGACACGGTCTCCTTTCGAGCCAACAGCCACTTGTGACATCAAGTTTCTATCTTGGAAATCTCTTTTTCTAGTGGCTATTACATCGGCCAGATGCATTTCCAAGCTCCAGGCTCTTTGCACGAAGCGTCCTTATTTGATTTTCCATAAGGACAGAGTATCATTATGGACCAACCCTCCTTCCCAAAGTAATCTCTGAGTTATCTATTAATCAGACTATTGACCTACCAGTGTTCTTTCCTAAATTTTCTAACAAGGAGGAGTATTGTTTACATTTACTTGATGTCCACAGACAACTGAGATTTTACTTAAGACAAAAACAGTCCGTAAATCAGACCAGTTATTTATATCCTTTTCTGGTCCAAACATGGGAAACTCTGTCTCTAAAGTGACCCTATCTAAATGGCTTAGAGATTGTATAATTTTCATTTATCACCGAGAAAGAAAGTGCGTTCCGCCAAACAGAGCTCACTCCACCAGATCAATGCAACTCCTGTGGTGTTCCACTTCAGAGCTACCATGGACATCTGTGCAGCAACTACATGGGCTTCCCCCCATATATTTATCACGCATTACAAATTGGATCTGGTCTGCAAGGGAAGAACTTCTTTTGGCTCAGTGGTGCTCAGGAATGTTCTTCCATGAGGGCCACCCAAGTGACATAAGGTAGCTGGGGACTGTGTCCCATAAGTGATGAATGGAATGAAGCTTAGCAATATCAGGTAAAGAAGTTATGTCTTACCATAATGTTCCAGCTGTTTTGTTGATCTTCATCCATTCATCATGTCCCACCCTCCTTCCCCCTCTTAGAGGCTCCTGTGGGATACTTTGGGTCCATCTCCTGGATTAAGGTTTTTGCTCAGAGACAGCCTCTGCTTTACTAAGTTAGGGCAAACTCGATCTGAGGTAATAGGGAAAAGGGTATTGTGGGTAAAACCTTAGCTAGAGAGATTTTGGTTGGCGTGAGCTTGGTACAAGGCCGCCTCTGTTCCTAGGACAGAACCAATAACCCATCAGTAATGAATGGATGAAGATCAACAACACAGATGGAATGTTATTGTAAGACATAACGTCTTTTTTTTCATCCTGTGACTTCTGGAAGAGTGAGAACTTTTAAGGATATCACTATTCCTTATGTTGAATTCCATGTTTGGTATCTTCTACCAGGATAATAATTATAATGTTTTTGGAGTAGGTAAACCAACAAAGAAGATCTGAGGTATGTTAGGGGGTGATGCATTATGGGTAAGGGAGGAGCTTGAGAGTTTTCTAGTGGCCATGAGCTAAAGTAATGGACAAGTTGGATCTGAGGATCAGAACCAAACCCAGCTGTAGAAGGAGAATGAAAATGGACAACACAGACAGAATGTTATGGTGAGTACATATCTTTTTTTTCTCTGCTCCTTGCCTCCCCTTCCTCTGTTACTATGAGTCTTGCACAAGTTCAGGATGGACTTCTCCATAATCTTGCTAGTGACTCCCTTTTGGCCCAGACAGCATTGATTCCCACTTCTTTCTCACTGGACCAGTGGCAGTTACAAGTTACCTCACCCGGGTGGACCTTCTCACACTGACAAGGGCTCTCTTATCTATCTTCACTTGTCCACTGTTAAACTGATGCTTTGGGTTATAGGGTTTTGATCCATTTTAAGCACCTCTTTTCTGGGGACGTGCTTCAAGTTGTGCAGGAGGCCAGAAAGCCCACTACCAGAAAATCATATTTGTCCAAATGGAAAAGGTTTTCTGTTTGGTGCCTCTCTCACCATCAGGATCCACTTTTAGTGGAGGTTCCTGTGGTTCTCTCTCACATGTGTGATCTGCTCCATGCTGGGTTGGCATATTCTTAAGTTAAAGCTCACCTGTCAGCAATTTATCTGCTCTTGACTCCTCCTCTGATCTCTAGATTTGAAGTCAAGCAGTTTCTTAAAGGAGTCTTTCATATGAGGCCTAAAAGGAAGCCTATTCTGCCTTCCTGGGACCTCAGTTTTGTCCTGAAAAATTGTATGAGGCTCCCACTGAGCCTGTTGCTTTAGCTTCTTTACAACATTGTACTTTGAAGACTTTTCTTTTTTTGGCTCTCATTTCAGTCAAGAGAGTATCTGAACTTCAGTCTCTTAAGGCCATTCTCCTTTTTTAGTTTTCCACAGAGACAGGGTGACTCTTCATACTAACTCTTCTTTTATGCCCAAGGTAGTCAATGAGTTGTCAATTAGTGTATTCATCTGCCTTCCTTTTTTCCTTCTGCACAGTCAGCCAGTGAGAAGGTTCATTACACCTTTGATTTGCATAGACAGTTCAGATATTATTTGGATAAAAGTAAAGATGTCTTTCTGTTCTCAAGTTGTAGTGTTCTCACATGTCCGCCTCAGGCAACCTGAATGTCTGGCTCCTCTACCAAAGCTTAAGCCTGGTTGATGTCCAGCTGCTTGAGATGTCACACGCAGGGCCGTAAACTATGGGCCATAAATGTGATGTCTGCACGCACAGACTTCAGAACTTCTCTGCCACAGTCGAATGTCTGTTTACTTGTTCCGCTTCACGCTTTGGAAGACGATACAGATAAGTACCCCATTGGGGAATCATCTTTATTTTTGTTATAGGCTTAAGTTGCTGCTGCTGTTTTATTAGCCAGTGTCATCTAGAAAGGTAAAATATAAGTGCGGTCGGCAAATACTGCACAAAGATTCTCACAAACTCTGCCTTTTCTGCTTAGGTCAGTCCCACGACCATACGACCTGTAATATCCACATAGCTAAAGGGGTAGAGTTTGGGCCTCATGTGCAATAGGTGCAGCGTTTGAATACATGGGCTTGGCCCTAGGCATGGGTACTGAACCGGCCATCGAGGTGGAGCTGCCAAAAAAGAAGACCAAGGTTTCAAGGCCTGCTACTGCTGCACGTCCGACATCGGACGTTCCACCAGCTACCAGTCTAGGGGTTGTTGAACGTCCGGAAGAAATGGCGTCTTTGGTGGGTACCTTGACAAAAGCTGCCCTAACATCTCTAGTTGGCACGTCCACGGAGGTTTCTGCGATGTCAGCCTCTGCCAGTGTCGAGAGGAAACTGGGCTTGACTAGACATTTGCTTTCAATTTCAGAACAGGGTTCCTCAGCCACAGGCC